>NW_027649778.1:4332264-4334207 GCF_965287045.1 Carcharhinus amblyrhynchos
CTGTCAGAGGGTCAGTGCTGAGGGAGTGCCGCACTGTCAGAGGGTCAGTGCTGAGGAGTGCCGCACTGTCAGAGGGTCAGTGCTGAGGGAGTGCCGCACTGTCAGAGGGTCAGTGCCGAGGGAGCGCCGCACTGTCAGAGGGTCAGTGCTGAGGGAGTGCCGCACTGTCAGAGGGTCAGTGCTGAGGGAGTGCCGCACTGTCAGGGTCAGTGCTGAGGGAGCGCTGCACTGTCAGAGGGTCAGTGCTGAGGGAGCGCCGCACTGTCAGAGGGTCAGTGCTGAGGGAGTGCCGCACTGTCAGAGGGTCAGTGCTGAGGGAGTGCCGCACTGTCAGAGGGTCAGTGCTGAGGGAGTGCCGCACTGTCAGAGGGTCAGTGCTGAGGGAGTGCCGCACTGTCAGAGGGTCAGTGCTGAGGGAGTGCCGCACTGTCAGAGGGTCAGTGCTGAGGGAGTGCCGCACCGTCAGAGGGTCAGTGCTGAAACAGGATTGTCAATATCTGCGTGACTCTTTCCCCAATTCTCCCTCAACGCCCCCTCTGCCCCCCATCCCCTGCCCCTGCCTGCCCCGCACCGACTGCACCCCCCCACCCCCCCCCCGGAGCAGACGGACGCTCCAATTTAATTATATTTTCTCCCCCGTAACTGCATTTGTTGAAATCAAACACAGTTCCCAGTTTCCCCGTGGAGCAAGGGAGATTTACAGACCCCCCGCCCCCCTTCTCACTGCTACAGACCGCGCACCCCCCTCCCCACCCCAACCCTCCCCCCTCACAGATATCCCCAGTGCAGGTTCAGCACCTACCCATCTCGGTGAGGCTGGCAAATCCCATCGTTATGGGAATGTGCCGGGGGGTTTTCCCCAGGCTGGGAGCGCTCGAGGACCAGAACTTGCTGCCGTCTCCCAGTGACCTCAGCCTGTGGGCAACAACAGAGGGAGAGGCTCAGACACACAGCGGGAATTCAGGCCATCAAACCGGGCTCCCAGCAACACCAAATCCTACTGCCCACACTGTCACCCCAAAAACCCGGCCCAACTCCTCTAACCCCGTGCTGTCCCTGTCCTGGGAGTGTTTGATGGGGGACAGTGTAGAGGGAAGCTTTACTCTGTATCTAACCCCGTACTGTACCTGTCCTGGAGTGTTTGATGGGGGGGACAGTGTAGAGGGAGCTTTACTCTGTATCTAACCCCGTGCTGTACCTGTCCTGGGAGTGTTTGATGGGGGGACAGTGTAGAGGGAGCTTTACTCTGTATCTAACCCCGTGCTGTACCTGTCCTGGGAGTGTTTGATGGGGACAGTGTAGAGGGAGCTTTACTCTGTATCTAACCCCGTGCTGTACCTGTCCTGGGAGTGTTTGATGGGGGACAGTGTAGAGGGAGCTTTACTCTGTATCTAACCCCGTGCTGTACCTGTCCTGGGAGTGTTTGATGGGGGGACAGTGTAGAGGGAGCTTTACTCTGTATCTAACCCCGTGCTGTCCCTGTCCTGGGAGTGTTTGATGGGGGGACAGTGTAGAGGGAGCTTTACTCTGTATCTAACCCCGTGCTGTCCCTGTCCTGGGAGTGTTTGATGGGGGGACAGTGTAGAGGGAGCTTTACTCTGTATCTAACCCCGTGCTGTACCTGTCCTGGGAGTGTTTGATGGGGGACAATGTAAAATTTAGTTTTAAACAGAAGCAGGATGTGTTGTCGATAAGACGTTAATAATAACATCTCACTCTGAACAAGTGCAGCTTTCAGACACTCTCCCCCTGGGCCACGTGCTGCTATAATGTGAGTGATTCTGTTGTACACAAAACGGGAGGAGGCCATTCAGCCCCTCTGATCCGTTCTACTGTTCAATTAGATCACGGCTGACTGTAACCTGGTAACCAGTCCCCACCCTGGCTCCCTGAGGCCCTGACTCAGCACAAAGATTACATTTCAATACCCCCTCCCCTCAGAC
>NW_027649778.1:4334307-4389307 GCF_965287045.1 Carcharhinus amblyrhynchos
ATAGAGCGAGTGAGGATAGACCTCTTGTTATTTGCCTTGAGGGGATAGCAGTACGTCATTGTAGTGAGAGCACAGTCAGCTGAGCAAGGGTTAATGAGAGGCTGGAAAATGAGAGAACTGCCTGTGATTTGATGTGGACTCATGTTATAGATAGACTACGGTAGAGTTGGGAAGGAGTTGGCATGGTGACTGTGTGCCCACACGTGGCAATACCTTGGATATAGTCATCAGACCATAAAATATAGGAGCAGAATTAGGCCACTCGGCCCATCGAGTCTGCTCCGCCATTCAATCATGGCTGATATTTTTCTCATCCCCATTCTCCTGCCTTTTCCCCATAACCCCGATCCCCTTATTAATCAAGAATCTACCTATCTGTGTCTCAAAGACACTCAATGACCCGGCCTCCTCTGTGGCAAAGAGTTCCACAGATTCCCCACTCTCTGGCTGAAGAAATTCCTCCCCATCTCTGTTTTAAAGGGTGGTCCCTTTAATGGTCATGGGTCACCAGTGAACCGTTAAGGTTCAACTGCACCGGGAGGGTAGGGGGTTTTAGTTCACACGGGCAGCATGGTCGGACCAGGCTTGGAGGGGTGGTGGGGCTGAAGGGTCTGTTCCTGTGCGGTCATTTTTTTTCTCTCCAGTCCTGATCTGTCTGATAGCGCAGCATCAACACCAACCACCTGGATCTGCACAACCTCTGCCATTTTAGCCGATATTGATGCCCATGGATCAGTGCTCCAACACCTTCTAACCAACACCTTGTGCCCTTCAACAGTGCAGTGTGAGCTCTGGGAATGTGGGGCAGACGGGTACTGGGGTTTAGCAGGGTAGCACAGCGGTTAGCACTGCTGCCTCACAACTCCAGCCACCCAGGTTCGATTCCCGGCCTGGGTCACTGTCTGTGTGGGGTTTCCTCCACGTTCTCCCCATGTCTGCATGGGTTTCCTCCGGGTGCTCCAGTTTCTTCCCACAGTCCAAAAGCTGTGCTGGTTAGGGTGGATTGGCCGTGCTAAATTCTTCCTCAGTGTAACTGAACAGGCACCGGAGTGTGCGGCTAGGGGATTTTCAGTAACTTTATTGCAGTGTTAATGTAAGCCAATTGTGACACTAATAAATAAACCTTATTTTGGGTTTAGCATCTCATGTGGAAGCTGGCACTGTGGACACTGCAGCATACCCTCAGCACTGACCCTCTGACAGTGCGGCACTCCCTCAGCACTGACCCTCTGACAGTGCGGCACTCCCTCAGCACTGACCCTCTGACAGTGCGGCGCTCCCTCAGCACTGACCCTCTGACAGTGCGGCACTCCCTCAGCACTGACCCTCTGACAGTGCGGCACTCCCTCAGCACTGACCCTCTGATAGTGCGGCACTCCCTCAGCACTGACCCTCTGACAGTGCGGCACTCCCTCAGCACTGACCCTCTGACAGGGCGGCACTCCCTCAGCACTGACCCTCTGACAGTGCGGCACTCCCTCAGCACTGACCCTCTGATAGTGCGGCACTCCCTCAGCACTGACCCTCTGACAGTGCGGCACTCCCTCAGCACAGACCCTCTGACAGGGCGGCACTCCCTCAGGCTGACCCTCTGACAGTGCGGCACTCCCTCAGCACTGACCCTCTGTCAGTGCGGCACTCCCTCAGCACTGACCCTCTGTCAGTGCGGCACTCCCTCAGCACTGACCCTCTGACAGTGCGGCACTCCCTCAGCACTGACCCTCTGACAGTGCGGCACTCCCTCAGCACTGACTATCTGACAGTGCGGCACTCCCTCAGCACTGACCCTCTGACAGTGCGGCACTCCCTCAGCACTGACCCTCTGACAGTGCGGCACTCCCTCAGCACTGACCCTCTGACAGTGCGGCACTCCCTCGGCACTGACCCTCTGACAGTGCGGCACTCCCTCAGCACTGACCCTCTGACAGCGCGGCACTCCCTCAGCACTGACCCTCTGTCAGTGCGGCACTCCCTCAGCACTGACCCTCTGTCAGTGTGGCACTCCCTCAGCACTGACCCTCTGACAGGGCGGCGCTCCCTCAGCACTGACCCTCTGACAGGGCGGCACTCCCTCAGCACTGACCCTCTGACAGTGCGGCACTCCCTCAGCACTGACCCTCTGACAGGGCGGCACTCCCTCAGCACTGACCCTCTGACAGTGCGGCACTCCCTCAGCACTGACCCTCTGACAGTGCGGCACTCCCTCAGCACTGACCCTCTGACAGTGCGGCACTCCCTCAGCACTGACCCTCTGACAGTGCGGCACTCCCTCAGCACTGACCCTCTGACAGTGCGGCACTCCCTCAGCACTGACCCTCTGACAGGGCGGCACTCCCTCAGCACTGACCCTCTGACAGTGCGGCACTCCCTCAGTACTGACCCTCTGACAGTGCGGCACTCCCTCAGCACTGACCCTCTGACAGTGCGGCGCTCCCTCAGCACTGACCCTCTGACAGTGCGGCACTCCCTCAGCACTGACCCTCTGACAGTGCGGCGCTCCCTCAGGCTGACCCTCTGACAGTGCGGCACTCCCTCAGCACTGACCCTCTGACAGGGCGGCACTCCCTCAGCACTGACCCTCTGACAGTGCGGCACTCCCTCAGCACTGACCCTCTGACAGTGCGGCACTGCCTCAGCACTGACCCTCTGTCAGTGTGGCACTCCCTCAGCACTGACCCTCTGTCAGTGTGGCACTCCCTCAGCACTGACCCTCTGACAGTGCGGCACTCCCTCAGCACTGACCCTCTGACAGTGCGGCACTCCCTCAGCACTGACACTCTGACAGTGCGGCACTCCCTCAGCACTGACCCTCTGACGGTGCGGCGCTCCCTCAGCACTGACCCTCTGTCAGTGTGGCACTCCCTCAGCACTGACCCTCTGTCAGTGTGGCACTCCCTCAGCACTGACCCTCTGACAGTGCGGCGCTCCCTCAGCACTGACCCTCTGACAGTGCGGCACTCCCTCAGCACTGACCCTCTGACAGGGCGGCGCTCCCTCAGCACTGACCCTCTGACAGTGCGGCACTCCCTCAGCACTGACCCTCTGACAGTGCGGCACTCCCTCAGCACTGACCCTCTGACAGGGCGGCACTCCCTCAGCACTGACCCTCTGACAGTGCGGCACTCCCTCAGCACTGACCCTCTGACAGTGCGGCACTCCCTCAGCACTGACCCTCTGACAGTGCGGCACTCCCTCAGCACTGACCCTCTGACAGGGCGGCACTCCCTCAGCACTGACCCTCTGACAGTGCGGCACTCCCTCAGCACTGACCCTCTGATAGTGCGGCACTCCCTCAGCACTGACCCTCTGACAGTGCGGCACTCCCTCAGCACAGACCCTCTGACAGGGCGGCACTCCCTCAGGCTGACCCTCTGACAGTGCGGCACTCCCTCAGGCTGACCCTCTGACAGTGCGGCACTCCCTCAGCACTGACCCTCTGTCAGTGCGGCACTCCCTCAGCACTGACCCTCTGTCAGTGCGGCACTCCCTCAGCACTGACCCTCTGACAGTGCGGCACTCCCTCAGCACTGACCCTCTGACAGTGCGGCACTCCCTCAGCACTGACCCTCTGACAGTGCGGCACTCCCTCAGCACTGACTATCTGACAGTGCGGCACTCCCTCAGCACTGACCCTCTGACAGGGCGGCACTCCCTCAGCACTGACCCTCTGACAGTGCGGCACTCCCTCAGCACTGACCCTCTGACAGTGCGGCACTCCCTCAGCACTGACCCTCTGACAGTGCGGCACTCCCTCAGCACTGACCCTCTGACAGTGCGGCACTCCCTCAGCACTGACCCTCTGTCAGTGCGGCACTCCCTCAGCACTGACCCTCTGTCAGTGTGGCACTCCCTCAGCACTGACCCTCTGACAGGGCGGCGCTCCCTCAGCACTGACCCTCTGACAGGGCGGCACTCCCTCAGCACTGACCCTCTGACAGTGCGGCACTCCCTCAGCACTGACCCTCTGACAGGGCGGCACTCCCTCAGCACTGACCCTCTGACAGTGCGGCACTCCCTCAGCACTGACCCTCTGACAGTGCGGCACTCCCTCAGCACTGACCCTCTGACAGTGCGGCACTCCCTCAGCACTGACCCTCTGACAGTGCGGCACTCCCTCAGCACTGACCCTCTGACAGTGCGGCACTCCCTCAGCACTGACCCTCTGACAGTGCGGCACTCCCTCAGCACTGACCCTCTGACAGGGCGGCACTCCCTCAGCACTGACCCTCTGACAGTGCGGCGCTCCCTCAGCACTGACCCTCTGACAGTGCGGCACTCCCTCAGCACTGACCCTCTGACAGTGCGGCACTCCCTCAGCACTGACCCTCTGACAGTGCGGCACTCCCTCAGCACTGACCCTCTGACAGGGCGGCACTCCCTCAGCACTGACCCTCTGACAGTGCGGCGCTCCCTCAGCACTGACCCTCTGACAGTGCGGCACTCCCTCAGCACTGACCCTCTGACAGTGCGGCGCTCCCTCAGGCTGACCCTCTGACAGTGCGGCACTCCCTCAGCACTGACCCTCTGACAGGGCGGCACTCCCTCAGCACTGACCCTCTGACAGTGCGGCACTCCCTCAGCACTGACCCTCTGACAGTGCGGCACTGCCTCAGCACTGACCCTCTGTCAGTGTGGCACTCCCTCAGCACTGACCCTCTGTCAGTGTGGCACTCCCTCAGCACTGACCCTCTGACAGTGCGGCACTCCCTCAGCACTGACCCTCTGACAGTGCGGCACTCCCTCAGCACTGACCCTCTGACAGTGCGGCACTCCCTCAGCACTGACCCTCTGACGGTGCGGCGCTCCCTCAGCACTGACCCTCTGTCAGTGTGGCACTCCCTCAGCACTGACCCTCTGTCAGTGTGGCACTCCCTCAGCACTGACCCTCTGACAGTGCGGCGCTCCCTCAGCACTGACCCTCTGACAGTGCGGCACTCCCTCAGCACTGACCCTCTGACAGGGCGGCGCTCCCTCAGCACTGACCCTCTGACAGGGCGGCACTCCCTCAGCACTGACCCTCTGACAGTGCGGCGCTCCCTCAGCACTGACCCTCTGACAGGGCGGCACTCCCTCAGCACTGACCCTCTGACAGGGCGGCGCTCCCTCAGCACTGACCCTCTGACAGGGCGGCACTCCCTCAGCACTGACCCTCTGACAGTGCGGCACTCCCCCAGTCTCGCTCTGTAGAATACCAGCCTCGATTTGGCACACACATCACTGGACTGGGACCTGAACCCACAACCTCTCGTCTCGTAAGGGGGGGAGCCGCCAACTCTATGGTTACCTCCATAGGCACTGTGGGAATGCAAGACTTCCAAGTGCAGCGTGAGTGTTCGGAATAGGAAGATCCCAGAGTCAGTGCTCTGTTTGCTGTGAGCTGGTCTTTGCCAACACGTTTATTTTGTTCATCCGTGGGATGTGGGTGTCGCTGGCTGGGTCAGCATTTATTGCCCATCCCTAGTTGCCCCTTAGAGGGCAGTTGAGAGTCAACCACATTGGCTCTGGAGTCACATGTAGGCCAGACAGGGTAAGGACGGCAGATTTCCTTCCCTAAAGGGACATTAGTGACCCAGATGGGTTTTTCCGACGATGGATTCATGGTCATCGGGAGATTCTTAATTCCAGATGTTTTTTATTAAATTCAAATGTCACCATCTGCCGTGGTGGGATTCGAATCTGAGTCCCCCCCAGAACATTTGCTGAGGTCAAACTACACGCTGTAGGCTCATGGTCAAATCCTGATGCACAAACCTCCTCCCTTGGGGTGAGGCCTGAGGGATGACCAGGGAAATCAGGCCCACCCCTCGGACTGAGACAACCCTCATCTCCCGGGGAGCTGCTGCCCTGAACTCAGCTGGGACAGGAATGGGTTATTTACAAAGTGAAGAGACAGACAGAGAGGGAGACAGAGATGCAGGGGGAGGGACAGAGAGAGAGAGAGAGAGAGGGGGGGGAGAGAGAGAGAGGAGGGGGGGGGAGAGAGAGAGGAGACAGCGATAGAGAGAGAGAGAGAGAGAGAGAGGAGGCGGGGAGAGAGAGAGGGGGGAGAGAGAGAGGAGGCGGGGATAGAGAGAGAGAGAGAGAGGGGGTAGAGAGAGAGAGAGGAGGGGGAGAGAGAGAGAGGAGACGGGGGAGAGAGAGAGAGAGGAGAGGAGGGGGGGAGAGAGCGAGAGAGGAAGGGGAGAGAGAGACAGAGAGAGGGAGAGAGAGACAGAGAGAGAGAGAGAGAGAGATAGCAGGGTTGAGAGAGAGTGGAAAAGGCAATGTTAAGCCAATACTTGCTCCAGAATCCAACAACTATCAAGGTCACCCGATAAGGATCAGTCCCTCCCTGGAACCAAATGCAGAGAAGCAGACAAAGCCTTTATTGTCCAGTTTCAGCCTGGGACCAGGCACTTTAACCCTCTGCCTGCCACAGACCAGCATTTCCAATTCCTGCCCTCCATCACTGAAGGTACCACCTCCCTCACCTGTGTGGCACTCATTCGACACCGCAGGGGGGATATTTGACTGCAGTAGGCATCAATCTATTGAGAAAGAGGTGACCTCCTGCCCCAGCACTCTGATTACACACTTCCAGGGATCCTGACATGGCTTCTCTGCCAAGAAATTATCTACCCTTTTCTCCCGGGGGGAGCGAAGACCCCCTGTTAAATGTAGAGGAAGTACAGCAGCCAGACCGAAAAAAGACAGACTGTAAACACAATGGGTTAATAAAAGCTTTCAACACCTCATCAAGTAGGGAAGGCGGTGGCACAGTGGAACTGTCATCAGACGAGTGAGTCAGAGACTAAGGGCCATGCTCTAAGGACCTGGGTTCGAATCCCACCACCCCAGATTATGCAATTCACAGTCTATCGATGACCAGGTCACAGTAACCAATACTTGATAATTCTGGCAATGACCAATGATGGAACTGGACTCGCCACAGTGGCTACAAGAGCATGTCAGGGGCTGGGAATCCTGCGGTGAGTAACTCACCTCCTGAGGATCAAAGAGAGGGATCGAGGGTATGGAGTGTGTGTGTAAAACACAGGTGAATCTTAGTGCTTACTGGATCTGCGGTTGAGCGCTGTGTTTCTGCAGGATAACAGGGTCATGTGGAGTGTGTGCTGACTGCACAGAAACCCACACTGATCCCTGTCCAAAAACTGTAGTTGATGCATCAAATTTGAGTGTTGACTTTTAAAATGCCACATTAATTAGCCTGGGACTGGTGAGAGCACCCAGATAAATGAACACACAAGAGTGAGAATGATCCAGCCAAATAAAACCGAAATAACAGGGCAGAGGAAGTAGGTCAGAAATCAGAAATGACACTAACAGCTGCGGCTTTTATCTCACTCCATTCACTCCCGTGTGGGTGGCACAGTGGGTTAGCACTGCTACCTCACAGCTCCAGGGACCCCGCTCCAACTCCCGGCTTCGGGTCACTGTCTGTGTGGAGACTGCACGTTCTCCACGTGTCTGCGTGGGTTTCCTCCTGGTGTTCTGCTTTCCTCCAAAGACGTGCAGGTTAGGAGGGTTGGCTATGCTAATTTACCCCTTAACGTCCAGAAATGTGCAGGTTAGGCCTCTTTTAGGGTAAATTGTCCCTTGGTGTCCACAGATATGCAGATGAGGTGGATTGCCATGCTAAATTACCCCTTACTGTCTAAAGATGTGCAAGTTAGGGGGAATTGGTCATGCTAAATTGCCCCTTAGTGTCTAAAGACGTGCGGGTTAGAGGGATTACTGGGGTAAATGTGTGAGGTTGTGGGGATAGGGCCTGGGGTGGGATTGTTGTCGGTGCAGATTCAATGGGCCGAATGGCCTCTTTCTATTGTGTAGGGTTTCTTGATTCACACCAGCATAGGGTCAGATGGGCCAAATGGCCTGTTTCAGTGCCCTACGTCTTTTGCAGAGCTTTGCACGTGCATCCGGCTGACCGGGACGAGAGGTTTTTATTGCCCCCTCTGTTTTCTCATCAACTTTATTATCAACCGAGACAGAGGGAGACTGAGTGGATCACTGTTGGAAAGTCTTTTTAATCTGTGTCGATGAGGCCGTCTGCTCTCCCTCAGGGGAACTCAGAAAGATCCTTCGGCTGCTGCCCAAAGAAAAGCAGGGGGAGTTTCTCCCCACGTCCCGGCCAACATTCATCCCTCAACCAACATCACAGAAATAATCATTATCACATTGCTTTTTATGGGATCTTGCTGTGTGCAAATCGGCCACCCCTTTTCCAACATTACAAAATGGCTACACTTCAAAAAGTATTTAACTGGATTTAAAGTGCTTTAGGAAAGTGAAAAATAAATTATATTTATTAATGTCACAAGTAGGTATGATTGCACAGTGGTTGGCACTGCTGCCTCCCAGCTCCAGGGACCTGGGTTCCATTCCTGGCCTCAGGTCACTGTCTCTGCAGAGTTTGTACATTCTCCCCATGTCTGTGTGGGTTTCCTCCGGCTGCTCTGGTTTCCTCCCACAATCTGAAAGACATGCTGGTTAGGGTGCACCGGCCGTGCTAAATTGCCCCTTAGTGTCCTGGGATGCAGGGGTTAAGGGGATTAGGGGGGTAAATATGTGAGGTTATGGGGCGAGGGCCTGGCTGGGACTGTTGTCAGTGCAGACTCGATGGGCTGAATGGCCTCTTTCTGCACTGTAGAGATTTTATGATTAACACTGCGATGAAGTTACTGTGAAAATCCCCAGGTCACCACAGTCCAGTGCCTGTTCGGGTTACACTGAGGGAGAATTTAGCGTGGCCAATGCACCCTAACCAGTACATCTTTCAGACTGTGGGAGGAAACCGGAGCACCTGGAGGAAACCCAGGCAGACACGGGGAGGATGTGCAGAGTCCACACAGACAGTGACCCAAGCCAGGAATTGAACCTGGCTCTCTGACCCTGTGAGGCAGCAGCGCTAACCCACTGTGCTATTTAAATGGTGGGTATCAGATCTGCCAATTCCATTTATTTGAACTCACCTGTCCTCATTTTGTCTCTCGAGTCATCCCCCTCCTGCGCTCTTTATTTCTAACTATCAAAAGAACAGTGCGTCGCGTAACGTGACACCGTCTCTGCCTTTACTCAGGCAGCTGCTACCAGACACCCAGTCCCGTTCCCCCAACCCCCACCTCGATCCCCACTCCACCCACAAACGTACCTGCTCACCCACCGTGGCACCCAGTTCAGCAACCCCCTCAGTTACATCTCTGCACCTACCAAGGAGGGGCCGGGAGGTGAACTTATATAAAATATTTATTTTCATTGTTTATTTTCTTGACTGTTCATCGCTGTTGTGTTTTCCTTGCAGTGTCACTACATCCTACTTTCTCAGGAGATGAAGGAAATTTGGCTACAGGTCTCACCTACTTTTACAGATGCCCCACAGAGAGCAACCTTTCTGGTTGTATCACAGCTTGGTCTGGGCTCCTGCTCTGCCCAAGACCGCAAGAAACTACAAAAGGTCGTGAATGTAACCCAATCCATCACAAACCAGCCTCCCATCCATTGACTCTGTCTACACTTCCCGCTGCCTCAGGAAAAGCAGCCAGCAGAATCACAGACCCCACGCACCCCGGACATTCTCTCTTCCATCTTCTTCCATCGGGAAATAGACACAAAAGTCTGAGATCACGTACCAACCAACTCAAGAACAGCTTCTTCCCTATGAAGGGGCTCGATAGGGTAGAGGTAGAGAGATTCTTCCCGCTTAGAAAGGAAAGCAGAACTAGAGGGCACAGCCTCAAAATAAGAGGGGGGCGGTTTAGATCAGAGTCGAGGAGGAACTTCTTCACTCAAAGGGTGGTGAATCTCTGGAATTCTCTGCCCGTTGAAGTGGTGGAGGCTGCCTCGCTAAATATATTTAAGTCATGGGTAAATAGATTTCTGATAGACAAGGGAATTAAGGGTTATGGGGAGAAAGCGGGAAAGTGGAACTGATCCACTTCAGATCAGCCATGATCTTATTGAATGGCAGGGCAGGCTCGAAGGGCTAGATGGCCTACTCCTGCTCCTATTTCTTATGTTCTTATGTTACGGGAATAGGGGCTGGGTGTGATTGTGGTCGGTGCAGGCTCAATGGGCTGAATGGCCTCCTTCTGCACCGTAGGGATTTGATGATTCTATAAAGGTAATCACTCAAAAGGGATTGTGTAAATGTGGCAGATTCACTTATCAAGACCAGACACACCAGAACAGTGGTTGCTGGATGGAAAGGGTGAAGACATCAGCAGCTGAGATGTGCGCGCTGTGTTCTGCTCAGAGGCCAAATTGGAACTGAGACTGCGTTACATGTCACAATTCCCTGCTAATTGATGGCTTGCTGCTGCTATCCCTTAAAGGAATATGACAACAGCAGCTTAGTGGCTTCTTTCTGTCGTAGAGAAAGTACTAATGAGAGGATCTGAGTATCGGGATAGGGACGTCACTGCAATTGTACAGGGTGTTGGTGAGGCCACACCTGGAGTATTGTGTGCAGTTTTGGTCTCCTTATCTGAGGAAGGATGTCCTTGCTATAGAGGGAGCACAGCAAAGGTTTACCAGGCTGATCCCTGGGATGGCAGGTCTGTCATATGAGGAGAGACTAAGTCAGTTAGGATTATATTCACTGGAGTTTAGAAGAGTGAGTGGGGATCTCATAGAAACTTATAAAATTCTAACAGGGTTAGACAGGGTAGATTCAGAAAGAATGTTCCCCATGGTGGGGAGAGTCCAGAACTGGAGTCACAGTTTGAGGATAAGGGGTAAACCTTTTAGGGCTGAGAAATTTCTTCACCCAGGACAGTATGGTGGCAAACACTGCTGCGTCACAGCTCCTGGCCTTGATTCCCGGTTTGGAGTCGGTACATTTTCCCAGTGTCTGCGTGGGTTTCCTCCAGGTGCTCCGGTTTGTTCCCACAGTCCAAAGATGTGCGGGTTAGGTTGATTGGCCATGCTAAAATTGTCCCTTAGTGTTAGGAGGATTTGCAGGGTAAATGTGTGGGGTGATGGGAATAGGGCCTGGGTGGGATTGTGGTCAGTGCGGACTCGATGAGTTGAATGGTCTCCTTTTGGGTTCTGTGAGAGGGTGGGGAATGTGTGGAATTCACTCCCACAAAGTAGTTGAGGCCAAAACATTAGAAATTAGATATCGCTCTTGGGGCAAAAGGGATCGAGGGGGAGGGGGGGAATCAGGATATTGAATTGGATGATAAGCCATGACAGTGAATGGGTGGAGTAGACTCAAAGGGCCAAATGGCCTCCTTCTGTACTGTAGGGATTCTATGAGAGGGTGGTGAATGTGTGGAATCCACTACCACAGAAAGTAGTTGAGGCCAAAACGTTGTGTGATTTCAAGAAGAAATTAGATATAGCTCTTGGGGCTAAAGGGATCGAGGGATGGGGGGGGCGGGGAGATCAGGATATTGAATTTGACGATCAGCCATGATCAGAATGAATGGTGGAGCAGGTTCGACGGGCCGAATGGCCTCCTCCTGCTTCTAGTTTCTCTGTTTACAAATTTCTCCTTTTTCCCATCTTCAGAATATCCTGAAGCATTTTGTAGTCAATGGGTGATGTGGAAAGCATGGTCATTGTGGCTTTGTAGCTAATGGCCCCTTTCACCTCTGGAGCTGCTGTCAGTGTGAGTTAGATCACGGAGCTGCCACAGTGGGAGCGAGGTTTGGATTCACCTCCACAGGCCCAACTGGATTAGAGTCTCCTACCGCTGGCTCTCTCGACTGACGTGAAGCGGGTTCAGGTCCCAGCTTAAAATCAGGGCTGACGCTCCCAGGTGAGGCGCAGAGGGAGGGAGTGCCGCACTGTCAGAGGTACCAGCCATCAGGGTGAACAGGGTGTCTGCTCTGATGTTTTATTCAAAAAAAGTCAAAGGATGTGGGTGTTGCTGGCAATCCCAGTTTATTCAATTTCTCTTCTTGAAGCCGGTGCAGTCCGTGAGATGTAGGTACACCCACAGTGCTGTTAGGGAGGGAATTCCAGGATTTTCAGGCAGCGACAGTGAAGGAACGGTGATACATTTCCACATCAGGTGAGTGGCTCGGAGGCAACCAGGCAGCTGGTGGCACAGTGGTTAGCACTGCTGCCTCACAGCGCCAGGGACCCGGGTTCAATTCTGCCCTCGGGTCACTGTCTGTGTGCAGTTTGCGCAGTTCCTCCTGGTGTTTCCTCCGGTTTCCTTCCACACTCCAAAGATGTGAGGGTTAGGTGGATTGGCTGTGCTAAATTGCCCGAGTGTCAGGAGGACTAGTAGGGTAAATGCATGGGGTCATGGGGGATTGGGCCTGCGTGGGATTGTAGTCAGTGCAGACTCGATGGGCCAAATGGCCTCCCTTCTGCAACGTAGGAATTTTAAGTCAGGATGATGAGTGACGTGGAGGGGGTGTTCCCATGTATCTGCTACCCTTGCCCTTCTAGATGGAAACGATCCCGGATTTTGGGAGTACTTCTAAAGGAAAGTGGCTGGATCGGGTGGATGCCACATCCCAGTATTTTGATGAGCAGCAGGACAGCTCGTCACCCCTTCATCCAAGACACAAAACTACCCAAGTCTGAGCAACCTCTGGCTATGAAAATGCCACAGCGGGTGTGAGGGACACTGGGCTGTGTAGATGACCTAATCAGGATAACTCTGGGAACGTTATGGTTTCTCTCTCTCAATACCAGCCCTGATTTGGAACAGATGAGTGAGGAGAGTGGCTGTCATCCTCCCCCCGACCTCCGTAACCTAGTGTTGTTACTACCTCCCCTTTCAGGTCAATACACTGTTTAAGTTTTGACGCAACCTCACACATTAACCCAGCGTCTTTCTCCCTCCACAGATGGGGTCTGCCTTGCTGCCTATTCCCAATATTCTCTGCTTATGTATCTCAGTACCAGCTAGTCTACATCAGAAACAGACAGTGTGACAATATCCTGGTAAAGACACAGACACAAAACTCCTACCAACAGTTGCTATTTACCTCTGGATCATACAGACAGCAACAAGCACACCAACCAAATCTGCCCAGAATCTGGTCACCTCAGTAAGTGCTGGGGCAGCTCTCTGTGAATCTTGAACCCATAAAGTACAGCAGGAGGCCATTCGGCCCACCCAGCCTGCGCCAATAACAATCTCACCCCAATCCGATCCCCGTATCCCCCACATATTTGCTCTGTTTAAGGCATTTAAGGGCAGCACGGTGGTTAGCACTGCTGCCTCACAGGGCCAGGGACACGGGTTCGATTCCCGGCTTGGGTCACTATCTATGTGGAGTCTGCACGTTCTCCCCGTGTCTGCGTGGGTTTCCTCCAAAAATATGTAGGTTGGGGGATTCGCCATGGTAAATTGGCCCTTAGTGTCAGGGGATTAACAGTTCCAGTTTATTTATTAGCGTCACAAGTCGGCTTACGTTAACGCTGCAATGAAGTTGCCGTGAAAATCCTTTAGTTGCTGCACTCCAGCGCCTGTTCGGGTACACTGAGGGAGAATTTAGCACCTAACCAGCACGTCTTTGGAGAGTGGAGGAAACCGGAGCAAAGCTGTGCTGGTTAGGGTACGTTGGCCGTGCTAAATTCTCCCTCAGTGTACCCGAACAGGCGCCGGAGTGAGGCAACTAGGGGATTTTCACAGTAACTTCATTGCAGCGTTAATGTAAGCCGACTTGTGACACTAATAAATAAACTCCAACTGTTAATCCCCTGACACTAAGGGGCAATTTACCATGGCGAATCCCCCCTAACCTACATATTTTTGGAGTGTGGGAGGAAACCGGAGCACCCGGAGGAAACCCACGCAGACATGGGGAGAACGTGCAAACTCCACACAGTGATCCATGGCCGGGAATCGAACCCAGGCACTGCGAGGCAGCGGTGCTAAGCAGAGAATCGAACCCGGGTTCCCTAACGCTGCGAGGCAGCGGTGCTAAGCAGAGAATCGAACCCGGGTCCCTAACGCTGCGAGGCAGCGGTGCTAAGCAGAGAATCGAGCCCGGGTCCCTAACGCTGCGAGGCAGCGGTGCTAAGCAGAGAATCGAGCCCGGGTCCCTGGCGCTGCGAGGCAGCGGTGCTAAGCAGAGAATCGAGCCCGGGTCCCCGGCGCTGCGAGGCAGCGGTGCTAAGCAGAGAATCGAGCCCGGGTCCCCGGCGCTGCGAGGCAGCGGTGCTAAGCAGAGAATCGAACCCGGGTCCCTGGCGCTGCGAGGCAGCGGTGCTAAGCAGAGAATCGAGCCCGGGTCCCTGGCGCTGCGAGGCAGCGGTGCTGAGCACTGCGTCGCCCACCAACGTTGTCACCAGGGCCCTCGAGGGAAAGAAACCTGCCGTCCTCGCACGGCCCGGCCCACTCAGACAAAACTAGCCCTGCCTCCCCTCCCCTCCCTCCCTCCAACTGCCCCCACTCTACGTGGTTTTCTCTCTCTCTCTCTCAACTGCCCCTCTGAAACATCCCCAAACCCCGACAGAGAATGAAGCAGTGCGGGCGCGTCTCACACCAGCGGCGGGTTAAGAAAGCAGCTCGCCATCGCCTTAAAGGGACATTAAGGATGAGTCACGTTCTCAACCCGTGAACTTGCATGAAAAAAAAACCTACCCAAAAAACATCACAATGCCTCTTATCACATGAGCCTAACTTGTTCTCTGATAGCGTGACAAACTCCCATTTGGGCGCGTACACAGGATGTTACATCCTGCTCCCTCTGCCTTGCACCTCAACGGTGTCTCGGTATATTTGAATTTCAGACACAGCGGAGAGTGTGGCGGAGGACGAAGGGTTAAGCTTTCTTTCTCTCTCTTGTGTGTGTGTGTATATTGTTTGGTTGCGAGTACAACTTAGCAAAGGCTAGCACAGAAATAAAAGACAAAACCCCCTACACTGCACTAAACAAATACAATGTTTGTCTCGCAGAGAACTCCAGGCTGCACATGTTTGTGTTAATGCAAATTGGCTTCGGGGATCAAGTGCTTCATTCAAGTCAGTTGGGTCAATTCCAGGAGGTATGAAAATTCCTGTCACACTGAACCAAAGCTGCAGCCGAGTTCCTGGTTACAAAACGCCCAACCCACGTCCGTAACAAGCCAAGCCTCCGCAGCTAGGCCTCACCTGCCAAAGCTCACCTGCACACTCAAACCTGCTCAACACTGTCACAGAATCCCTACAGTGCAGGAGGAGGACATTCAGCCCATCGAGTCTGCACCCAAGGCCCAATCCCCCTAACCCCACACATTTATCCAGCTAATCTCTCCAACCTACGCACTGCGGGACACTAAGGGGCAATTTAGCATGGCAAATCCACCTGACCCGCACATCTTTGGAGCGCAGGAGGAAACCGGAGGAAACCCACGCAGACACGGGGAGAACGCGCAACAGACAGTGACCCAAGCCGGGAATTGAACCCAGGCCCCTGGAGCCGTGAGGCCACCAGGCCACCCTCAAATATTTACAGAGAGGGAATGGCAGAATGGTTGTCGCACAGTGATCTTGCTGCTGGGTTTAGACTGGGCAATTCGAAATTAGGTGGTGGTGAATTCAAAGCACAAAATGAAACCATTTCCACCCCAGGTTTGGCAAACGAGACTTGTGGATACGTTGAGTAAAAACTTCCCACTTGTGGCAAAACAAAATAATGCAATCAAGATTTGTAAATAATCGTGTGCTAAGCCACCAGAAAGTTCTGGAATGGTTTATATATTGTCATTTTCTTTGTTCTTTTAGGGGGGTTTTAGTTCAGTTGGGCAGCATGGTCGGTGCAGGCTTGGAGGGCTGAAGGGCCTGTTCCTGTGCTGTAATGTTCTTCTTTGTTCTTTATGTACACAGACTGAGGCCACTCGGCCCATTAGTTCCCAACTAGTTCCCTGCAACGCACCACCTTGTTTCCCTTGGCCAAATTAGCCCTGCAATCTTTTCTCTCAAACTAATGATCCAATTCTCCTCCGTAGGCCTCAGTCGAAACTGTCTCCCTCCTACGGGCAGCTGTTCCAGATCCTATACCGCTCGTTATTTTTCCCACCCTACGTGGTCGCCGCTGGCCAAGCCTGGCGTTTATCACCCACTCAGAGTTGCCCCTTGAGGGGGTGGTGGTGGTGAGCTGTCTTCTTGAACCTGCTGCACTCTGCGTGGTGTAGGTACACCCACAGTGCTGTTGGGAAGGCGCTACAAAAATGCAGGCCTTGCTTTTGATGGGGAACTGATGACAGTACAGGAAGCTCATCACAATTGAGAAGAACAGAAAGAACTCTCCGATACGTCCGGGCGTCACAGCGAGGCGGCCCAGGGGTGGGGCACTGAAGGACCCTCAAGGATAAAGAACAAGAACAAAGAACAACCCAGCACGGGAAACAGGCCCTTCGGCCCAATGAGCCCGCGCCGCTGCATCCTCCTACACCTACCCTGCCCTGTGTGTATGCGAGTGGAACCCCTAACGTAGCCAGATTCAGGGGAGAATAGTGTCAATTTGGTAAACCAATCAGCCTAAGAGCACATCTTGGGGTGTGGGAGGAAACCGGAGCGCCCGGAGGAAACCCACGCAACCACAGGGAGAATGCGCAAACTCCCACAGACACAGGCCCAAATCCATGTATCTGCACAGCTAGCAGTGCTAGTCACTGAGCTGTAGCGGCGCCCGTCTACCGGTCCAGGATCAAGCACACACACCGACACGAAGTACTAGGCCACTCCCGGAACCTCCAAGAGCAGCCCTTAATGTAAGCCTACTTGTAACATTAATAAATAAACTCAAACTGGTAAATAAGTTTGACTTTAGTCATTAGTGTCATGGGTAGGCTTACATTGACACCACAATGAAGTTACTGTGAAAATCCCCTAGTTGCCACACTCCGGTGCCTGTTCGGGTCAATGCACCCTAACCAGCACGTCTTTCGGACTGTGGGAGGAAACTGGAGCATCAACGTCATGGTGGGAGGAGGGGGCAGAGCAATATTAGCCCGAGGTGCGGGCATATGGATAGTGAGCAGGGTCAGGATGCTGCTACAGTCAAATAGCCTGATGGCACACCGTTCCTCCTGATATCACACCGTTCCTCCTGGTATCATAAAGACATCGGGAGCGACTGATATCTGTGTGGCCCTCTGCCAGCGAGGATTCAGGGCCTCTGCGCTGGGGAGGGGACAGAAAAGAAAACCGAGAGAAGGAAAAGACAGACTTGCATTTCTATAGCACCTAACGCAACCTCAGGGTGCCTCCAGGGTGTCCAATTTGCACGCAGCATATCAAGATACCATATAGAACAGGGTCAGATCCAGTCTCCAGAGGCAGGACTTGGAGAGGAGATAGCCTAGTATTATTGCTAGGCTATTAACGCAGAAACTCAGCTAATGTTCTGGGGGACCCGGGTTCGAATCCCACCACGGCAGATGGTGGAATTTGAATTCAATAAAAAATATCTGGAATTAAGAATCTACTGAAACTATTGTCAGAAAAACCCATCTGGTTCACTAATGTCCCCTTTAGGGAAGGAAATCTGCCGTCCTTACCTGGTCTGGCCTACATGTGACTCCAGAGACACAGTAATGTGGTTGACTCTCAACTGCCCCTCCAAGGGGCAACTGGGGATGGGCAATAAACTCTGGCCAGTCACGGACACTCATGTCCCACGAATGAATCAAAAAAAACACTTGAACCCACGACCTTTGGGGACAGAGGTCACCGAGCCCTGTCACTGAGGCGGAGAATTCAGAGAATTCTTGTAACCGCCAGTCAGGTTGGCAGTGCCCAGGTCCTGAGGAAGGTGGGAGTGTTGCCAGCTAGAATCGTGCACACAAGTGTGCGTTCCTCATTGGGGGGGGGAGTCATCGCACGGTTCCCAGGGGGTTACTGGATGTGAGGAGGCCAATCGATTTTGAGTGGAAAGTAAGGCACACGATGAGCGGGAATGGTGTTTGGGGGGTTAGGGGGGAGGGTGGTGTCTCAGCCTATCCAATAGAGAATCCAATTACCCCAATGCAAACCCTCCACAGTCCCAGCATTCAGACAGACAGCCAAACGCTTGAGAAAAGAGTTACACCTTCAGAGGTGGGGAAAACCCCCCAGAAATACTTGCTTTTCTACAGCCTCTTTCACGGGGGATACCCCAAAGTGCCTGATAGCCAATACTCTACTTTCTGAAGTGGAGGTCCCCGTTGGAGTGTCAGAAATGAGGCAGCTCCCACAAACAACGCAATTAACACAGGCTCATAGTCTCTGAGCAAGTCAGACAGACTCAAAACATTAACTCTATAATTCTCCGTCCGCAGACTGCGCAGGAAGCGGCCATTCAGCCCATCGTGTCTGGACCGACTCTCCGACAGAGCACCCCCTTGTCCTATCCCCATAATCCCACACATTTATCCTGCTAATCCATCTATCCTGCAAATCTTTGGACTGTGGGAGGAAACCAGAGCACCCGGAGGAAACCCACGCAGACACGGGGAGAACGTGCAAACTCCACACAGACAGTGACCTAAGCCGGGAATCGAACCCGGGCCCCTGGCGGTGTGAGGCAGCAGCGCTAACCCATCGTGCCCAAGATCTGACAGGTCGGCACACTGCAAGCCCAATGTGTTAAACCAGCCGGGGAATCCGGTTCCCCTGCCCCACTGCACAAAGAACAAGCAGAAGCAACTCTCTCTCTGCTTAAGGAGCTCAGTTTTGATGTATTTTTCCTCAAGCTGGGGGTCTCTTGTCTCAGATTATCCCACTATTTGAGGTACAGGTCCCTACTGTATATGTGTGGCACCTTCACACCCCCTTCCCCAGTGCCATCTTCTTTCCCCCCGCACCCACCTTCCCCAGCGCTACCATTCTCTGTGGGATCCTCCCCTCCCTATCCTATTGGTCACACTAATCTCCCCTCAGCCCTCGCAGCCTCCATATTTCAATGATACTGAGAGCTGCCAGTATAAAAGTAGAGAAGTGTTGTTGCGATTGTATAGGGTGTTGGTGAGACCACATCTGGAGCAGGGTCCAGTTCTGGTCTCCTTATTTGAGAAAGGATGCAGTGGCATCGGAGGCAGTTCAGAGGAGGCTCACCAGGTTGATTCCAGGGTGGCACAGCTGTCAGCACTGCTGCCTCACAGCGCCAGGGACCCAGGATCAGTTCCGGACTTGGGTCACTGTATGTGTGGAGTTTGTGCATTCTCCCCGTGTCGGCGTGGGTTTCCTGTGGGTGCTCCGGTTTCCTCCCACAGTCCAAAGACGGATTAGGTGGATTGGCTGTGCTAAATTGCCCCTTCTGTCAGGAAGATTTGCAGGATAAACATGTAGGGTGATGGGGATAGGGTCTGGGTGGGATTGCGGTTGGTACCCACTCGATGGGCTGAATGGTCTACTTCTGCACTGCAGGGAATCTATCAAGGGGTTGACGTACGAGGAGAGATTAAATAGTTTGGGCTTGTGCTCCCTGGAGTTTAGAAGGGCGAGGGGGGATCTGATCGAGGTATATAAAATTCTAAAAAGGGACTGATAGAGTAAATTTAGACCAAATGTTTCCCCTTGTGGGGCAACCTGGAACAAGAGGTCACAGGTATAGG
Source organism: Carcharhinus amblyrhynchos (assembly GCF_965287045.1). Classification (NCBI taxonomy): domain Eukaryota; kingdom Metazoa; phylum Chordata; class Chondrichthyes; order Carcharhiniformes; family Carcharhinidae; genus Carcharhinus; species Carcharhinus amblyrhynchos. Next base: position 4,353,793 of record NW_027649778.1, read on the forward strand.
TTGAGAGGCGGTAGATTTAAAACTGAGATGGGGAGGAATTACTTCTCGCAGAGGGTGGTGAATTTGTGGAACTCGCTGCCCCATAGGGCAGTGGAGTCTGAATCATTGAATGGTTTCAAGAAGGAGATAGATATATTTCTGATTAAAAAAGGGATAAGGGGATATGGGGAACAGGTGGGGAGGTGAATTTGAGACCAGACAGAGATCAGCCCTGATCTGATTGAATGGCAGAGCAGGCTTGAAGAGCTGAATTTACCTCCTTCTGCTCCTGGTTCCCATGTTCATGGAATCACAGAATCCTACAGGCCATTCAGCCCATCGAGTCAGCATGACCACAATCCATCCAAGCCTTATCCCCATAACCCCATACTTCTCTCTAGTTAGTCCCCCTGACACCAAGGGGCAATTTAGCAAGGCCAATCCACCAAACCTGCACATCTTTAGAAACCAGAGCACCCCGGAGGAAACCCACGCACACATGGGGAGAACGTGTGAACTTCATACAGACAGTGACCCGAGGCCGGGAATCGAACCCGGGTCCCCGGTGCCGTGAGGCAGCAGTGCTGACCCACTGCGCTGCCCAGGCAGTGGGAGGAAACCCATGCAAACACGGAGGGAATGTGCAGACTTCACACAAATAAGTGACCCAAACCAGGAATCGAACCCGGGTCCCCGGTGCTGTGAGGCAGCAGTGCTAACCCACTGTGCTGCCCTCCCCTGTGCCGCTGTTCCTTCAAAATCCTGGTTCTGAGCAACACAGATGGCTAGGATCTGGCCCACACTGCAGCAAGAGGCCTTGATTTAACCGCACAACTCACTAACAGCTAACCGTCCACTACCGAAAGTTTCCACGTTTTGGACAGATTTTCGAGTTGCACACCTTTTATATTCAAAGCAGCATTTGTCCAATAGGAAGTGCCAGCCAGCCCAGGTCCAGATGTGGCCATTGTAACCACAATAGCCCATTTTAGTGGAACATGCCTCCGTGCACTCTCACAGCAGCTAAACGTGATTAACCGGTGGATATTTACTTCACAAACATCCACTATTCAATAACCAAACAACTCGCACCAAATCAAAAAGAAAACCACCCCGTCCTTTATCTCACTCACAAACATCGGACAAAGGTTAATGTTCACAAACACACCCTCAGTGCTGTCCATTGTTCACTGCTTAGATTTACTGGAACCTCCGTGGAGCAGAGGCTTCCTCTTGTGGGGCATTCTAGGACGAGAGGTCACAGTCTCAGGATAAGGACTGGCAAAATTTATTTGATTTGATTTATTATTGTCATAATAAATAAGTGAAGAGTATTGTTTCTTGCGTGCCATACAGACAAAGCATACTGTTCATAGAGAAGGAAAGGAGAGTGTGCCGAATGTAGTGTTATAGTCATAGCGAGGGTGTAGAGAAAGATCAACTTAATGCAAGGTAGGTCCATTCAAAAGTCTGACGGCAGCAGGGAAGAAGCTGTTCTTGAGTCGGTTGGTACGTGACCTCAGACTTTGGTTTCTTTTTCTCAACGGAAGGTGGTGGAAGAGAGAATGTCCGAGGTGTGCGAGGTCCTTGATTATGCTGGCTGCTTTTCCGAGGCAGTGGGAAGTGTAGACAGAGTCGATGGATGGGAGGCTGGTTTGCGTGATGGATTGGGCTACGTTCACAACCTTTTGTAGTTCCTTGCGGTCTTGGGCAGAGCAGGAGCCCAGACCGAGCTGTGATACAACCAGAAAGGATCCTTTCTATGGGGCAGCTGTAAAAGTTGGTGAGAGTCATAGCAGACATGCCAAATTTCCTTAGTCTTCTGAGAAAGTTGGTGGGTTTAAACCAGAGTTGAGGAGAAACTACTTCTCCCAAAGGGTTGTGGATCTGTGGAATTCGTGATCCCAAAGTGCAGTGGATGCTGGGACAGCCAATAAATTTAGTGGGGGGGGGGGGGAGTTAGACAGATGTTTAATTGGGAATGAAGGGTTATGGGGAGGGGGCAGGGAAATGGGGATGAGGAGCACATCAGCCATGATCGAATGGCGGAGCGGACTCGATGGGCCGAATGGTCTAATTCCGCTCCTATACCTTATGAACTCACTGATATCGGAAAAGATGATTTTCCACATCTGGATTGCGCAGGTGGCCAGATGTGGTGAATGGTCAAGGGTATTGGACAAGCACAAATCCTCCCTCAGGCAGGGAGCCCCTCACAGCTGAAAGCCCCAAGACGACTCAATGAAAAGGGCGAGTTTAAAGGTACAAACCGGATGCTTCAGTGATAAAAACAATCTCATCCGAAACTGGGAAAAACAACGTAATTCCAAAGGAGATTAGCCCTGCTGCCTCACAGGGAGGAACTGTTCCCACTCCCAAAGGATGTACACTCTGTAAGAATTCACACAACACCAGGTTAAAGTCCAACAGGTTTATTCGGAATCGCCAGGTGAAGGAGCAGCGCTCCGAAAGCTCGTGTTTCCAAATAAACCTGTTGGACTTTAACCTGGTGTTGTGAGAGTCCTTACCGTTCCCACCCCAGTCCAACGGATGGAGTACGAGAGGGACACGGATATAAAGTAATTTGCAAAAGAAGCAAAGGTGGTGTGTGGGGCAGGGGGGGGAGAAAAAGAAACTTTTTCACCCAGCGAGAGCATGTGTGTGGTGGAGGCAGGTTCAATTCCAGAGGGCGGTAGATGATTATTTGAATAGAAACAATGTGCAGGAGTACCGGGGTGGGGGGGTGCACTTAGTCAGGATGCTTATTTGGAAACCAGGGCCCACATTGCTTCCTTCTGCACAGTGACAATTGTCATTGTGAATAAAATCTGGAATCGAAATCCAGTCTCAGTAATGGTGGCCACTAAACTATCACCAAGTCAAGGAAAAACCCATCTGGTTCACTGGTGTCCCTTTAGGGAAGGAAATCTGCTGTCCTTACCCCGGTCTGGCCTACATGTGACTCCAGAGCCACAGCAATGGGGTTGACTCTCAACCGCCCCTCTGTTCAAGGGCAAGTAGGGATGGGAAACAAACGCTGGCCTTCTTAGCGATGCCCACATCTCTCCCTCAAGGTCAATAAAGCAAAGGAGATGGTCATCGATTTCAGGGAGTGTAGTGGAGGACATGCCCCTGTCTACATCAACGGAACAAAGTGAAAATGGTCAAAGGCTTCAAGTGTCTACACCACTGACCTGTCCTCCAGGCTGATACTATCGTTACGAAAGCCCACCAACACCTCTATTTTCTCAAGAGGCTAAAGAAATTTGGCACGTCCACTACCACTCTCACCAACTTTTACAGATGCACCATGGAAAGCATTCTTTGAGGACGTATCACAGCTTGGTATGGGCTCCTGCTCTGAAACCACAAAGAGCTGTGAACACAGCAAAACAGCCGTAAAAGCAAATTACTGCTGGAATCTGAAACCCAAAGAGAAAACGCTGGAAAATCTCAGCAGGTCTGGCAGCATCTGTAAGGAGGGAAAAGAGCTGACGTTTTGAGTCCAGATGACCCTTTGTCAAAGTTTTGACGTCAGCTCTTTTCTCTCCTTAGAGATGCAGACAGACCCATTGAGATTTTACACAAACCAGCCTCCCATCCATTGACTCTGTCTCCACTTCCCGCTGCCTCGGCAAAGCAGCTAGCGTAATTAAGGACCCCACGCACCCCGGACATTCTCTCTTCCACCTTCTTCCGTTGGGAAAAAAGATACAAAAGTCTGAGGTCACAAACCAACCGACTCAAGAACAGCTTCTTCCCTGCTGCTGCAGGGAATGGACCCATCTCGCATTAAGTTGATGTTTCGCTGCACCCTAGCTATGACTGTGACACTACATTCTGCATTCTCTCCTTTCCTTCTCCCCTGTGTACTCTATGAATGGTATGTTTCGTTTGTATGGAGCGCAACAAACAATACTTTTGAAAAGGGAAAATGCTGGAAAATCTCAGCAGGTCTGGCAGCATCTGTAAGGAGAGAAAAGAGCTGATGTTTCGAGTCCAGCTGTCAAAGGTTTGACAAAGGATCACGTGGACTCGAAACGTCAGCTCTTTTCTCTCCTGACAGATAGTGCCAGACCGGCTGAGATTTTCCAGCATTTTCTCTTTTGGTTTCAGCAGCCGCTGTAACTTGCTTTTAAACAACACTTTTCACTGTATGCTAATACATGTGACAATAATGAATCAAGTCAAAATGAAAATTTTTTAAAAAATGTTTTGACCACTGCTTCCATTTCATCCGAACATCTCTCTCATTTTCCCCCATCGATTGCCTTCCCAACAGCGCGAGAGTCGCTCACAATCTTCCCTCTGCGACCAGGCGTTACCCTGAACAGTGTACGTTCCACGTCATATCACACCAGGCGAGTCCTTATGGACGGAACCATAGCCGCTTATCACAGTCTCCCATGTTTTGCAGTGTAAAATTGAAGCCAGCTCCCCAGCGTTTATCTAATCTTGGCCTCCGCCCTGCTTTGATGTGTCACACCTTAGACCCACCCAAAACATCCCAACCTTAAAGGTTAAGAAGGCCTTGCCTTTCATGGACACCGGATGCCCCAGTGTTTCATTGCAGTCAAATAACTGGGGATTTACTTTTCGGCAACAAGGGAAACATGGCAACCTGTGCACAGCAAGATCCCACACACAGCAACATGACAACGACTGGGTACTTCCGTTGTGCGACGTTAGTTGAGGAATACAATTGGCTGAGAATTCCCCTTCCCCTCTTTACCTTGGGATCCTTTACTTCCACCCCGATAGACAAACGACCCACGGCCACACATGATACGCGGAGAGAAGATCAACCACCAAATATCCAGTGTAGAGGGAGGCCGTTCAGCCCATCAGGTCCGCACTGACTCTCCGACAGAGCATCCTTACCCAGACCCCATCCTCGTAACCCCACTTATTTACCCTGCCTATCCCCTCTAACCTGCACATCTTGGGACACTAAGGGGCAATTTTAGCATGGCCAATCCATCCAACCTGCACATCTTTGGACTGTGGGAGGAAACTGGAGTACCCGGAGGAAACCCATGCAGATACAGGGAGAATTTGCAAACTCCACACACTCACCTGAGGCTGGAATTGAACCCAGGTCCCTGGCACTGAAGCAGCAGTGCTAAACCACTGTGCCACTCTCCTTACCCGACAGATCTATTTTTTTTAAAGTTTACTCATTAGTGTCACAAGTCAGCTTACATTAACACTGCAACGAAGTTACTGTGAAAATCTCCCAGTCCCCACACTCTGGTGCCTGCTCGGGTACACGGGGGGAGAATTTGGCACATCTGTGGACCGTGGGAGGAAACTGGGGCACCCGGAGGAAACCCACGCAGACACAAGGGGAATGTGCAGACTCCACACAGACAATCACCCAAGCTGGGAGTCGAACCCGGGTCCCTGGCGCTGTGAGGCAGCAGTGCTAACCCACTGTGCCCCTCTGCTACTCAGGTTAACTTCAGAGCTCCAAACTCCTGGGGATGAACGGGTTACAGTAGGAGTCAAGCAAAGGTTCTTGGTTTCAGTCTAATGAGAAAGGGAGCTGTTTAATGTTTCATTATTAATATTAAATTACAAGTCCACATCTCCCAGGCTGTTGACAGAGAAATTACTCACTTAGCTGGTTAGAATGAACCCTGCTGTAATGAGAGAACATCTTAAAGTCTTGGAGGGTATCTTTCCATCCCATCTTAAACTATCATCGATAATGTATGGCACCTTTAGCAGAAAGAATGACTTGCATTTATATAGCACCTAAACAATTTCAAAACCAGCGGGGTGTGTCACTGTGGGAATGGGGGAGCCAGCTTGCACACAGCAAACTCCCACAGCCAGCAATGTGATAACAACCAGGGAACCATAAAAACAAAATACTGGGAATGCTGGAATCTGTCACAGAAACAGAAAATGCTGGAAAATGTCAGCAGGTCTGGCAGCCTCTGCGGAGACAGAATAGAAGCAGTGTTTCAGAGAAACTAGAAGCAGGAGGCCATTCGGCCCATTGAGCCTGCTCCGCCATCCATCATCATCAAATTCAATATCCCGACCCCCCTCCTTCCCCTCCATATCGCTCAGCCCTTTAACCCCAAGAGCGATATCTAATTCCTTCTTAGGATCACGCAATGTTTTGGCCTCAGCTACTTTCTGTGGGAGTGAATTCCACACATTCCCCACCCCCTGGGTGAAGAAATTTCTCCTCACCTTAGTCCTAAAAGGTTTACCCCTTATCCCCAAACTATCACCCCTAGTTCTGGACTCCCCCACCATTGGGAACATTCTTTCTGAATCTACCCTGTTAGAATTTTATAAGTTTCTATGAGATCCCCTCTCACTCTTCTAAACTCCAGTGAATATAATCCTAACTGACTTAGTCTCTCCTCATATGACAGACCTGCCATCCCAGGGATCAGCCTGGTAAACCTTCTCTGCGCTCCCTCTATAGCAAGGACATCCTTCCTCAGATAAGGAGACCAAAACTCCACACAATACTCCAGGTGTGGCCTCAACAACAGCCTATTCAATTGCAGTAAAACATCCCTATCCCTGTACTCATCCTTTTGGGATATCCAGACTCAAAATGTTGGCTCTACTCTCTCTCCACAGATGCTGTCAGACGTGCTGAGATTTTCCAGCCATTTCAGTATTAATCTCATGATAGTGATGTGGACTGAGGGGCAAATTTTGGCCAGGGCACCCAGGAGAACTCTTCCTGCAGCTGTGACATAATGCCACAGAAACTGTCACACGCTCCCTCAGCACTGACCCTCTGACAGGGCAGCACTCCCTCAGCACTGACCCTCTGACAGGGCGGCACTCCCTCAGCACTGACCCTCTGACAGGGCGGCACTCCCTCAGCACTGACCCTCTGACAGTGCGGCACTCCCTCAGCACTGACCCTCTGACAGTGCGGCGCTCCCTCAGCACTGACCCTCTGACAGTGCGGCGCTCCCTCAGCACTGACCCTCTGACAGTGCGGCGCTCCCTCGGCACTGACCCTCTGACAGGGCGGCGCTCCCTCAGCACTGACCCTCTGACAGGGCGGCGCTCCCTCAGCACTGACCCTCTGACAGGGCGGCACTCCCTCAGCACTGACCCTCTGACAGGGCAGCACTCCCTCAGCACTGACCCTCTGACAGGGCGCGCTCCCTCAGCACTGACCCTCTGACAGGGCGGCACTCCCTCAGCACTGACCCTCTGACAGGGCAGCACTCCCTCAGCACTGACCCTCTGACAGCGCGGCGCTCCCTCAGCACTGTGGTGCGAGTATCGGCATGGATTACGTATTTACTTATTTTATTATTGCCAAAAGTAGGCTTTTTTAACACTGCAATGTGGTTTCCTCCCACAGTCCAAAGATAAGCAGGTTAGGTAGATTAGCCATACTAAATCACCCCATAGTGGGAGTCATGGGGACTCCCTCGAGTAAATGCATGGGGTTATCTGGGTGGGATTGTGGTTGGTGCAGGCTCGATGGGCCGAATAGCCTCCTTCTGCACGATATGATTCTATGTCTAATGAGGTTGCTGTGAAAAACCCCAAGTCCCCACACTCCGGCACCTGTTGGGGTACACTGAGGGAGAATTTACCACGGCCAATGCGTCTCACCAACACGACATTTGGACTGTGGGAGGAAACCGGAGCACCCGGAGGAAACCCACGCAGTCATGGGGAGAACGTGCAGACTCCACACAGACAGTGACCCAATCTGGGAATCGAACCTGGGTCCCTGGCGCTGTGAGGCAGCAGTGCTAACCACTGTGCTGCCCACAACTGTCCGTGGAGGGGGACTTTAACTCATTCAAGAGGTCAAAATGCTGACCCATAAGAAAATTAAATGTGCAGACAGCCAGCAGTGGCAGGGCTCCCTGGAGAGCATGGCGATGGATGACAAGTATTGACCTTGTGTTTGATGGATAAATATTGGACGGGACACCAGGGAGAGAACACTCTTTCTCTTCTTCGAGTAGCGCCTTGGGATTTTTGTTTAATACTCCAGCCAAGCAGTAGTCTGAGTTACAATGCTTCACTATAAATTCCCTGCTTATTTATTGATCCCCGACTGGGTTTAATCAGAAATCCAATGCCTTAAATCACCAACACAGATTCAAATTTAATTCCGAAATCAAGGCTTTTAAATCAAGTTTGAATTTATGTTTATTTATTAATGTCACAAGTTGGCTTACATTAAAACAGCAATGAAGTTACTGTGAAAATCCCCTAGTTGCCACACTCCGGCACCTGTTCGGGTACACTGAGGGAGAATCTAGCACGGACAATGCATCTAACCAGCATGTCTTTAAGACTGTGGGAGGGAATCGGAGCATCTGGAAGAAACCCACGCAGACACAGGGAGAAGGTGCAAACTCCACGCAGACAGTGACCCAAGCCGGGAATCGAGTCGGGGTCCCTGGAGCTGTGAGGCAGACACAGTAAGAAGTCTAAAGGTTAAAGTCCAACAGGTTTATTTGTAGCAAACGCCACTAGCTTTCGGAACCGGCCGTTCCTTCGTCTGGTGGGTGGGAGCCGGCATCTCCACATCGTGACGACCATCGACACCGCAAACTGCCGGCTCACAATGCTGGCATCTCCACGCTGTCAGGCAGCACAGTACCACTTATTAGGGGCACCCATTACAACATCCATAGTAATTTGCTTTTGCCTCATTAGTGACAAGAGTTGAAGGTCAAATTCTTCTTTGCAATAACAACGGGATCATTTATATCTACCCCAGAGGATAGCCCCTTGTTTTAAAAAAATTCATTCTTTGGACATGGGCCTCACTGGCTGGTCCAGCATTTATTGCCCATCCCTAGTTACCCTTGGAGGGCAGTTAAGAGTCAACCACATTGCTGTGGCTCTGGAGTCACATGTAGGCCAGGCCGGGTAAGGATGGCAGATTTCCTTCCCTAAAGGGACATTAGTGAACCAGATGGGTTTTTCCAACAATGATTTCAGTAGATTCTTAATTCCAGATATTTTTTATTGAACTCAAATTCCACCATCTGCCGTGGCGGGATTCGAACCCGGGACCCCAGCCGAGTTTCTGGATTAATAGTCTAGCGATAATCCCACTCAGCCATGACCTTCCCCATGACGCTGCTGGAATTCCTCACTCAGTGTTACACTCCCTCATGGCATTCGGCCGGAATCTGCGTTCAAGGCTCGAGTGGGACTCGAACCCAGAGTTTACTTACAAACAGGAAAGGGTGCTACCCACTCAGCCATGGCTACCACCTCTTAGCCAATGGAAAGGCACCGAATATTCCATTATACATCAAGCCACGCATGTGTTATAACAACCAGGGGATAAAGTAATAGACGGCACAGTGGTTAGCACAGCTGCCCCACAGTGCCGGGGACACGGGTTCGATTCCCAGCTTGGGTCACTGTCTGTGCTGAGTCTGCACATTCTCCCCGTGTCTGCGTGGGTTTCCTACGGGTGCTCCGGTATCCTCCCACAGCCCAAAGGTGTCTGGGTTAGGTGGATTGACCCCACTAAATTGCCTTAGTGTCAGGTGGATTAGCAGGGTAAATGCAAGGGAAGAAATCTCACAACACTAGGCGGAAGTCCAACAAGGTTTCTTACTGTGCTCACCCCAGTCCATCGCTGGCAGCTCCACACCATAGACACATAGGGTTACGGGGATAGGGCCTGGGGTGGGATTGCGGTCGGTGCAGGCTCGATGGGCCTCCTTCTGCACTGTAGGGATTCTATGATTCTATAACTATGCGACAGTAAGTGATTAACCTGACCTTCACCTCTCGGCAAAGTGTAATCACAAGTGGGAAACGGCACTGGGTTAATGGACAATTAGTGGTTAATGATTATTGTTGCGGGAAGCTCGGGTGGGACTCCTCGCTGTTTTGTGAAAACACTCAACCCCAAACGCGGCCGGTGGGAGATTTATTCTACAGCAGCCGACAAACGGTGGGCAAAGCAAGCGATGCAATGGGAGGCAGCGGGTGAAACACTGAACGGGGTTGGTGATGTGTCCTAGGCATTTGGCAGCAAGAGGCTGCTTGTATGTAAACATTGGAAAGATCATGTTTCACCTCAACGCCCCACGCAGCTGGCTGTCAAATATTCCACTAATTTATTTCTTTCATTAGCGAGGCAGGTAAACACGCACTCAGACCCAAACTACAGCTCACCCGAGACATTCTGGAGGGTGCTGGCAGCAGCCGTCAGACCCTGCAGATCGTACAAGCTGACAACAAGGTAACACAGGTGTGTCCTTTAGAATCCCTACCAGTACAGAGGGTGGCCATTCGGCCCATTGAGACTGCACCAACCACCCGCCTCTATCCCCATGACCCCAAGCATTTACCCTCGCTAGTCCCCCTGACACTAAGGGGCAATTTAGCACAGTCAATCCACCTAACTTGCACATTTACCATGGCTATTCCACCAAACCTACACAACCAACTCCACAACAGCTTCTTCCCTGCTGCCGTCAGACTTTTGAATGGACCTACCGCGCATTAAGTTGATCTTTCTCTACACTCTAGCTGTAGCTCTACACTCTATACTGTGACTGTAACACTGCATTCTGCACTCGCTCTTTTTCTATGAATGGTATGCGTGGCCTGTACAGCGCGCAAGAAACAATACTTTTCACTATCCCGATACATGTGCCAATAATAAATCAAATCAACATCTTTGGACTGTGGGAGGAAACCGGAGCACCCAAGAGGAAACCCACGCAGACACAGGGAGAACGTGCACACTCTGCACAGTGACCCGAGGCCGGAATCGAACCTGGGACCCTGGCGCTGTGAGGCAGCAGTGCTAACCACTGTGCCGCCTAGAGACAGAACTCCAACATTGATGAGTGCAGCAAATTGCCGTGATTCGGAAAAGCAATGGAAGCAGATTCGAGGAGCTTGCACAAGGGGAAGTTTTGCAGGGCTACGGGGAAAGACTTGGTGGGACGAATAATTTCCCAAGCACAGGCATGATGGCGGAATGGCCTCCTGCCGTTCTGACGCCCTGATATTCACAGGTACCTCTGGGACAGGCACGAGTGTGGGGGTGAAACCAATGTCATTCCAAAGCAGAAAAGCATTGACCTCACCCCAAACACGGACTTGGATTCCACACGGCAGGGTCAGGAGTGAAACACAACTAATGGAGACAGTTTAAAGGCTGAAACCCTTCACTAAAAGCAGACTCATTTACCAGGTGTCAATTTCCCTGTGTATTTATCAAATATCACACACTCACACCCTGTCCAATTCACTCTGTGCTTGCTGAACTATACTGGCTCCTAATCACAGTGGGTTAGCACTGCTGTCTCAATGCCAGGGACCTGGGGTTCGATTCCCGGCTTGGGTCACTGTGTGTGGAGTTTGCACATTCTCCCCATGTCTGTGTGGGTTACCTACGAGCGCTCCGGTTTCCTCCCACAGTCCAAAAGAAGTGCATTGGCCGTGCTAAATTCTCCCTCAGTGTACCCAAACAGGTGCTGGAGTGGAGTGATTAGGGGATTTTCACAGTAACTTCACTGCGATGTTAATGTCAGCGCACACACATGATGGCACAGTGGGTTAGCACTGCTGCCTCACAGCGCCAGGGACCCAGGTTCAATTCCAGGTTTGGGTCGCTGTCTGTGTGGAGTTTGCACATTCTCCCCGTGTCTGTGGGGGTTTCCCCCGGATGCTCTGTGCTTCTTTGATCGGCTAAGCCTCAATCACTCTACCATTGGTTCCCTGGGCCCTAACAGAGGAATAGGAGTAGGCCATTCGGCCCATCAAGTCTCTTCTCCATTCAATATCACCATGGCTGATTGGATGCTTCAATCTCTTATCCTCATAACCCTTTACATTCTTGTTATTCAGAAAGCTCTGAAATTCCCTCCCAAAACTTCTCCACATTGTTCTCCTCCTTCAAGATGCTTTTTCAAACAGACATATGGATTAGAAACATAGAAGATAGGAGCAGGCCATTCGGCCCTTCGAGCCTGCTCCACCATCATGGCTGATCATCCAACTCAATAGCCTAATCCTGCTTTCTCCCCATAACCTTTGATCCCGTTCACTCCAACTGCTATATCCAGCCAACTCTTGAATACATTCAATGTTTTGGCATCAACTACTTCCTGTGGTAATGAATTCCACAGACTCACCACTCTCTGGGTGAAGAAATGTCTCCTCACCTCCATCCTAAATGGTCTACCCCGAACCCTCAGACTGTGAGCCCTGCTTCTGGACTCCCCCCACCATTGGGGGCACCCTCCCTGCATCTACCCTGCCTCGCCCTGTTAGAATTTTGTAAATCTCTAAAAGATCCCCCTTCATTCATCTGAACTCCAGTGAAAACAATCCTACCCTAGTCAATCTCTCCTCATACATCAGTCCCGCCATCCCTGGAATCAGCCTGGTAAACCTTTGCTGCACTCCCTCGAGAGCAAGAACAGAAAAGGAGGCTAAAACTGCACACAATACTCTAGGTGTGGCCTCACCAAGGCCCCTGTATAATTGCAATAACACATCCCTGTTCCTGTAATTCGAAACCTGTCCGAATGTATTCTTGTGAGTCTCAGTGACAGATCTGGTTTGATAACATGAACAAACCTGGGATGTTTCACTTTTAATGTTGTGCAATAAAGTTGTACATTTGAGTTATATTTCTGCATTTTATCCAAGTTCAGCTTTAAACTGAGATATTTAATGGTGTAACATTACAATCAACCATAACGTTCCTGTGTAAATTTCACTCTGAAAATTAAAGTTTATTTATTAGTGTCACAAGTAGGCTTACATTAACACTGCAATGAAGTTACTGTGCCAATGCACCTAACCAGCCCATCTTTCCGACTGTGGGTCGAAACCAGAGCACCTGGAGGAAACCCATGCAGATATGGGGAGAATGTACAGACAATGACCCAAGCCGGGAACCCGGGTTGCGGCAGCAGTGCTAACTGCCGTGCCACCAGCTGAACTTTCCTGCTCCATGCAACCGGATCCAAATAAAATGGCAAAGGTTGGTGTATCACGGCCTCCGCATCACCCTCTGCGACTGGATCCTGAACTTCCTAACTCTCAGACCACAACGAGTAAGGATAGACAACAAAACATCCTCCACAATAATCCTCAACACTGGTGCCCCACAAGGCTGTGTTCTCAGCCCTTTACTATACTCCTTACACACCCCTGACTGTGCGGCCAAATTCCCCTCCAATATGATTTTCAAGTTTGCTGACGACACCACCGTAGTGGGTCGGATCTCAAACAATGATGAGACAGAGTACAGGAATGAGATAGAGAATCTGCTGAACTGATGCGGCAACAATAATCTCTCCCTCAATGTCAACTAAATGAAGGAGATTGTCATCGACTTCAGGAAGCGTAAGGGAGAACATGCCCCTGTCTACATCAACGGGGACAAAGTCGAAAGGGTCGAGACCTTCAAGTTTTTTGGTGCCCAGATCACCAACAACCTGTCCTGGTCTCCCCCCCATGCCGACACTATAGTTAAGAAAGCCCCACCAACACCTCTACTTTCTCAGAAGACTAAGGAAATTTGGCATGTCAGCTACAACTCTCACCAACTTTTACAGATACACCATAGAAAGCACTCTTTCTGGTTGTATCACAGCTTAGTATGGGCTCCTGCTCTGCCCAAGACCACAAGGAACTACAAAAGATCATGAACGTAGCCCAATCCATCGCGCAAACCAGCCTCCCATCCATTGACTCTGTCTACACTTCCCGCTGCCTCAGGAAAGCAGCCAGTATAATTAATGACCCCACGCACCCCGGACATTCTCTCTTCCACCTTCTTTCAGGAAAAAGATACAAAAGTCTGACGTGTATCAATTGACTCAAGAACAGCTTCTTCCCCACTGCTGTCAAACTTTTGAATGGATGAAAGTTGAATTAAGTTGATCTTTCTCTACACCCTAGCTATGATTGTAATACTACACTCTGCACTCTCTCTTTTCCTTCTCTATGAACTGTATGTTTTGTCTGTATAGTGCACAAGAAACAACGCTTTTCACTGTATACTAATACAGTGTGACAATAATAAATCAATTATTCAATGTATCTGCACTTCCTCCTCCTCACCCCCCCTCCCCCCCAATCCCTTCCATTGACTTTGACCTCTCTCAGTGCAACAACTCCTACATTATCCAGGCCACCTCTTCATTCTTTCCTCAGCAGTTACGCCTTCAGCAACCACACCCTTACTTCCTGGAAAGAGCACCTTAGTATCTAGAAAATATCAGCATGATTTGGACAGGTCGAGTGAGTGCTCAAAGCAATGGCAAATGCAGTATAATTTGGATAAACGTGAGGTTATTCACTTTGGAAGCAACATCAAGGCAGGTTATGATCTGAACGATTGTAAATTGGGAGAGGGGAGTGTGCAGAGGGATCTGGGTGTCCTTGTGCACCAGTCACTGAAGGTAAGTGTGCAGGTGCAGCAGGCAGTAAAGAAGGCAAATGGTATGTTGGCCTTCATTGCAAAAGATTTCGAGTACAGGAGCAGGGATGTGTTGCTGCAATTATACAGGGCGTTGGTGAGGCCACACCTAGAGTATTGATGCAGTTTTGGTCTCCTTTTCTGAGGAAGGATGTTCTTGCTCTCGAGGGAGAGCAGCACAGGTTTACCAGGCTGATTCCGGGGATGGAGGGACTGATGTATGAGGAGAGATTGACTAGGGTAGGATTGTTTTCACTGGAGTTCTGACCAACGAGGGGAGATCTCAGAGACTCAAAATTCTAACAGGACTAGACAGGGTAGATGCAGGGACGATGATCCTGGTGGTGGGGGAGTCCCAAACCAGGGGTCACAGTCTGAGGATTCAGGGTAGACCATTTAGGATGGAATTGAGGAGACATTTCTTCACCCAAAGAGTGGTGAGCCTGTGGAATTCATTCCCACAGGAAGTAGTTGATGCCAAAACATTGAATGTATTCAAGAGGTGGCTGGATACAGCACTTGTGGCGAATGGGATCAAAGATTATGGGGAGAAAGCAGCGTTAGGCTATTGAGTTGGACAATCTATGTTTCTACAGCAGAATTAGGCCATTCTGCCCATTGATTCTGCTCAGCCATTTAATCATGGTTGGTCAATTTCTCATCCCCGTTCTCCCACCTTTTCCCTGTAATCTTTGATCCTGTCACCAATCAAGAACCTATCTATCTCTGTCTTAAAGACACTGAATGACCTGGCCTCCACAGCCTTCAGCAGCAAAGAGTTCCACATTTTCACCACTCTCTGGCTGAAGAAATTCCTCCTCATCTCTGTTTTAAAGGATCGTCTCTTCACTCTGAGGTTGTGCCTTTGGATCCCAGTCTCTCCGACTAACAGAAACATCTTCTCCACGCCCATTTTATCCAGGTTTCTCAGTTTTCTTGGGCTGGCGTGGACGAGATGGGCCGAACAGTCTCCTTCCGTGCTGTAACTTTTCGATGATGCTAAACTCCTCCGGCCCTCGCTCCTCCTTCAAGATTCTGCTCAAACTTCACATCATTCGTCAAACCCTTCTAACATCTTCCTTCACTCAGTGCCTCATCCTGCCCACAAGCCTCGGACAGGCCTCACTCAACTCAGACAGCCAGTGGGGTTAGCACTGCGGCCGCACAGCGCCGGGGACCCGGGTTCAATTCCGGCCTCAGATCGCTATCTGTGTGGAGTTTGTACATTCTCCCCGTGTCTGCGCGGGTTTCCTCCGGGTGCTCCCGTTTCCTCCTACACTCCAAATACATGCAGGTTAGATGGATTGGCCGTGCTAAATGTCGGGATAGGGCAGTGAAGCTGGGTGGCCTGGTCTTTCGGAAAGTTAGAAACCGAAACTAGAAACAGGAGGAGGCCATTTGGCCCTTCGAGCCTGCTCCACCATCCATCATGGTCACGGCCGATCATCAAATTCAATATCATAGAATCACTACAGTGCAGAAAGAGTCTGCGCCAACCACAACCCCCACCAGGGCCTATTCCCATAACCCCACATATTTACCCTGCTAATCCCCCTGACGTTAAGGGGCAATTTACCATCACCAATCAGCCTAACCCGCACACCTTTCAGAGTGTGGGAGAAAACCAGAGCACCCGGAGGAAACCCACGCAGACATGGGGAGAACATGCAGACTCCACACAGACAGTGATTCAAAGCTGGAACTGAACCCGCGTCCCTGGCACTGTGGGGCAGCAGTGCCACTCTGATTTCCCCCCCTCCCACCCCACCCAATATCCTATGATTCCTTTAGCCCCTAGAGCTTTTATCTAACTTTTTTCTCGAAATCGCACAACGTTTTGGCCTCAACGACATTCTATGGTGGAGAAACAGTTTGTGCAGACTCGATGGGCTGAATGGCCTTTTTCTGCACTACAGGGATTCTAAAAGAGAATACTGAAGGGTGACCTGCAGGGGTTTGTAAGATGAAAGGATTTCATAGAGTAGACGGAGAGAAGGTATTTCTACTTGTGTTGAGAGACCAGAACTAGAGGCTATGCAACAGTCACTCGGAAATCCAGCAATAATTTCAGGAGTGACCTCTTTATGTGGAACGTGCTCCCACAGGGGAGCAGTTCAAAGGGTTTAAACCAGGGAGAAGGGATTGAAAGATTGCTAGGTTAAAATGGAGAAGGCTTGTGTGAGACATAAACACTAGTACAAACCAGACAGGCTGAGTGGCCTGTTCCTGTGCTGTAAATGCACGCGTTGCTCCAACACCATGCTCCTGAAGTGCAAGTTGCAGATGTAATAATTTAACAGCAAGTCTGAGTTTTATCCACTGTCAGAACAGGAGGAGGAGGCAGCTTGCAAAGGACAACATAACCTGTGTTGTGAGTCAAAATATGTGCAGTGTGGGGAAGCTAGGAGTTTGTAACTTATATTAAATATGATTCGATTATAATCTAATCCAGTGTAACATTAGAAACTATATGTACTCAAGGCTCCTGTACTTACCAGGAACTGCAAGTTCATAGAATCAAAGGATCTCTATAGTGCAGGAGGTCATTTGGCCCATCGAGATTAGCACTGCTGTGTCACAGCGATAGGGACCCGGGTTCGATTCCCGGCTTGGGTCACTGTCTGTGTGGAGTTTGCACATTCTCCCTGTGATCTCCTCCGCGTGCTCTGGTTTCCTCCCACAGTCCAAAGATGTGCGGGTTAGCTGCATTGGCTAATTGCCCCCGAGTATCAGGGGGATGAGCAAGGTAAATACACGGCGTTAGGGGATTATGGCCTTGGTGGGATTGCGTTCGGTACAGCCTCGATGGGCTGAATGGCCTCCCTCTGCACTGCAGGGATTCTGTGATACGGAGAGTCTGTAGGGACCACAATCCCACCCAGGCCTATCCCCGTAACCCCATTTACCCTCGCTAGTCCCGCTGACACTTAACGGGCAATTTAGCATGGCCAATCACAGAACACCACAGTGCAGAAGAGGCCCTTCGACCCATCGGATCTGCACTGACCCATGAAAGGCCCTGACCTGCCCACCTAACCCCACTTGCCAGCACTTAGAGAAACCTAACCAGCACGCCTTTCAGAACGTGGGAGGAAACTGGAGGAAACCCACACAGACATGGAGAGAATGCGCAGACTCCACACAGACAGTGACCCAAAGCCAGGAATCGTTGACTGAGTTTTATCTCAGGATTCTGGGCAAAGTGCGTTTAGGACAGCACTGACCCAGTTTTTGTTTTGTGTCTGTCACCTAAAGCACACGATAACTTGGCACCATTTTGACAACTAAGAGATGCTCCAAGGTATTGAAAAATGGCAATGACATCAGGCACAGGCAGTTTTCCGAGATCAGGTTCGAGGGTTGTTGTCGGAGCTCTGTCTGACCTCAGAGTGCTTGATGCAAACACAGAGTGACACATCCTCCAGGTCCTAAACCCCAAAGGGCAGCAATCTTCCCAATTGAGCCTCTTTCCTGTGCTCTGGAGCAAAGTTCCTCACAGTGAAGTAAAACTGCAGAGAAAGCAGGAGGCTCCCACAGGTCATCTGTCTAAACGCTCTCTGGGTGCAGCGCTGATCCTAGTTTCATTGAAAATCAAAAGGTCGGCAGACAAAATCTCTCGTCTCCTGCTTTGCCATCACTCCGTGATAAGGGAAGGCCACCCAGCCCCTCAAGCCCATCCTGCCTTCAGTGAGATGAAGGCTTGTGGGCAGCACGGTGGCACAGCGGGTTAGCACTGCTGCCTCTCAGCACCAGGGACCCAGGTTCGATTCCCAGCTTGAGTCACCGTCTGTGCGGAGTTTGCATGTTCTCCCCGTGTCTGCATGGCTTTCCTCTGGGTGTTCCAGTTTCCCCCCTCAGTCCAAAAACATGCTGGTTATAGGCATTGACCCAAACAGGCCTTAGTGTGGTGACGAGGAGAATTTCACAGCAACTTCATTGCAGCGTTAATGTAAACCTAACTTGTAACTAATAAATAAACTTTCATCTTTATCCAACCTCATCATGTCCCTCTCCTTTCTGTATGAATGGTATGCTACGTTTGTATCGCATGTAAGAAATAATACTTTTCACTGTACACTAATACAGGTGACAATAATAAATCAAATCAAAAGGTCATGAATGTAGCTCAGTCCATCACACCAATCATTGACTCTGTCTACACTTCCCGCTGCCTTGGAAAAGCAGCCAGCATAATTAAGGACCCCCACACACCCCGGACATTCTCCCTTCCACCCTCTTCCATTGGGAAAAAGATACTGAAGTCTGAGGTCACGTACCAACCAACTCAAGAACAGCTTCTTCCCTGTTGCTTCAGACTTTTGAATGGACCTACCTCACAATAAGTTGATCTTTCTCTACACCCTCGCTGTGACTGTAACACTACATTCTGCACTCTCTCCTTTCCTTCTCTATGAACGGTATGCTTCGTCTGTATAGCGCTCAAGAAACAATACTTTTCACTGTATCCCAGTACATGTGACAATAATAAATCAAATGTTAAGTTGATCTTTCTCTACACCCTAGCTGTGACTGTAACACTACATTCTGCACTCTCTCCTTTCCTTCTCTATGTACAGTATGCTTTGTCTGAATAGTGTGCAAGAAACAATATTTCACTGTATACTAATACATGTGACAACAATAAACAAATTTTATAAAATCAACATCATGTCAACCACAGGTCAGTGGGTAGCATCTCTCACCTCTGAGTCAGAAAGTTCAAATCCCACTGAGGGCCTTGAGTACAAAGCCCAACCGTGACATTGTGGTGCGGTTTTGAGGGAGTACCAGGGGAGGAGAGGATGAGATGCTGATGTGAAGCCCCCCCCTCCCTTTAGATGACGTATGGCCACAGTTTCGGAGGCAGGTTCTCCCTGGTGCCTCGGCTAACGTTTAGTCCCTCAGTCAACATCACATTGACAGCTGACCTTTGCTGCTGGGATCTTGGTGTGCTCAAAACAACTGCCACATTTCCCCCCATTACGACAGTGATGAAACTTCAGGAAAGACTTAAATGGATTGGAAAGCACCTGGGAATGTTCTGGGATTGCGAAAGGTGTTAGAAAAATGCAAGTCTTTTCCAAAGGAATTAGCTATACCCTTGTCCAGAGAAAAAGAAAAATTATTGATCTCGGATTTCAAAGGATCCCTGCAGTGCCAAAGGAGGCCATTCAGCCCATCAGGTCTGCACTGACGACAATCCCACCCAGGCCCGATCCCCGTAACTGCACATATTTTACCTGCTAATCCCTTTAAACCTACTCATCCCAGGACACTAAGGGGCAATTTAGCATGGCCAATCCACCTAACCTGCACATCTTGGGACTATGGGAGGAAACTGGAGGGTCCAGAGGAAACTGGGCTAGAGTCTATGCTGTTCTGTGGGAAAATTCCACGGGGAATGAAATGTTTCCTAATTTCACTTCTGAATGCTCTGGCTCTGATTTCAACGCCTTGTCCGAGGCTCTGCCACAAACAAACTGCTTCTACTCACGTTATCAAAGAAATTTAAATTCCTACAATCGTCAATCCGATCCTCCTCTGCCTCGCTATATTCCAGATACTCACATGGCCTGGGACAATTAGAAAATGGGAAGGAACCAAACCAGGATTAATGTCAAACCCTGCACTTTCAGGAGTGGAGTCCCATGCTAAATGAAGTTAAAGTTTATTTTATTAATCACAAGGAAGGCTTACATTAACACAGCAATGAAGTTACTGTGAAAATCCCCTAGTCGCCACACTCCAGCACCTGTTCAGGTACATTGAGAATTTAGCATGGCCAATGCACCCTAACCA
This sequence comes from Carcharhinus amblyrhynchos, assembly GCF_965287045.1. Taxonomy (NCBI): domain Eukaryota; kingdom Metazoa; phylum Chordata; class Chondrichthyes; order Carcharhiniformes; family Carcharhinidae; genus Carcharhinus; species Carcharhinus amblyrhynchos. The sequence goes on from NW_027649778.1 coordinate 4,373,999, forward strand.
ACACCTCTTTCGGATTGTGGGAGGAAACCCACGCAGACATGGGGAGAACATGCAAACTCCGCACAGACAGTGACCCAAGGTAGGAATTGAACCCAGGTCCCTGGCACTGACAGGCAGCGGTGCTAACCACTGTGCCATACACTGAGCTCAAAAATGCTAAAAACATTCATACTTTGGTGGGAAGTGGGTGTCCCTGGCTAGCTCAGCACTTGTTGTCCATCCCTAATTGCCCCTTGAGAAGATGGTGGAGTTCCCCTTTCTCGAAACCGCTTCAGTCCCCGTGGTGTAGGTACACCCCTAGTGCTGTTAGGGAGGCAATTCCAGGATTTTGACCCAGCGACAGTGAAGGAACGGCCGATATATTTCCAAGTCAGGATGGTGAGCGGTTTGGGAGGGGGAACTTGCAGGTGGTGGTGGTCCCCAGGAGTCCGCTGCCCACCCCCCTTGTCCATCCCAGTGGTTTGGGAAGTATTGACATTTCTTTCCAAAAGAGTGGTTGGATGGAAATCTGACACGTGACCACTTGTCAGGCTTATTTGGAATCGAGTTTGATGCTTGGAACGAGGGTCAAATACTTCCCTCGTGGGAAGGATGACTACTTTAATGAATTTTCTACTGTTCGAGTGGGCAGTTGACTGATCAGACTAGAATGGTATCTGAATCGTAGAATCCCTGCGGTGCAGAGAGAGACCATTTGGCCCATTGAGTCTGCACCGACCACAATCGCACCCAGGCCCTATTCCCACATGTAACCCCACATATTTACCCTGCTAATCGCCCTGACACTAAGGGTCAATTTGGCATGGCCAACACACCTAACCAGCAAGCATGTCCTTGGAGTGTGGCAGGAAACCGGAGCACCCGGACGAAATCCACGCAGACACAGGGATAATGTGCAAATTCCACACAGACAGTGACCTGATGACAGAATTGAACCTGGCTCCCTGAAGTGGAGAAACAGAATATTGCAGTACAGAGCAAGGCCATTTGGCCCATTGTGCTAGCTCTTTGAAAGACCTATTCAATCAATCTCACTCCCCACACTCTTTCCCTGTAGCCACGTGTCACCTTTTCAAACCTTTCTCCAAGTTCCCTTTTGAAAGTTCCTATTGAATCTGCTTCCACCGCCCTTTCAGGCAACGCCTCTCAGATCACAACAACTTGCTGCGTTATAAATATTTACCTTTATCTCTCTCTCTCCCTCTATAGTTCTCTGGTCGATAACCTCATTGAGCTCCTGCCCCTCCTGCCTGTGGAAAAGCTTCAGTCTATCCAAACCACAAAACGTTAATCTATTCTCTTCCAAGGAGAACGATCCAGTTTCTCCAATCTCTCCACCAAACCAAACTCCTTCATCTCCAAAAACCTGGCCATACGCACGAGGGAATGTGACCATGGAGTTGCTCAGACCCCAGTCAAGGCCATATTGACATTCTTCCCTGTTCGGTCCGTATGTATTTGATCAACACGACATATTTAACACATCACACTGACTGCTACAACTGACAAACCCACCCAGCCAGAATCAACCTTTGGACAGACATCAAATGCTTCTACCTGACACGACAACAAAAGGATTTTCTGATGAGGAAAGGTTGAGCTGGTGGGGCATGCACTCGTTGGAGTTTACAAGAACAAGAGATATACAACAGGGAAGCAGGCCCTTCGGCCCAACTCGTCCATGCTCACCAGGTTTCCTAAACTGAACTCATCCCATCTGCCTGCGTTGGGCCCATATCCCTCTAAACCTTTCCCATCCATGTATCTGTCCAAGTGTCTTTTCAATGTTGTGATTGTACCCACCTCCCCGGCAGTTCATTCCATATAGGGTAGACAATGGCCTAGTGGTATTATCATTAGACTATCAATCCAGCAAACGTTCTGGGGGACCCGGGTTCAAATCCCACCATGGGGGGGATGGTGGAATTTGAATTCAATAAAAAATACCCGTGTGAAAAATCTACTAATGACCATTGTCAACTGTCAGAAAAACCCATCTGGGTCACTAATGTCCTTTAGGGAAGGAAATCTGCCATCCTTACCCGGTCTGGCCTACATATGACTCGAGTCACAGCAATGACTCTCAACTGCCCTTGGCCAAGTAAGGATGGGCAATAAATACTGGCCAGCCGGCAATGCCCATGTCCCACGGTTGAATAAAAATATGCGCACCACCCTGTGTGAAAAAGTTGCCCCTCAAATCCCTTTTAAATCTTTCCCCTCTCACCTTTAACCTATGCCCTCTAGTTTTGGACTACTCCTCCCTGAGGGGAAAAGACTTTGGCTTTTCACCTTATTGATGTCCCTCATGATTTTATAAACCTCTAAGGTCACCCCTCGTCCTCCTACACTGCAGGGAAAAGGAAAAGTCCCAGACTACGTAGCCTCTCCTTATAATTCAAAACCTTCCAGTCCCAGTAACATCCTTGTAAATCCTTTTTTTGCCCCCTTTCCAGTTTAATAACATTCTTCCTATGGCAGGGAGACCAGAATTGTACACAGTACGCCAAACATGGCCTCATCAATGTCTTGTACAATTGTAACAGAACATCTCAACTCCTGTACCCAGTGCCCTGACTGAAAAAGACAAGTCTTATTTCATCTTATTGAAATATAGAAGTCCCTGAGGGGATTTGATCGGGTGGATGTGGAGAGGGGCCAGTTTAAAAATAAAGGATTGCCCAATAGGGAGACGAGGAAACATTTTTCCCTGAAGGTCGCCAGTTTTGTGAAATTCCTCCCCTCCCCCAGCCCCAAGAGAACAGCGAGGGGGGTCACTGAATGCATTCAAGGTTGAGTCAGGTAGATTTTTGATTGATAAAAGTGATGGGGTTAGGGAGGAGAGTGCGGGCAGACCAGGAAGTGCAGCTGAGAAACCACAATGCCATGATCTTAGGTACAGCAGAGCAGGCGCAAGGGGCTGAATGGCCTGCTCCTAATTCCTGTGTACCCCAAGACCAAACATTAAAAAAAAGGAATAATGTGCGATTTCAAGAAGAAATTAGATTTGGCTCTCAAGGCTAAAAAGGTTAAGGGATAGGAGAGGGGGTAAGAAGGTGGGGTCAGGATATTGAATGGTGGAGCAGGTTCGAAGGGCCGAATGGTCTACTCATGCTTCTATGTCTTAGATCATAGAATCCCTACAGTGCAAACCAGCCTCCAATCCACTGACTGTCTCAGAAAAGCAGCCGGCACAATCAAGGACCCTCCACACCCTGGGCATACTCTCTTCTATTCTCCAGTGGGAAGAAGATACAAAAGTCTGAGGTCACGTTCCAATCGACTCGGAGGAAACCCACGCAGACACGGGGGAAACAACTTCTTTCCTGCTGTCACCAGACTTTTGAATGGACCTACCATATATTAAGCCAATCTTTCTTTACACCCTAGCTCTAACTGTAACACTATATCCTACACCCTCTTCTTCCCCCATGTACTCTATGAATGGTATGCTTCGCATGTCTAGCATGAAAGAAGCAATATAGCAGGATATCAATACATGTGGCAATAATAAAATCAAATCAAATCCGAATAACCCCACGTATTGACTCTGCAATCCCACTGACACTAAGAGGCAATTCAGCATACCCGGGATAAATGGGTACAAAATTGGCTTTTTGACAAGCCGGGGGGGGGGGGGGGGGGGGGGGGGGTTGTAGAGGGTTGTTTTTCCAAACTGGAGGCCTGTGACCAGCCTTGGGAATCAGTGCTGGATCCACTGTTATTTAGCATTTATATCAATGATTTGGATGAGAATGTAGGCGGCATGGTTAGTAAGTTTGCAGATGACACCAAGATTGGTGGCGTGGTGGACAGTGAAGAAAGTTATCTCCAGTTGCAACGGGATCTTGATCAATTGGGCCAGTGGGCTGACGAATGGCAAATGGAGTTTAATTTAGATAACTGCAAGGTGATGCATTTTGGTAGATCGAACTAGGGTAGGACTTACTCAGTTAATGGTAGGGCGTTGGGGAGAGTTACAGAATAAAGAGATCTAGGGGTGTATATTCATAGCTCCTTGAAAGTGGAGTCAGAGGTGGACAGAGTGGCGAAGAAGGTATTCAGCATGCTTAGTTTCATCGGCCAGAACATTGAATACAGGAGTTGGGATGTCCTGTTGAAGTTGTACAACACAGTAAAAAGTCTGACAACACCAGGTTTTGTACAAGACATTGGTAAGGCCACACTTGGAATACTGTGTACAGTTCTGGTCACCCTATTATAGAAAGGATATTATTAAACTAGAAAGAGTGCAGAAAATATTTACTAGGATGCTACTGGGACTTGACGGTTTTCGTTACAAGGAGCATAGGCGGCTGAGAGGTGATCTTATAGAGGTCTATAAAATAACGAGGGCACAGATCAGCTATCTAGTCAATATGTTTTCCCAAAGATAAGGAAGTCTAAAACCAGAGGGCATAGGTTTAAGGTGAGAGGGGAGAGATACTAAAGTGTCCAGAGGGGCAATTTTTTTCACTCAGAAGGTGGTGAGTGTCTGGAACAAGCTGCCAGAGGTAGTAGTAGAGGTGGGTACAATTTTAAAGAGCATTTAGACAGTTACATGGCTAAGATGGGTATAGAGGGATATGGGCTAAATGAAGGCAATTGGGATTAGTTTAGGGGTTTAAAAATAAGGGTGGCATGGACAAGTTGGGCCGAAGGGCCTGTTCCCATGCTGTAAACCTCTATGACTCTAATCTGCACGTCCTTCAGTCTGTGGGAAGGAAATCGGAGCACCCAGAGGAAACCCATGCAGACATGGGGAGAACGTGCAGAGTCTGCACAAATAGTGACTCAAGGCCGTATTTGAACCCAAGTTCCTGGCACTGTGAGGCAGCAATGCTAACCACTGTGCCACCGTGCCCACCCAGCTGATTTCACTAGTGTCGCGAGCTGGGTATACCCAACGACAATTAGAGTCTCTTTCCAAACTGATTGTGCAGCCTAGGTGACACAGCGATTAGCACTGCTGCCTCAGTGCCAGGGACCCAGGTTCAGTTCCTATCCTTGGGCCATTGTCTGTGTGGAGTCTGCGTGGGTTTCCTCCCACAGTCTGAAAGACGTGCTGTTTAGGCGCATTGGCCGTGCTAAATTCTCCCTCAGTGTACCTGAATAGCATAGAATAGTGCAGAAGGTGACCATCTGGCCCGTCAAGTCTGCACTGGCAGAAATCCCACCCAGGCCCTATCCCCGTAATCCCACGTGTTTACTCTGCTCATCCCCCAGACACACAGGCAATTTAGCATGGTCACCCAACCTAACCTGCGCATCTTTGGACACTAGGGGCATTTAGCATGGCCAATCCACCTAACCAGTAGACCTTTGGACACTAAGGGGTAAATCATAGAAATCCTACAGCACAGAAAGAGACCCATTTGGCCCATTGAGTCTGCACCAACCACAATTCCATCCAGGCCCTACCCCCATATCCCTACATATTTTACCCACTGATCCCTTTGACCTACGCATCGCAGGACACTAGGGGGCAATTTTAGCATGGCCAATCCACCTAACCTGCACACCTTTGGACTGTGGGAGGAAACCGGAACAAACCCACGGAGACATGGGGAGAACATGCAAACTTCACACAGACCGTGACCCAAATCGAACATGCGTTCCTGGAGCAGGCACCGCGGTGTGGGGCAACTGGGGAATTTTCACAATCACTTCATTGCAGTGTTAATATTTGTGACACTAACAAATATAACTTATCTTTTACTTTCCAGGGCATTCCAAAGCACTCCAAACAAGCAACCAAGTACTTTAGGAAGAGTAGTTTTGAAGTGGGCTGTGTGCGAGGTGGGTGCGGGTGCTGCCTACTCACTGTTGCTGGATTTGAGGTCCCGGTGGATGATTGGCACCAACGCTTCGTTGTGGAGGTAGTTCATACCCCTGGCGATCTGCACTGCCCAGTTGACCAGGACGTGGGGGGGCACCTTCCTGCCGGCCAGGGCTCGGTTTAAGGCTCCCCCCTGGGCGTACTCCATGACGAGGCACAGGTTGGGCTCCTCCAGGCAAACCCCCTTTAACAGGATGATGTTGGGATGCCTCAGCATGCCGAACAGCTGGGCCTCCCGGCGCACGTTGTCGGCCGTCACGCTGATGTCCTGGTCGGGATCTTGCCGTGCCGCCTTCACCGCCACCACCTCCTGGCCCCACAGGGCCCGATACACCTTGCCGAAACCGCCCACTCCGATCATCTCCTCCAGCCGCAGCTCGGTGAAGGGAATGAGGGGCAGGGCGGGACGCTGAGGGCACTGACCCTCACTCCCCCCAGCGCCCCCGCTGCTCACATAGTTACTGGGGAAGATGCCCACTTTGTCCCGCACCTTGCCCGTCCACCAGCCCTCGTCCCCTGAGACCCGAGAGTCCTTGGACAGCAGTTCCACCAGCTCGCCCCGCCGCAGGCTCAACTCCTCGTCCGCCGCCGACTCGTAATCAAACACCGCCGTCCAGAAGCTGGGGGCAGGAGGAGGGGGGAGAGGGGCGGGGGGAGGATGGGGGAAAAGCAGAGGATGAGGAGGGAAGTGAGTCGGGGCCGGGGGAGGCGGGTGAGGAGGGGGTGAGGGGGGTGTTTGGTGAGGGGGGTCAGGAGGATGAGGTAGGAGAAGAGGGCGAGGCAGGGTTGGCATTCGAGGAGGGTGCTGAGGATGAGGTGGGCGAGGGAGGGCAGGCTGAGTCAGGGCCGAGGGAGGGTGAGGAAGCTGAGGGTGAGTTGGGGACGAGGGAGAGTGGGAAGTGTGAGGGTGATGAGGGTGAAGATGGGATGAGGGAGAGCGGTGAGGGTGAGGAAGGGCAGGCTGAGTTGGGGATGAGGAAGGGTGGTGAGGGTAAGGGTGAGGAGGGGAACTCTGGGTTGAGGATGAGGAAGGATGAGGATGAAGAGGGTGAGGAAGGTGAGGAGGGGATGAGGACGGCTGAGGGGGAGGGGGAGGCAGCAGTAGCAGCTGGCACCCTCCAAGGGGCTGGATGGAGGCAGGCTCCCCAGGCCCCCCATTGCAAGCGGCAGCCTCGGTGCCCCCGAGCGGCTCCATCGCAGAGAAGCCGGGCTTGTGCATCCATGCAGCAGGCTGCCCGCTGCGGGCTCAGGGAGAGGCTGGCACCGCTGACCGTCTGGCCACCATCACCCGGAGGAGGGCTCGCCTTCCCCGGCACTCACTAACAGGCTGCCCGCTGCCCGCCCGCCTCTGCATCTTCCCCACAGAACAGCATCGCTCCCGGGCACAGAGACAGGGGGGGGGCGGCAAGGGCCGCCTTAATCAGCCGGGCTCCCTGTCCCCGGGTCCCTGGGCTCCGGCTCCCCTTCTCCCCCTGGCTCCGGTTCCCTCTCTCTGGTCCCCGGACTCTCTCTCTGTCCCTGGGCTCTGGTCCCCGGCTGCTCCCTCTCCCTCTCCCCGGGCTCCGGTCCCCCCCTCTCCCCGGGCTCCGGTCCCCGGTCGCTCCCTCTCCCCGGGCTCTGGTCCCCGGTCCCCGGTCGCTCCCTCTCCCCGGGCTCTGGTCCCCGGTCGCTCCCTCTCCCCGGGCTCTGGTCCCCGGTCGCTCCCTCTCCCCGGGCTCTGGGCTCTGGTCCCCGGTCGCTCCCTCTCCCCGGGCTCCGGTCCCCGGTCGCTCCCTCTCCCCGGGCTCTGGTCCCTGGTCCCCGGTCCCCGGTCGCTCCCTCTCCCCGGGCTCTGGGCTCTGGTCCCCGGTCCCCGGTCGCTCCCTCTCCCCGGGCTCTGGGCTCTGGGCTCCGGTCCCCGGGATTGTCACAGTCTCGCTCAGCTGTTCCAATGGATACAGTGCGCGGGCGCGCGGTGCCCGCTGGGAGTTGTAGTCTCCGCCCCCTCACCCGCGCTGAGCCGGAGCCCCGCCCCGGACTACAACTCCCACAGTGCCGCGCAGCACGCTGATTGACAGTCCCGCTGCCCAATAGGAATATCCCGTTCCCCTGCGCAGCCCGCTAATGGGAGAGGAGGAGGAAAGGGGGCGGGCTCTCTGCTGCCTTGGGGAGAATCAATGATTAAAACAGAATCAAATACTGATTGTTCTTGTGCTTCCAGCTCAGGTATTAGGGAAGATTGGTTTCAGTTTAATATTTTACATTGCTGAATAAAGTGGCAAATCTCACATTCTGTGCTGCTTCAGTAAATTGCAGATTTGCAGACCTTGAACCTTGTCCCCTTCAACTCATGGGAACAGCTGCTTATCCACTCTCTCCATGCCCCTGATAATCTTCTACACCTCGATCAAACCATAGAATCATCGATTCCCTACAGTGCTGAAGGAGGCCATTCAGCCCATCTACACTGACCACAATCCCACCCAGACCCTATCCCCATAACCCCATATGTTTACCCTAGCTAGTCCCCCTGACACTAAGGGTCAATTTAGCACAGGCAATCCACCTAACCTGCACATCTTTGGAGTGTGGGGGGGGAATAGGAGCACCCGGAGGAAACCCACGCAGACATGGGGAGAGCATGCAAACTCCACACAGACAGTGACCCAAGCGGCGAATTGAACCCGGGTCCCTGGCACCGTGAGGCAGTAGTGCTAACCACCGTGTCAAGGTCACCCCTCAGTCTTCTCTGCTCCAACACAAACAACCCAAGCCTACCCAACCTCTATTCATAACTTAAATGTTCCATCCCAGGCAGCATCCTGGTGAATCTCCTTTGCACCCCCTCCAGTGCAATCACATCCTTCCTATAATGTGGTGACCAGAACTGCACACTTTACTCCAGCTGTGGCCTCACCAAAGTTCTGTACAACTCCAACATGACTCCCCTGCTTTTGTAATCTATATCTCGATTGATTTTGATTTGATTTGATTTATTATTGTCACAGAAGAACATAAGAAATAGGAGCAGGACTAGGCCATCTAGCCCTTCGAGCCTGCCCCGCCATTCAATAAGATCATGGCTGATCTGTCGTGGCTCAGTTCCACATTCCTGCCCTCTCCCCATAACCCTTAATCCCCTCTCTTATCAAAAACCCATCAACCCGCTTCTTAAATATATTTAGCGAGGCAGCCTCCACCACCTCAACGGGCAGAGATTTCCAGAGATTCACCACCCTTTGAGTGAAGAAATTCTTCCTCAACTCCGTTCTAAACCGCACCCCCCCTTTATCTTGAGGCTGTGCCCCCCAGTCCTACTGTCCTTTCTGAGCGGGAAGAGTCTCTCCACCTCTATCCTATCCATCCCATTCATCATCTTATACGTCTCAATGAGATCTCCCCTCATTCTTCTAAACTCTAACGAGTACAAGCCTAGTTTATTCAGCCTCTCCTCATAGCTCAACCCCCTCAACTCCGGCATCAGCCTAGTAAACCTCCTCTGCACTCCCTCCAAGGCCAAAATATCCTTGCGTAAGTACGGCGCCCAAAACTGCACACAGTACTCCAGCTGCGGCCTCATCAATGCCCTATACAGCCGCAGCAAGACCTCCCTACTTTTATATTCAATCCCCCTCGCTATGAAGGCCAGCATCCCATTCGCCTTCCTGACCACCTGCTGCACCTGCAAGCTGGGTTTTTGCGACTCATGCACAAGGACCCCGAGGTCCCTCTGCACCGTCGCCTGCTGCAGTTTTTCGCCACGTAAGTAATAATCCTTCCTACCATTATTCCTACCAAAGTGGACCACCTCGCACTTGCCAACATTAAATTCCATTTGCCAGTTCCTGGCCCATTCGCCCAGCCTATCTAGATCCTTCTGTAGACTCTCCACACCCTCCGCACAATTTGCCGTTCCACCAATCTTGGTGTCATCAGCAAATTTCGACACCATACACTCGGTTCCCTCCTCCAGATCATCTATATAAATGGTAAATAGCTGAGGCCCCAGCACCGACCCCTGGGGCACTCCACTAGTCACCATCCGCCAATCCGAATAGCACCCGTTGACCCCCACTCTCTGCCTCCTATTTGACAACCAATCCTCTATCCACGCTAACACCCTACCCCCAACTCCATGTCCCCTGACCTTCTGCAATAACCTCTTGTGAGGTACCTTGTCAAACGCCTTCTGAAAATCCAGAAAGACCACATCCACCGGCTCTCCTCTATCCACCGCCCTAGACACATCCTCATAGAACTCCAGTAAATTTGTCAGACATGTATGAATATACAGTGAAAAGTATTGTTTCTTGCACGCTATACAGATAAAACATACCGTTTATAGAGAAGGAAAGGAGAGAGCGCAGAATGTAGTGTTACAGTCATAGTTAGGATGTAGCAAAAGATCAACTTAGTACAAGATAATTCCATTCAAAAGTCAAGTGTCCCATATGTTTTTTTCACCATCCTACTGACATGCCCCTCCATGTTCAGAGATCTCTGGACAAACATGTCAAGGTCCCTTTATTGCTCAGAACTTCCTAATGTGATGTCTATCTAGGAGAAAACCCAACCGGGATATCACAACGAATAAAACCAAAATACTGCAGGTGCTGGAAATCTGAAATAGAAGACGGAAAGCACTGGAAAAATCTCTCAGCAGGTCTTGCAACGTCTGGAGAGACAGAAACAGAGTTAACATTTCGAGTCTGTATGACTCTTCCTCAGAGCTAAAGAGAGGAAGAAATCTGGGCTTTCGGCTGTTGGAAATTGGGCAGCGAGGCAGGGAGGAGAGTTTGGAGTAGGTGGTACAAAATGGAAGGTCAGGGATTGGTTGGAGATCAGGAGTTATTAAACGACAAAGGTGTCATGGGCATAAGACAAAGTAAGTGATAGTACTAAAAATGAAAGCAGGTGTTAATAGCGGTGTAAAGTTCAACATTGTCTGAAAGCAAGATAGCAGCACTTGTTAATGACACAGTAAGAAGTCTCAGAACACCAGGTTAAAGTCCAACTGGTTTGTTTGGAATCACGAGCTTTCGGAGCATTGCTCCTTCATTGGGTGACTCACTTTAGCCTGGTATTGTGAGACTTCTTACCCCAGTGCCCACCCCAGTCCAACGCCGGCATCTCCACATCATTGTTAAAAGGAGGTGGTGAAAAAATTAAAACTAGAGGTCTGCGTCCCGAGTTAAAATAATCTGGGTCCTTATTCCTTGGAGTTTAGAAGACTGAGGTGTGACCTTATTCAAACATATAAGATCCTGAGAAGGCTTGATAGGGGAGATGATGGAAAAAAAAAGCAAATTACTGCAGATGCTGGAATCTGAAACCAAAAGAAAAAACGCTGGAAAATCTCAGCAGGTCTGGCAGCATCTGTAAGGAGAGAAAAGAGCTGATGTTTTGAGTCCAGGTGACTCTTTGTCAAAGCTAAAAGGCACAGAAAGAGGGAGATATTTATACGCAGGGTGAGGGAATGAAAGATGAAACAAGGGGAAAGACTGCTAATGGCAGCCCATAGAGAGACTAAAGGGTGTGAATGGGCAAATGACAGAGAAGCTAAAATGAAGATGTGGGGGTGGGGGGGGGGAATGAATAGGACAGAGATAAAATTTAGAAAAGGGGAAGTAAAGGGGAAGAAAAGGAAAGGGAAGGGGGATAAAGTAGGGGGAAAGAGTGGAGGGGAAAGAAAAAGGAAGAAAGACAATAAAGAAATAAAAGGTAGAGAACAGTAAAATCAAATTGAATGAAAACAGAGGGGGTAGAGCTAAACATCTGAAGTTGTTGAATTCGATGTTCAGACTGGAAGGGTGTAAAGTGCCAAGCCGGAAGATGAGATGCTGTTCCTCCAGTTTGTGTTGAGCTTCACTGGAACATTGCAGCAGGCCAAGGACAGACATGTGGGCATGGGAGCAGGATCGTACGTTAAAATGGCAAGCAACAAGCAATCAGGGTCCTAGTTGCGCACAAACCGAAGGTGCTCAGCAAAGTGATCTACGCTTGATCTCCCCGATATAGAGGAGACCACACTGGGAGCAGCGAATGCAATACACCAAATTGAAAGAGGCGCAAGTGAAACTTGGAAATGGTGAGCTGTTTTCACAAGTGGGAGAGTCTCAAACAAGGGGACATCGCTACAAGATAAAGGGCCAGTCATTTAAAACTGAGGTGCGTAGAAATTTCTTCTCACAGAGGGTGGTGAACCTCTGGAATTCTCTGTCCCAAAGGATGCTGGAGGCTGGATCTTTCGAAGTATTTAAAGAAGATGGATAAATATTTGATAGATTGAGAATAGATGGCAATGGGGAAATGGCGCAGAGAAGGAGCTGAGGTCAACATAGATCAGCCAGGATTATATTGAATGGCGGGGCAGGCTTGAAGGGCCGAATGGCCTACTTCTGCTTCTATTTCTTGTGTTTTTGTGAGTTCAAGATTGTTGAACTCAGTCCAGAAAGTGCCTAATCGAAAGACAGGCTATCCCTAGGTTCTGTCAGTGTTTATTTCTTTTTAAATGTGGAGTGAATGACTGGAGAATGTTGTGGTACAAGTGAGAACTTTTACTGATGGAATGTGAGTATGGAGCACCTCCCTACACGTGTACACGTGTATACACACACACACACAGACACACACACACACACACACACACACACACACACACACACACACAGTGTTTGTTCAGCATTCCCTGCATTCTCAAAGTGATCTAAGAGCCTGGCTTAGTGATCCAGAGTGCAAGTCCCACCATGGCAGCTGAGAGGAACTTCAATTCATCGAGTATTAGGATGGGGTTATCCTGTCCTGCCCACCACGGGGGGGTCGCAGTGGGCGTGACATGGTACATGCAAAGGGCCACTGACCTCGGGTGGGATTTTCCAGTCTTGGGGTAAGGGTGGCTGGAAAATCCCCCTCCGAGAGCTATACAGTGCAGAGGAGGCCATTCGGCCCATCAAGTCTTCTCTGCCATTCAACAGGGTCCTGACTGATATGACATAATCCCCCAGCTCCACTTTCCCACCTTATCCCCTTAATTTCCTTTCTGATTAAACGTGGTTGATTCTTAACTGCTCTCTGAACCAGTCCAGCCAGACACACAGTCAACGATGGCTCATTGCCACCTCTCAAGGGCAATTAGAGATGGGCATTAGATGCCGTGGTGCTGACAGAGTGCTACACCCTCTGAGGTACATGCCTTGCCAGTGACACTTCCATCCCATGAATGGATAAGAAAAGATCAGAGTCAGAAGGCCGTAGGTTCGATTCTCACAGTCGGATGTGAGAACATAATCGAGGTTGGCACTTCAGTGCAGGTCTGTGGGAGTGCTGCTTTGACAGAAGGTGCCATGCCTGGGATGAGACACTTAGAAAAAAACCCCATAGAAATCATAGAATCCCTACAGGGCAGAAAGAGGCCATTTGGCCGATCGAGTCTGCACCGACAACAATCCCACCCAGTCCCTATCCCCGTAATCCTCCACATTTACCTGCTAATCCCTCTAACCTATGCATCCCGGGACACTAAGGGACAATTTAGCTTGGCCAGTCCACCTAACCTGCACATCTTAGGACTGTGGGAGAAAACTGGAGCACCTGGAGGAAACCCACACAGACATGGGGAGAATGTGCAAACTCCACACAGACAGTGACCCAAGCCGCAAATTGAATCCAGGTCCCTGGAGCTATGAAGCAACAGTGCTAAGCACTATGCTACTGTGCCACCCAACTTAAACGTTGATGAATGACAACTGTCAGTGACAATGGTCACAGGATGGCACAGTGGCACAGTGGTTAGCCCCGCTGCCTCACAGTGCCAGAAACCGGGCTTTGATTCCAACCTTGGGTCACTGTCTGTGTGGTGTTTGCACGTTCTCCCTGTGTCTGTGTGGGTTTCCTCCGGGTGCTTCGATTTCCTCCCACAGTCCAAAGATGCACAGGTTAGGTGGATTGGCCATGCTAAATTGCCCCTTACTGTCCCAGGATGTGTGGGTTAGGTGGATTAGCCATGCTAAATTGCCCCTTAGTGTCCAAAGAAATGCGGGGTAGATGGATTGGCCATGCTAAATTGTCCCTTAGTGTCCAAAGACGTGCAGGTTAGGCGGATTAATGGGGTAAATATGTGGGATTACAGGGATAGAACCTGGGTAGGATGCTCCGTTGGAGAGTTGGTGCAGACATGATGGGTCAAATGGTCTCCTTCTACACTGCCAGGACTCTATGATTCTACGAGCAGCTTGATGGGTCAAATAGTTACTTAAGAACATAAGAACATAAGAAATAGGAGCAGGAGTAGGCCATCTAGCCCTTCGAGCCTGCCCCACCATTCAACAAGATCGTGGCTGATCTGAAGTAGATCAGTTCCACTTTCCTGCTTTCTCCCCATAACCCTTAATTCCCTTGTCTATCAGAAACCTATCTACCCGTGACTTAAATATATTTAGCGAGGTAGCCTCCACCACTTCGACAGGCAGAGAATTCCAGAGATTCACCACCCTTTGAGTGAAGAAGTTCCTCCTCAACTCTGATCTAAACTGCACCCCCCCTTATTTTGAGGCTGTGCCCTCTAGTTCTGGTTTCCTTTCTAAGCGGGAAGAATCTCTCTACCTCTACCCTATCTATCTCCTTCATTATCTTATACGTCTCTATAAAATCGCCCTCAGCCTTCTAAACTCCAATGATACAGACCCAGTCTATTTAAGCTCTGCTCATAGTCCAACCCCCTCATCTCCGGTATCAGCCTAGTAAACCTCCTCTGCACTCCCTCCAAGGCCAATATATCCTTACGCAAATGCGGCGACCAAAACTGCACACAGTACTCCAGCTGCGGCCTCACCAGTACCCTGTAGTTCTGCTGCTATTTCTGATGGATTGGAAAACTAAGGATTAAAATCGGCTATGGGGAATTTACAACACAACATGGATAATTGTTGGAGATTTATTGCTGACCATGACAAAGCTACATTCCTTCCCTTTATTAACGGGCATCATTTGTAGATGAATAGGTTTATTGCTGATTTTCCAATGAGTCTGAGTCAAAACAAGCAGATTCTCTGGAAGGGGTGAGCCCGAGGGAAGAGTGTAGTTAGCAAACTGTCCTTGGAGGTGAATGCATTTGGCCACAAGGATCAGGACAAAGTGCACAGCTGGAATCATCCTGGTTACTCTCAGCTGAAGCTGATTTTGGAACATATGGACCTTGAGATGTGCGCAGATGCTGAGTGGTACACGAGGGTCAGACAATGACAGGAGTCTTCGTTTCAGCAGTGAGCTCTCACACATCGGCTGGAGCGCAAAGCATTGACTTATTGTAAAGACAAATATCGTTAGAAACGGTGAAAGGGTGAGAGAGACAGAAAGAGAGAGATAGAGAGGGAGGGATGGACAGTGAGAGAGAGATAGAGAGAGAGGGAGACAGAGAAAGAGAGAGAGAAAATCAGAGAGAGAGAGAGATAGACAGTGAGAGAGAGAGTGAAAGAGAGTGTGAGAGAGAGAGA
>NW_027649778.1:4396807-4706807 GCF_965287045.1 Carcharhinus amblyrhynchos
TGCATTGTAACCTCAGAGTGTTATTGGAATCCTCACGGTCTTTTCTTGTAGTAAGGCATTGGACTACCCAATATTCTCCCATCGATCATTAGTTAACAAATGTCTTTAACTGGGACACTGGCTTTTGTGAATCTTTTTATTGGAATTGGCGATACCTAGCTTCCAGAGAACACCATAACAACTTGCTACATAAATGCAAGTTGTTGTTGAAACCACAGTATGGAAAACTATGAAGCTCTGTGGATGGAGAGAGAATGGCTACAACAATAATTTAACAACAATAATGGCAATAGTAGTTATTTAAAATGGCTATTCTGACTGACAGCTAAGCATGCTAGGACTTTTGGTCAACTTATAGACTAAAACCAGATGCAGGAAGTAAAGTTGCTCTGATCTGAGAGCTGTCATCTGAAGCTTCCCAGATAAGGGAAGTTGTTTACATTAACCAAGACAATGTGACTTTGATTTAGATGGCTGCTTTGTGTGGATATGTCAAATGAACTGAGTGTAATGGTGTTATTCGCAAGTAATTTCATTGGATGTTGGAGCCATGTGATCGATTTCTGGTTACACAGTTGGCTGAAAGACAGAGAATCTTCCTGAAGCAAGTGGAGAATTGTGGGTGAAAAGACATGAGAGTCCTTTGTTTGGCAGCGATAACTCGAAGAGACCAACCATTGCAAGAAGACTTGTGCCCTGAAGGATGCTTCAGAGAAGGAGAAGATAGATTCTACATTGAGAATATTTCTTGGCCATGGTTATCCTAAACTCAGTAGTATTTATTTTCAGTTAAGTCATTAAAGTCGATGTTTAATTAAAGTTAATGTACAGTTTAAAAGTTAAAGTTGATGTTCAGTTTAAGAATTAAAGTTCAGTAAAGAGTTAATGAGTTGCAACTGTGTTTGAGTTGGTACTGGAAGTGTTAAATAAAGTAATAATTGAATTATTGTCCTTGTTTGCTTTATTAAACTGGAATGCTTGTAAGGTGTTTAAATTAAAGCTTTATAACAGCTCTTTAGGAGACCGTTGACAGTTTAACAAGAGAAGTGTTTTTCCCACAGGAGTCCCAATTCCCCAAACCACAACCTTTAACAGCACAGGATCTTAACAGGCCATTTTGGTTTTAAATGTGTGCATTTTATTAACAATATCTCACTGCTTCTGCTGTGGCTGGAGCAAGGGGCTAGACCACAATGGCTCTGCAATCCTCAGGCTCCCTTTACTTACTTCAGAAGACAGCCAGTTCAATTCTAAGGCACCAAACTGACTCGCGCCGGCCGGTGTCATGGTCAGGAAGCTCTGTTGCCACGGCATCGGGAATATGTGCCGGAACCTGTCATCTGGTGCTTCCCTGGGGCTCCGGATGGAGATCGTGTTCAGGACACGCTGTCCGTGCGGGATCCTTTGGACGCGGTTATGGGTGGGCCTTTTGGACGTGACAAAGGCTCTCTGAGCAGCCATGGTCACCACTGCTTTGCTCTCTTTGAGGGATCTGAAACCATAAAATCTGATTAAGGCATAAAGACATTCTCGCCAGTTGTCTTGGATTTCGTCACAATCCACCAAAGCACAAGTTAAATTCTTGTCGCTGCCAACTGGCCTGTCAACAATATTGACCGTGTATCCTTGATATTCCTTTGAAAGGGGTTTATTCATTCGGCTTAAAACATTAAAGTCTGCGTCTTCTAGGTTCTGCTGATTTGTTCTGCGCCCAATCCCACATTTTCTGCCAATATTCTTCGAACAGATGATGTACGGTTTTGTGTCAACCGGACTAACCTGACAAGGCACTTTGCCCCTCCTTAGTAAAAGCAGGCTTGGCATCCATTCATGATTTGGTTTCTTGGTGCTTACTACCTCCTTCAAATTCTTCCTCTGACCGCCTCTTGAAATTTCCTTCGAACCGTCTCTTACTGGGCTCTCCGCAGACAGCAAGGCTGGGGCTGAAGATGACTTTCTGGCAGTAGTTACATCCATGGAGCACCTCAATCGCCAGTCTTCGGGCAATTTTCTACTCCCGCTGGTCGCTGTCTGCTTCTGGACATCTTGAGCTGGTTTCAGTTGAAGTTGAAGGAAGAAGAGATGGGTGAGACTCTTTCTTGAAAATGAATGTAAATAGCGGCATATCATATTTCAGCACAGCAAAGAACGTTCTGCAGAAACTATGGGGGTGTGGGGGGTGGGGGGGGGGGGGGGGGGTGGCGGGGGGGGGGTGTATTTTCCGGCCTCCCTCGGGCAAGACCAGAAATTCTCGTCTAAGGTCAACAGAGATTTCCATTGTTGGACTCTTGCCGGCGCTGATTTTGTGGCAGGCAAGGTGGTAGAGTTCCAGCCTATTGCACTCTTTCATCCCACTAACTAACTGGGGCAGCACGGTGGCGCAGTGGTTAGCACTGCTGCCTCACAGCGCCAGGGATCCGGGTTCAATTCCCAGCTTGGGTCCCTGTCTGTGCGGAGTCTGCACGCTCTCTCTGCGTCTGATTTGATTTATTATTGTCATTGACATTAGATTGGTTCCACTGGTCGGTGCAACACCAAAGGCCGAAGGGCCTGTACTGCACTGTAATGTTCTGTGTTCTATACAGTGAAAAGTATCGTTTCTTGTGTGCTTTACAGACAAAGCATACGTTCATAGAGAAGGAAAGGAGAGGGTGCAGAATATAGTGTTACAGTCACAGCGAGGGTGTAGAGAAAGATCGGCTTAATATATGGTAGGTCCATTCAAACGTTCGACTGTCTCTGGGTGCTCCTGTTTCCTCCCACAGTTCAAAGATGTGCAGGTTAGGTGGATTGGCCATGCTAAATTGTCCCCTTAGTGTTGGGGGATTAGCAGGGTAAATACATGGGGTTAAGGGGATAGGGCCTGGGTGGAATTGTGGTCAGTGCAGACTTGATGGGCCGAATAGCCTCTGGCACAGTAGGGATTCTGTGATACATGTGGCTCCAGACCCATAGCAGCGTTATTGACTCTTAACTGCCCTGATAAAATTGCCGAGCAAGCCAGGCCAAAGATGTGCAGGTTAGGTGGACGGTCCATGTTAAAATTGTACCTATTGTCAGGGGAATTAACAGGGTAAATACATGGCGATAGGGCCTGGGTGGGACTGCTATTGCTGCAGGCTTGATGGGCCGAATCGCCTGCTTCTGCACTGTAGGGATTCCATGATTATAAACCACTCAGTTCAAGGGCAAAATACTGGAACTCCCTCCCTAACAGCCAGGCAGGTGTACCTACACCACGGGGACTGCAGCGGGTTCAAGATGGTGGCCCACCCACCACCTTCTCAAGGGGCAATTAGGGATGGGCAATAAATCCCGGGCCTCTGTAAAAGAAGGAAACACTGTCTAATTTCCGATCTGATGTAGTTTTTGGGGAGCACAGTGTGTGGAAGATAAACTGCTGACCTTATTATTAGAATACCTGTCGCTGATGGGCTGTTTGTCACAGAGGGTTGGACACGTTCTTGGTCCTCGTGGCTGGTTTCAGTGGGTGAGGCCACATTGTCGGCACCAGTTGCTGGGTCTCCTGTGACCGCATTCTCGTGTGCCCCGCTGGTCCTCGGACTCTCCATGGTTGGTGTCAGAGAGGGAGCTGGCGGATCCCGCGAGTTGGTCTTCAACTTCATTCCAGCCCTGAAAAGATGCAGACAGCACGGGGGTGACAGTGATATCAATTCCAGGAGTCAGGGCCACCCAGCCCTCACCCCATATAGGGCATAAATACCAATGCAAGACTCGTAGAATCACGACAGAGCAGAAGGCCATTTGGCCCAGAGAGTCTGCACTGACTCTCTGACAGAGCTAGGCCCTCTTCGCCCGCCCTATCCCTATAACCCTGCACATTTAGCATGGCCAACTCCCCTAGCCCACACATCTTGAGACACTAAAGGACAATGTGGTCAATCCACCTAACCTACACATCTTTTAAAACTAAGGGGCAACTTAGCATGGCCAATCCATCTAACCTGTACATCTTTGGACACTAAGGGGCAATTTAGCATGGCCAATCCACCTAACCTGTACATCTTTGGACACTAAGGGGCAATTTAGCATGGCCAATCCACCTAACCTGTACATCTTTGGACACTAAGGGACAATTTAGCATGGCCAATCCACCTAACCTACACATCTTTGGACATTAAGGAGCAATTTAGCATGGCCAATCCCTCAACCCGCACATCTTTGAACACTAAGGAACAATTTAGAACAAAGAAAAATATAGAACAGGAAATGGCCCTTCAGACCTCCAAACCCATGCCAATCATGATGCCCTAACTAAACGATAAAAACGTTTGCCCTTATTAGGCCTGTATTCCCCTGTTTAATTAATAATGTAGCCATCCAGATGCCTCTTAAATGTTGCTAATGTGCCTACTTCCACCACCTCCTCAGGCAGCACATTTTAGCATAGCCAATCCACCGAATCTGCATACCTTTGGAGTGTGGGAGGAAACCGGAGCACCCGGAGGAAACCCACACAGACACAGGGAGAACATGCAAACTCCACACAGACAGTGACCCAAGCTGGGAATTAAACCCGGGTCCCTGATGCCGTGAGGCAGCAGTGCTAACCAGTGTGCCACAGTGCCACCTCCTGAGACTGAGTTGTTTCTGTTATTCGAATTACATTGTGTTTACAGTTTGATCCTCCTGGTTGTGGTTCAGTAAAGGAGAGACGAGTTTTGCTGCTTCATAAACTGCCTTTATTTCTTTGATCCAACTCCAGATATAATTCTCTGTCAGCGCCACCTGTAGCCCCTTTTAGATATCAGTGACTTCCACTGGATAACTGACATCAAATTAGGACTTAATTGGAATGTCTGTTAACCCATTCCTAACATTTACAGTGCAGGAACAGGCCATTTGATCCATCTGTGCTGTGCTGGTGTTTCTGCTCCACACGAGCTTCCTCCCACCCCCTCTCCATCTCACCCCCATCCTTCTGTTCCTGTCTCCCTTGTTTGTTTATCCAGCTTCCTGCTTAAATACACTCTAGCTGTGTTAGTGAGTTCCACATACCGAGCACTCCCAGGGTTGAGGAAGTTTCTCCTGAATTCTCGAGTGAATTTATTTATGGCTGTCTTAGGTTTATGACTCCTTAGTTCTCTACAGCTGCCTGATAGAAACCTAACATAAAATCCTTCTGGATTTGGTAATCTTGGCGACAACATCTGACCCAGAAAAACCACACCCTGCCATCTCTACTACCCAGTGACTGTGTGGAGTTTCAGAAGCAGAATGGGAATTGTTGTGGGAGAGTTCAGGGATGCTACACAAATGCACATATGGCATTGCCAGGCAAGGGCACTTCACAACAGCAGGAACATCATGACACATCACGCTCTCTGTCTTACACTCCACACTCTCGTAATTCCATGAGACAGGCAATAGAATCAGGGAAAAACTCTGGGAAATAAAGTAACCTTTGATTCCCTTGCCTAACAAGGATCTAAAAGTTAAAGTTTATTTATTAGTCACAAGTAAGCTTACATTAACACTGGAATGAAGTTACTGTGAAAATCCCCTAGTCACCACACTCTGGCACCTGTTTGGGTACACTGAGGGATAATTTAGCATGTCCTAACCAGCATGTCTTTAGGACTGTGGGAGGAAACCGGAGCACCCGGAGGAAACCCACGCAGACATGGGGAGAACGTGCAAACTCCACACAGACAGTGACCCAAGCTGGGAATCGAACCCGGGTCAACCTCACCTTAAAAATATTTACTGACCCCGCCTCTATCGTCTTCTGAGGCAGAGAGTTCCCTCTGAGAAGGAACAGGAAAATCCCCATCTCCGTCCTAGAAGGGTGACCCTGAATTTGAAAACACCTCCCTTAATTCCAGACTCACCCATAAGAGGAAGCATCCTTTCCAAGTCCACCTTGTTCAATCTCAGAATCTTTCAATCAGGTCACCCTCATCTCACTGTTCCCTTTTTTAGGCTGGTGACACAGCTCAGTGATAGAGTGTGTGCTTTGGCTGCATGAGGACCCAGGTTCAATTCCTGATAACACCCCAACATCTTCACGTTTGTGGCCAGGTCTCCCTGGAGAGGGAGCGTGCGGTGTCCACGGGTGCAGTTGACTGCCTTCCGTGCCCGTTGGGCACCGCAGGGGCTGGGGTGTATTATTGACCCTAATAATCACATTTTAATTTGATATTTCAAGTTTCCTTTGTACTTTGATTTTGTTCGAGCTGTTCCCTCTCCTTTTTGGGGAGCTGCCCTTTTTACTTTGTCCTGATTTAGGTTTGACCTAAAAGAGGCCAGCAGACACAACCCCAGACTGTTCAACATCTCCTAAAACACTGACCAACTCTTCTGGGTTGGAGTTGTGGGAGAGGGGAAGGTGGTGGAATTGGTACATCTTCAGGTGGGTGGGGGGGTGTCTCAGAAACAGGAACCCGCAGTGTCGCACCCACTTGTCACCCAGTCCAGTGTCCCTGATCTTGGGCAATGCTAAAGCAGAGTGAGTTCGAATGAGACTCGCAGCCAGGCTTTGTACTCAAGAGTTTTGTTTGTTCGCTGATGATGGTGACACAACAATCAGGGAGCAGGTCAAAAGTGGGGACAAATCAGAGGCCAAATCCCCTGCCTGGGTGACAGTAAAACCAATAGGCTGGTGAGACGGAAGGGAAAAGTTCATCTGCAAGCATCAAGGAGCTATATCAGTGAGGGCGCCTACCTGTGAGTGAGGTGAGACCCCCGGGTTTGGGGATCTGTTCAGGGGATCCGGGGGGGGGGTGAGGGTTGGGACAGGAGTGAGGAGGTGGAGTTAGAGGGGCAGAGGTGCAGCATTCGCTCCAGCAATATACCTCTGTTGTCCAGCAAATGTGGATGAGAGAACATTGCGGGGTTCCAGATTGTGAGCAAATGCCACAATGAGAATGAGGCTCTAGAACACAAATCTGGACAATGTTTACCCAGAGCTCCTGTGCCCCTAGCTGCGAACAGGCTAGTTAGAAACAAAATGTGGGCATGGGAGTGAGAGGCAGAATCTTCACTG
Source organism: Carcharhinus amblyrhynchos (assembly GCF_965287045.1). NCBI lineage: Eukaryota > Metazoa > Chordata > Chondrichthyes > Carcharhiniformes > Carcharhinidae > Carcharhinus > Carcharhinus amblyrhynchos. The sequence continues at coordinate 4,403,814 of NW_027649778.1, forward strand.
ATCCTCCCCCACCGCCCCCACCTTGCTACAGGACTTATAGAATCAGAGAGCACACTACAGCACAGAAGGAAGCCATTCAGCCCATCAAGTCCATTTCTGGGACAGGATCTGGCCGATTAGTGTCCACAGAAAAGCTGCAGAGATACAACATTGGAGTTTGACCATTTGTTGCTGAGGTCTCTCCAGCTGAGAATAAACTCCAGTCCTCGTGCAGATTATTGCTAAAACTGTCAAAAGGAGGGTCTATCAGGACTGAAACTAGGACATTGGCTGACATACATGTACACACACACACACACACACAAACACACGCGTGCACACGCATGCTTGCAGTCACACACATGCTTGCATTACACACATACACAAGCATACTCTCAGAGGCGCCCACGCACACATTCCCATGCACTCACCCACACGTGTACATGTGCATGTACACACATGCACGTTTGCACTTGCACACGCGTACTCAAACACGCACATGCATTTACACACACATATGATCGGATCCCTACAGTGCAGAAGGAGGCCATTAGGCCCATCAAGCCTGCACTGACAACATCGACAAGGAAAGTTGCCGTCCATATCCAGCCTGACCTACACGTGACTCCGGAGCCACAGCAATGTGGTTGACTCTCAGCTGCAACTAGGGATGGGCAATAATCGCTGGCCAGCCAGTGACACCCATGTCCCATGAATGGATTAAAAGAAATCTCAGTTAGGCCCTTTCTCCTTAGCCCCACATATTTATCCTGCCCATCCCCTGACACTAAGGGGCAATTTAGCACGGCCAATCCACCGTTGGACTGTGGGGGGAAACCGGAGCACCTGTAGGAAACCCACGCAGGCATGGGGAGAATGTGCAAACACCACACAGTCATTTGAGGCTGGAATTGAACCTGGGTCCCTGGCGCAGTGCTAACCACCATGCCACCACGCTGCTCTATGTGCATGCACTCATACATGTAACATACATATGCAAATGTGTCCACGTATGCACCCATACACACACACATGCTCACACAAATGTGCTCGCACACGCACTCACAAACATGCCCACAGCAACGTGGCTAATACCTTACTGCCCTCTGCAGTGGCAGTGACAAGACCACAACAGTTCAAGAGAGCAGCTCATTCAATTTTTCAAGGGCAATTAGGGATGAGTAATAAATGCTGGGATGATGTGGAGGAATGTGATCACACAGCACTGTTAGGGAGGGAGACAGGATATTCTAGGATTATGGTCTCCTCATGCGAAAGGTGTTTGCTTTGGAGGGGATGGTTTTCAGGTGGAATTGCTACCCTGGTTTGATCAGACAGAAACAATCAGTTTTTTATTACATTAAACTGAGCTTGCGTCCCTTTCAATACAGAAGATTAAAAGGTGATCTGGCCGAAGGAATGGACTGGGGCAATGGAGAGAAACAATTTCTTCTGAGGGGAGAGACCACAATAAAGGAGGGGGGGTACAGGAACTGAAGATTTGAGGCAGGCTGCTCAAGGGCAGACATCAGGAAGCACTTTCTCATGTAAAGTGCAGTGACAATCTGTAACTGTTGCCCCCACCACAAGCTGTTGAGGCGGTGGGGGGCAGGGGGGGGGGGGGGTCCAGTGTGCCATCGTGGGGTGGCACAGCGGAACAGTGGTTAGCACTGCTGCCTCAAAGCGCCAGGGACCCGGGTTCGATTCCCAGCTTGGGTCACTGTCTGTGTGGAGTTTGCACGTTCTCCCTGCGTTTACATGGGTTTCCTCCGGGTGCTCCGGTTTCCTCCCACACTCCAAAGATGTGTGGGTTAGGGTACATTGGCTGTGCTAAATTCTTCTTCAGTGTACCCGAATAGGCGCCGGATTGTGGCAACTAGGGGATTTTCACAGTAACTTCATTGCAGTGTTAACATAAGCCAACTTGTGACACTAATAAATAAACTTTAAACTTTTAACTGTCACCCCATGCCTCCCCAGGAAAATGGGTGCAGTACAATAAAGTCACTCTCACCCTCACTCTTCTAAACAAGAGTGGACACAACCCCAGACTGCCCTTTAGTGTTCAAAGATGTGCTGGTTAGGTGGATTGGCTATGCTAAATTGCCCCTTAGCGTCCCAGGGTGTGTAAGTTAGAGGGATCAGTGGGGTAAATGTGGGGGGATTTGGGGATAGGGCCTAGGGTGAGATTGTTGTTGGTGCATACTTGATGGGCTGAATAGCCTGTTTCTACACTGTGGGTATTCTATGGTTTGAAATTTCCAGGACTGAGGCTGATAACTTTCTGTTGGTTTGGGGGAATTAAAGGATATGGAACCAAGGCTGGATAACGGAGTTAAGATACAAATCAGCCATGATCTCAGTGAATGATAGAACATGGTTTGAGGGGCTGAATGGCCAATGTTTATCGATGTTTTATCAGTGGAAGATGATCAAGCGATGGGGTCGATGTCCCCACTCCTGGATCTGCTGCCCACCCCGAGTGAAAACTCATGGGAATGTTGAAGTTTTTGGATGATTTTATTTTTCTTCTTCAATATTCCTTGCAAGTGGGAAAGAAAAAGATGGTCAAAGAATTCCTACAATGCAGAAGGAGGCCATTTGGCCCACTGGGTCTGCACCGACTCTCCGAAAGAGGATCTCACCTAGTCCCAATCCCAGACCGCGTCGCAACCCCATCCATTTACCCCACTAATTCCTCTAACCTGCACATCTTTGGACACTAAGGGGCAATTTAGCATGGCCAATTCACCTAACCTACACATCTTTGGACACTAAGGGGCAATTTAGCATGGCCAATCCACCTAACCCACACATGTTTGGACACTAAGGAGCAATTTAGTATGGCCAATCCACCTAACCTGCACATACCTATGGAGAGTGGGAAGAATAGGTCATTAGCAAGAGGACCAGCAGAGGGCAGCATGTCACACAACACCAGGATTGTAAATGGGAGCATTTTCCAACCAGAATCCTCGGACCAGTCAGTCAGTCAGAGACATTGTGATTCACCTCAGCATGGCCCATGTTACTCAGGCTGGTGATGGCTGAATGCGAGGCTATTTTTGCACCCTGATTGATCTCTTTTATTGTTTGCTTTCTGGCGCAACATTCGCTCCAAACCTTTCATCTGTGGGTCTACCTAATAACAGAACAAAGAGACAGGGGGAGAAAGGGACTCATCAACACCGTTTCTTCCAGAGATCTGTCACACTGCGTGCACCTGAACAGCGGGAAGTGCAGGGGAACACCGTCAGATTACACAGTTTGCCCCTGCGGAATTGTAATTGGCGGAGCAGGAGGAGGCCATTCAGCCCCTCAAGTCTCTTCCAACATTTGATATGATCATGGCTGATTTGTGGCTTCACTCCATATACCTGCCCCAGGCCCATATCCCTGAATACCTTAGCTGAACAATTTATCATCACAGAGTATTATACAGTGCAGAAGGAGGCCAATCGGCCCATCGAGTCTGCACCGACAATAATCCTGCCTTGACCTATTCCTGTAACCCCACATATTTACCTGCTAATCCCTCTAACCTACACATCCTGGACACTTAGGGGCAATTTAGCATGGCCAACCCACCTAACCTACACACCTTTGGACTGTGGGAGGAAACCGGAGCACCCGGAGACACAGAGAACTCCCCACAGGCAGTGACCCAAGTTGGGAATTGAACCTGGGTCTCTGGTGCTGTTGGACTGGGGTGGGCACAGTAAGTAGTCTCACAACACCAGCTTAAAGTCCAACAGGTTTATTTGGTAGCACGAGCTTTCAGAGTGTTGCCCCTTCATCAGGTGAGTGAAGAGTTTGTTTCACAAACGGGACACATGTAGGCAAAAACTCAATTACAAGATAATGGTTAGAATGCGAGTCTTCACAGGTAATTAATTCTTTACAGGTACAGACAATGTGAGTGGAGAGAGGGTTATGCACAAGTTAAAAGGAGGTGTGAATTGTCTCCAGCCAGGACAGTTAGTGAGATTTTGCAAGCCCAGGCAAGTCAGGGGGGGCTACAGATAGTGTGACATGAACCCAAGATCCCGGTTGAGGCTGTTGCCAGTGTGTGTGGAAGTTGGCTATCAGTCTCTGCTCCGCGACTCTGCGCTGTTGTGAAGGCCGCCTTGGAGAACGCTTACCCGAAGATCACAGGCTGAATGCCTGTGACCACTGAAGTGTTCCCCAACAGGGAGGGAACAGTCCTGCCTGGTGATTGTCAAGCGATGTTCATTTATCCATTGGAGCTGTGAGGCAGCAGTGCTAACCACTGTGCCACCCCTTAGCTATCTAACAGATCATTCAGCATCAAGAGCCATCTGTGGAACAGAGTTCCAAACCTAACCTCTGTGTGTAGAAGTGATCATGATGTGGAGATACCGGCGTTGGACTGGGGTAAGCTTCTTACTGTAGAAGTGATGGCAGCACGGCAGCCCAGTGGTTAGCGCTGCTGCCTCACAGCGCCAGGGATCTGGGTTCAATTCCAGCCTTGAGTCACTGTCTGTGTGGAGTTTGCACATTCTCCCCGTGTCTGTGCGGGTTTCCTCCGGGTGCTCTGGTTTCCTCCCACACTCCAAAGATGTGTGGGTTGGGTTGTTTAGCCATGCGAAATTGCCCCTTAGCATCCTGGGATACAGAGGTTACAGGGATTAGTGGGGTGGCGGGGGTGGGACCTGGGTGGGATTGTGGTCAGTGCAGATTTGATGGACCGAGTGGCCTCCTTCTGCACTCTAGGGATTCTAAAATACTTGTGACTATCAACGTAGGATTATGGGGATAAGGCCTGGGTAAGAGTCGATGCAGACTGAATGGGCTGGATTTGATTTATTATTGTCACATGTATTAACATACAGTGAAAAGTATTGTTTCTTGCGATACACATAAATATATACGAAACATACCATTCATAGAGAAGGAAAGGAGAGAGTGCAGAATGTAGTGTTAGTCATAGCTAGAGTGTAGAGAAAGATCAGCTTAATGTGAGGTGGGTCCATTCAAAAGTCTGACAGCAGCAGGAAGAAGCTGTTCTTGAGTTGGTTGGTACGTGACCTCAGGCTTTTGTATCTTTTTCCTGAAGGAAGAAGGTGGAAGTGAGAATGTCCGGAGTGCGTGGGGTCCTTAATTATGCCGGCTGCTTTTCCAAGGTAGCTGGAAGTGTAGACAGAGTCAACGGATGGGAGGCTGGTTTGTGTGATGGATTGGGCTACACTTGCGACCTTTTGTAATTCTGTGTGGTCTTTGGCAGAGCAGGAATCATACCAAGCTGGCCTCCTTCTGCAATGTAGGGATTTATGATTCACTTCGACCACATCCTGTTGTACCGAGCTCCGCGTTCTCTGGGTGAAAATGTCTCTCCTGATTTCCCGAGGCACTGACACCTATTCAGTTCCGGTCGCCCTTACAAGTGGAAATATTTTCTAACCCTTTGTCCCATTAAAACTACTTCAGAGTTGCATTGGATATAGCTTTTGAGATAAAAGTAAAGCAGGGCAATTTGCTCTGTAATCCAGCAATTGCTGTTTTTTTAAAGTTTATTTATTAGTCACAAGTAATGCTTACATTAACACTGCAATGAAGTTACTGTGAAATTCCCCTAGTCGCCACACTCTGACGTCTGTTCGGGTCAATACACCCGAACCTGCACGTCTTTCAGAATTCTCTACCATTTGAAGATTGTGTCACCTCAGTGCACGACTCCTCACTGACTGCTGAGTGAAAGCTAAGTATTGTCTCCCTCAGGGATACACCTGAAGGTTGGGGATGGGTTGTGGCCTTGTTAGGCAAGAGCAAAATACTGTGGCTGTTGGAAATCTGAAATAAAAAACTGAAAATGCTGGATACACTCAGCGGTTTCAGAGAGCTTCTCTCTCTCTCTTTCTCCACAGACACCACCAGGCCCGCTGAGTGGATTCAGCATTTTCTGTTTTAATTTCTTGTTAGATGAATCGGAAGAGTTACACCGCCAGCAGACTGATGTTGCAATGTGTATCCTCCCTAAATACAGCAACAGAGCCTCGTAAAATTACATAGAAACATAGAAGATAGGAGCAGGAAGAGGCCATTTGGCCCTTTGAGCCTGCTCCGCCATTCATTATGATTATGGCTGATCATCCAACTCAATAGCCTAATCCTGCTCTCTCCCCATAACCTTTGATCCCATTCACCCCAAGTGCTATATCCAGCCGCCTCTTGAATATGTTCAATATTTTGGCATCAACTATTTCCTGTGGTGATGAATTTAATGAATTATAATCGAAAAGAATTGCTCCAATTGACTATGGTGCTTTGAGGGGGCAAAATGAGCCATCCGAGATTCCTGATCTAATAAGAACATAAGAACGAGGAGTAGCAGGAGGCCACTTGGCCCTTTGAGGCAGCTCCGCCATTCATTACAATCATGGCTGATCATCCAACTCAATAGCCTCATCCTGTATTACAACCAAATTGTTATAAGTGTGTTTCTGCTTATCTGGGTGGGATCTCAATTATCTTTGAAACTGAGTGAATCTTGTCCCAGATTTCCATTGGTCCTGTGAGTGAATGCCTGTATAGATTGAGTGCAGCATGGGGCGATTTAGTGGCACAGTGGTTAGCACTGCTGCCTCATAGCACCTAGTACCCAGGTTTGAATCCCAGCTTGGGTTACTGTCTGTGCGGAGACTGCACCTTCTCCCCGTGCCTGCGTGGATTTCCTCTGAGTGGTCGGTTTCCTCCCACAATCCGAAAGACGTGCTGGTTAGGGTGTATTGGCCATGCTAAATTCTCCCTCAGTGTACCCAAACAGGTGCCGGAGTGTGGCGACAAGGAGATTTTCACAGTAACTTCATTGCAGTGTTAAACTAAGCCTAATTGTGACACTAATAAATAAAATTTGAACCATTAACTGGCGATGTGTCACCACCCTCCCCTGCCCTCCCTCCCCAGGAAAATGGGTGCAGCAGATGTCAGTTTCCATCCTCTCTGTCTGATAGACGGGCAACGCGGCGTCTGGGGGAGTCCCCTCAGAACTTTAATTGGTGCAGCAGCTGTGTCTGGGACACATGCTCAGACCTGCTTCCCTCCCTCCCACTCGAAAATACCCAGCCACTTTCTCAGTGCCTCACTCGTCAGAAACACCTCCCGAATTGAATCGATTCGGAGTTTTAAAATCCGGTCAACACTTGCCTAATGAACCACCTTCGGATGTGTGACACGGATACTGGGAGGCTCATTGTGTTTCACAATGCCCCTGCGCCCCTACCCATTGTGAGAACTTCACATTCTAGAACGAACACTTCTTTAATTGTGTGAACAAGTTGTGAGCTGGAAAAGCCAACATGCCGTGTGAACTCTGCAGCCCCCAATATGATTCAGTATTTCTGACGTACTATTTCAGAGTGTAAAAGTTTTTTTTTAAAGTTTATTTATTAGTCCAAGTAAGGCTTACATTAACACTGCAATGAGGTTACTGTGAAATTCGCCTAATCGCCACACTCCAGGCCTGTTCGGGTCAATGTACCTAACCAGCACGTCTTTCAGACTGTGGGAGGAAACCCACGCAGGCATGGGGAGAACGTGCAGACTCCAAACAGACAGTGACCCAAGCTGGGAATCGAATCTGGGTCCCTGGCGCTGTGAGGGAGCAGTGCTAACCACTGTGCCACCGTGCCATGTAATCTCTCTCCCAGAAACCATCATTGTCTCCGAGGGTACTGTTACCAGTTTCCGTGCCTGCTGGGCACCACAGGGGCTGCAGAACATAGAAAGTACAGCACAGTACAGGCCCTTCAGCCCTTGATGTTGTGCCGAACTATGTCCAAACCCAAGATCAAGCTATCCCACTCGTCATTATTTTGTTGTGTTCCATGTGCCTATCTAATAACCACTTGAAAATTCCTAAAGTGTCCAACTCCACTATCACAGCAGGCAGTGCATTCCACACCCCAACCACTCTGAGTAAAGAAATTACCTCGGACATCCCTCCTATATCTCCCACCATGAACCTTATAGTTATACCCCCTAGTAACAGATACATCCACTCGAGGAAATAGTTTCTGCACATCCACTCTATTTATCCCCCTCATCATCTTATAAACCTCTATTAAGTTGCCTCTCATTCTCCTCCGCTCTAAAGAGAAAAGCCCCAGTTCCCTCAACCTTTCCTCATAAGACCTACCCTCCAAACCAGGCAGCATCCAGGTAAATTCTCCTCTGCACTCTCTCCAATGCTTCCATAGCCTTCTTATAATGAGGTGACCGGAACTGCACACAATATTCCAAATGTGGTCTCATCAAGGTCCTGTATAGTTGCAGCATAACCCCATGACTCTTAAACTCAAACCCCCTGTTAATAAATGCTGACACACTATAAGCCTTCTTCACGGCTCTATCCACTTGAGTGGCAATTTTCAGAGATCTGCGTATATGAACCCCAAGATCTCTGTTCCTCCACATTCCTCAGAACCCTGCTGTTGACCCTGTAATGCGCATTCAATTTTGTCCTACCAAAATGCATTGCATTATCTTATTTTGATTTGATTTATTATTGTCACATGTATTAACGTACAGTGCATTGTTTCTTGCATGCTATACAAAGCATACCATTCATAGAGAAGGAGAAAGTGCAGAATGTAGTGTTACAGTCATAGCTGGGGTGTAGAGAAAGATCAACTTAATGCAGGATAGGTCCATTCAAAAGTCTAATGGCAACAGGGAAGAAGCTGTTCTTGAGTCGGTTGATACATGATCTCAGACTTTTGTATCACTTTCCCGATGGAAGAAGGTGGGAGAGAGAATGTCCGGGGTGCGTGGGGGTCCTTGATTGTGTTAGCTGCTTTGCCGAGGCAGTGGGGAGTGTAGACAGAGTCAATGGATGGGAGGCTGGTTTGTGTGATGGATTGGGCTACATTTGTGGTTCCTTGCGGTCTTAGGCAGAACAGGAGCCCATACCAACCAGAAAGAATGCTTTCTATGGTGCATCTGTAAAAGTTGGTGAGAGTCATAGGGGACATGCCAAATTTCCTTCGTCTGCAGAGAAACCTTTAATCAACCCCTTTAGTAACTTGATGTTTTAAGTTTCCCTTCTACTTTTACCTTTGTTTCAGGTGATTCCCCTCCTTTTAGGGGCTGCCCCTTTTAATTTGCCCTGAGTTAATTTGATTTAGTTATTAGGTTGGTAAAAAAGGTTGATACCATCATTGTCCTACTGAATCTACACCTTATGAGTTGCCACCTGAATTTTCATAGAATCATAAAAAGAGTCATAGAATCCCTATAGTGCAGAAAGAGGCCATTTGGCCCATCGAGTCTGCACCGACCACAATCCGACCCAGGCCCTACCCCCATACCCTGACATATTTACCCACTAATCTTCGCATCTCAGGACACTAAAGGGACCCCGGGACTCCCTATAAATATGGACACACTCCCCCCGTGGACCCCCTGTAAATACTGACACACCCCCCGTGGACCCCCTGTAAATACTGACACACTCCCCCGTGGACCCCCTGTAAATACTGACACACTCCCCCGTGGACCCCCTGTAAATACTGACACATTTCCCCCCCCGGCATATCCCACCCCACCCCACCCTGGGGACTCCCTGTAAATACTGACACACTCCCCCCTGGGGACTCCCTGTAAATACTGACACACTCCCCCCTGGGGACCCCCTGTAAATACTGACACACTCCCCCCTGGGGACTCCCTGTAAATACTGACACACTCCCCCCTGGGGACTCCCTGTAAATACTGACACACCTCCCCCCTGGGGACCCCCTGTAAATACTGACACACTCCCCCCTGGGGACCCCCTGTAAATACTGACACACTCCCCCCTGGGGACCCCCTGTAAATACTGACACACTCCCCCCTGGGGACTCCCTGTAAATACTGACACACCTCCCCCCTGGGGACCCCCTGTAAATACTGACACACTCCCCCCTGGGGACCCCCTGTAAATACTGACACACTCCCCCCTGGGGACTCCCTGTAAATACTGACACACTCTCCCCTGGGGACTCCCTGTAAATACTGACACACCTCCCCCCTGGGGACCCCCTGTAAATACTGACACACTCCCCCCTGGGGACCCCCTGTAAATACTGACACACTCCCCCCTGGGGACCCCCTGTAAATACTGACACACTCCCCCCTGGGGACTCCCTGTAAATACTGACACACTCCCCCCTGGGGACTCCCTGTAAATACTGACACACTCCCCAGGACCCCCTGTAAATACTGACACACTCCCCCCTGGGGACCCCCTGTAAATACTGACACACTCCCCCCTGTAAATACTGACACACTCCCCCCTGGGGACTCCCTGTAAATACTGACACACTCCCCAGGACCCCCTGTAAATACTGACACACTCCCCCCTGGGGACCCCCTGTAAATACTGACACACTCCCCCCTGTAAATACTGACACACTCCCCCCTGGGGACCCCCTGTAAATACTGACACACTCCCCCCTGTAAATACTGACACACTCCCCCCTGGGGACCCCCTGTAAATACTGACACACTCCCCCCTGTAAATACTGACACACTCCCCCCTGGGGACTCCCTGTAAATACTGACACACTCCCCCCGGGGACTCCCTGTAAATACTGACACACTCCCCCCTAAAGACTCCCTGTAAATACTGACACACTCCCCCCGGGGACCCCCCCTGTAAATACTGACACACTCCCCCCTGGGGACCCCCTGTAAATACTGACACACTCCCCCCTGGGGACCCCCTGTAAATACTGACACACTCCCCCCTGTAAATACTGACACACTCCCCCCTGGGGACCCCCTGTAAATACTGACACACTCCCCCCTGTAAATACTGACACACTCCCCCCTGGGGACCCCCTGTAAATACTGACACACTCCCCCCTGTAAATACTGAAACACTCCCCCCTGGGGACTCCCTGTAAATACTGACACACTCCCCCCTGTAAATGCTGACACACTCCCCCCTGGGGACCCCCTGTAAATACTGACACACTCCCCCCTGGGGACTCCCTGTAAATACTGACACACTCCCCCCTGGGGACTCCCTGTAAATACTGACACACTCCCCCCTGGGGACCCCCTGTAAATACTGACACACTCCCCCCTGTAAATACTGACACACTCCCCCCTGGGGACTCCCTGTAAATACTGACACACTCCCCCCGGGGACTCCCTGTAAATACTGACACACTCCCCCCTAAAGACTCCCTGTATATACTGACACACTCCCCCCGGGGAGCCCCCCTGTAAAATACTGACACACTCCCCCCTGGGGACCCCCTGTAAATACTGACACACTCCCCCCTGTAAATACTGACACACTCCCCCCTGGGGACCCCCTGTAAATACTGACACACTCCCCCCTGTAAATACTGACACACTCCCCCCTGGGGACCCCCTGTAAATACTGACACACTCCCCCCTGTAAATACTGACACACTCCCCCCTGGGGACCCCCTGTAAATACTGACACACTCCCCCCTGTAAATACTGACACACTCCCCCCTGGGGACTCCCTGTAAATACTGACACACTCCCCCCTGGGGACTCCCTGTAAATACTGACACACTCCCCCTGGGGACTCCCTGTAAATACTGACACACTCCCCCCTAAAGACTCCCTGTAAATACTGACACACTCCCCAGGACCCCCTGTAAATACTGACACACTCCCCCCTGGGGACCCCCTGTAAATACTGACACTCTCCCCCCTGGGGACCCCCTGTAAATACTGACACACTCCCCCCTGGGGACCCCCTGTAAATACTGACACACTCCCCCCTGGGGACCCCCTGTAAATACTGACACACTCCCCCCTGGGGACTCCCTGTAAATACTGACACACTCCCCAGGACCCTCAGTAAATACTGACACACTCCCCAGGACCCCCTGTAAATACTGAAACACTCCCCAGGACCCCCTGTAAATACTGAAACACTCCTCAGGACCCCCTGTAAATACTGACATACCCCCCCCCGGGACCCCCTGTAAATACTGACACACTCCCCAGGACCCCCTGTAAGCTGACACACTCCCCCCGGGGGGGACTCCCTTTGCTGCAGCATTGGACGCAGCTGCTACTAGGCAGTGGCCTCGCGCGAGTTCCTGCGTTGCTAGGTAACCGATGTATTGTTAGCAACCGAATGGGCGGGGCTAGGAAAGAGGCGGGGAGTGACGTAATGACGAAGAACGCAAGTGGGGAAACGCTGCGCGCGCATCCCCGGCTTCACATCCACACAAAAAAATTTGGGATTTACCTTAAAGCCTCCGAGAAGGCCAGTGAGTGATATTCCCGCATTGGTCTGGACGCCTATTGTCAGTGTTGTGGTACAAAAGGTACGTTGTAATGGTATTGTAGTTTTAAAAAAATGGTAATACATATCATTGTCGGTGATCATCATGTCCAAACTATTTTTGTATGGTCGGGTTGAAGAGTTTTCAATTCATGTGGAAATATTGACGGCCCCTCTCCCGCACTCGAGCTTGCCGTCGTCTCCAAGGAGCGAGTGAGAGTGCGCCTGCGCCTCTGCCGTGGTCAGGCGCTGTGCACTCTGGGGATTGTAGTCCCACCTCCCTATTACAGCGTGGTGCCTGACCAGTCCACGCACTACAACTCCCGGCATCCTCCGGGTCTGGCCGGCCCCTTCGGCGGCGGGGGTGGTGGCCCCGTCGCGCGGGCTACAGGGAGTTGTCGTTTGTCTACCCCGGCCATGTTTTCGCGTGGCCTGCCGGGAGTTGTAGTTCGCTCCCTGCCACGGCCGCCATGTTCAGATAGGCAGTGGAATCGCGCTGCACCACAAACCCCGGCAACCTCCTTGTGTGGGCGGCGCCATCTTGCGAGTCTTGGTCTTGTCTCTGCCGCGCGGGTTGGCGGGAGTTGTAGTTTCTTCCCCGCCCCAGCCGGCGTATTCTAATAGGCGGTTGGACTACAAATCCCGGCCTGCCTTGGGCGGCTGGGCGATGCGGGGGAGGTGGAGCCATCGAACAACGGGGCTCAGTTGGAGGCGATGAGGAGTGACATTGAGAGGAGGCGGTCTGTTGCTGAGGTACGGCGGAGAGTCCCCAAAACGGCTGAGTCGGGGTGGTTGGAGGTGAACAAGTTCCTCCCGGAGAGTTTCCAGTGTTTGGCGGCGCCGTGTGAAAGGTGGAAGTCGCTGGTTTGGGGCCTGTGAAGGGATCAGCTCCCTTGGTCCAGAGCTTGAGCTGGTTGTCGCCTCGGGTGGTGACAGGCGAAGGTAAGAAGGGAAACCTTCATCTCTCGTCCCTTGCTGCTGCAAACTCTCCATAATCCCATAGACAACCATAACGAATATAAAACCAAAAGTAATGTAAAAGTCACCACTTTAACCTTCTTTTAAAAGTTAATTTAACTCAAAATTCCCAACTCCTGTGGCAGTGAATTCAAGACTTGGAGATGCCGGCGTTGGATTGGGGTAAACACATAAGAAGTTCAACCTGTTGGACTTTAACCTGGTGTTGTGAGACCTCTTGCACTGAATTCAACCCAGGAACTGTTGCACATGTAAAGTTTGTTTCCATGTGTTTTGTTCTGCTTGGTACGTGTGTGTGATTTTTTTTAAAGTAAAATTTTGCGAAAACGTAACCTTTGAAGCAGCTCTAAACTGTCTTAACTCTATCGAAGTTGTTTTCAATTATTTTTAAAACGCCACACATCTAATATTCTTAAAGGCATATACAGGGAGGTGGTGTCAATTGAGTGGGATGGGACCTTCATCACTAACTTATTACATAATTCTGCGGGAAGCAATTAAATTCTCTTTTTCTGTTTATGCTGCCTGGCAATTTGACATGTGCCGATTTGTGGTTCCAGCTTTTGTGCAGAGTGGTAAAATTTGAAGAGGATATATCGTTGTTCAAACTAACAAATGGGCTTTTCCTTTAACTCTGGGGTATTGAACTCATTGTCTGGATTCTGATATTCTTACAAAAGCAATTACAATTTTGTAATTGTAGTAGCAATTACAAAAGAATACGCACACATTGAAGATTAATATTTTTCTAAGATTGTTTAGCTATGCTTTTTTTGTTGGAGACTAGCGACAGTGAAAAATAATAATTTAAGATTAATATTTTGGTAAAACAGCTGAGAAAATAATTTAAAAATTATTTAGACTTACATTTAGGGTAGTGGTCTTTTTTCTGTTTGAAGCTGTTTTTAATAAACACTGCTCATCTTTTTACCATTGCTGCGGTAACTTGTAGTTCACCTTTTCCCATTACTGTGCACTTGGCAAAGCTTTTGTTACAGAGTTGAGCAAATGAATGAATTTGCTTTAAAAGTCCCTTCAAAAGCTAGAAGATTTCAAAGCCAGAAAATGCCAGTGAATTATTCACTGGCATATAAATACAACTTCTGTTTATTTATAGAAGTTCTCACAGTCTCAGGAATTTCAAAACCCTTTACAGCCAATTGAGTACTTTTGAAGTGTAGTTGCTGTTGCAATGTAGGAAATAAACAAAAGTAAATATGCCTGAGAGCACTGACCCTGTCGGTTGTGGCAAACTATTTTTCTAACAGTAGTCATGAAGTATCACTTTGAAATGTTTCTTTTTACTTGTTATATCAAGTTGCCTCTCCCAGCAACACACTTATTGTGTAATCTAACACAAGAGCTTGAAAGCTTCAGCCTTATTCTTGAGTTGTGTAATAAAGACAAGGTGTAGGTAAATATTTTCAGACTTTTTTTTGGTGTAGCAAAGTAAACATCATCCATATGGATATATTTAATCGTTATTTGTTCACTGCTACATTTGAGAATTTGAACTTGGATGTTTATAAACTTATTGATTGACTTGGACTCAGTTTCAAAGATGAATTTTTCACGTTATGCTAGTGTGTGCACAATGAATGATCGCACACACTGCTTCCTGATCTGAGATGTTTGGTACTGGAGAGAAGCACTAACTAGAGCTTGGCTGATAGGTAGGGAACTTGGAGAGGGAAAGGGAGCTGTGTTCCCCTCATTCACACGGATAGTGATGCGAGATGATCTCTTTCAAAGAAAAAATGTGCATGAGTGAGGATGTAGCAAGACTCCAAAGTATGCCTCCACTTTTGTCAATTACATTTCTTTGGAGTGCAGTGATGTAGGCAAAAACACCAAGTTATTTTGTGCACAGCAAGGTATAACAATCAGCAATGTGATTGAATCTGTTTTTCTTAGTATTGGGAGAAGAATGTTTGCCAGGGCATTCCTTGCTCTCGTAGTTATGCAACAAGATTCTTCACCCTTCAACTAGGATAGCGATTTGATGTCTCATCTGCAGGAATGAATCACTTGATCCACTGCGTTTTGTACTGCCAGCCTAAATTTTGTATTGTGTAAAGGCAAAAGTGTGACCAACCTGAGCTGAACTGACTGAAAAATTTAACTACACAGTCAATAGTGATCCTAAATAAAAATAGGAAATACTGCTCAGACCAGCACCATCTATGGAGAGAGCATAATGTTCAGTGATCTGTTCTGTCCAGGTCTCCTAAATGAGCACCGCCCAGTGCTTGTCCACTGCCTGTATTTCCAGCTATCATTGCAAATCTGTCTGATTTTTGCACCTTCCCAGCCTCCTATGTGAATCCTAAATGGATCAAGAGCTGAATTCCAGATCCCATAAGACTATTATGGTCGTGGTGACACAGTCGTTCGCATAGCACCAGGGATCCGGGTTCGATTCTGGCTTGGGCCACTGTCTGTGTGGAGTTTGCACGTTTTCCTTGTGTCTGCGTGGGTTTTGACCTGGTGCTCTGGTTTCCTCCCATCGTCTGAAAGACTTGCTGGTGAGTCGCAAAAACCCAGCTTGCAGGTGCAGCAGGTGGTCAGGAAGGCGAATGGGATGCTGGCCTTCATAGCGAAGGGGATTGAATATAAAAGTAGGGAGGTCTTGCTGCAGCTGTATAGGGCATTGGTGAGGCCGCAACTGGAGTACTGTGTGCATTTTTGGGCGCCGCACCTGCGCAAAGATATTTTGGCCTTGGAGGGAGTGCAGAGGAGGTTTACTAGGCTGATACCGGAGTTGAGGGGGTTGAGCTATGAGGAGAGGCTGAATAAACTGGGCTTGTACTCGTTAGAGTTTAGAAGAATGAGAGGAGATCTCATTGAGACGTATAAGATGATGAATGGGATGGATAGGATAGAGGTGGAGAGACTCTTCCCGCTCAAAAAAGACAATAGGACTAGGGGGCACAGCCTCAAGATAAAAGGGGGGCGGTTTAGAACAGAGTTGAGGAGGAACTTCTTCACTCAAAGGGTGGTGAATCTCTGGAATTCTCTGCCCGTTGAAGTGGTGGAGGCTGCCTCGCTAAATATTTTTAAGACACGGGTTGATGGGTTTTTGATAGGAGAGGGGATTAAGGGTTATGGGGAGAGGGCGGGAAAGTGGAACTGAGCAGCGACAGATCAGCCATGATCTTATTGAATGGCGGGGCAGGCTCGAAGGGCTGGATGGCCTACTCCTGCTCCTATTTCTTATGTTCTTATGTTCTTATGTTAGGGTGCATTGGCTATGCTAAATTCTCCTCAGCGTACCTGAACAGGTGCCTGAATGTGGCGACTCGGGGATTTTCACAGTAAAATGTAAATCTACTTGTAACTCATTAATAAACTTCATTCAATGAAAAGCAGAGGCGTTCTCCCAGCTGTCCTGGTCAACATTTATCCCTCAACCCGTTTTAGTAAAACTTCTTATCCAATTGTTTTATGTGGGATCTTGTGTGCAATTTGGCTGCTGCATTTCCCCGCATTGGAACAGTACTTGCACTTCAGAAGTACTTCATTTGGTTGCAAAGTGCTTTGAGATGGCATAAGATTGTGGAAGGCGCCATTAATGCAAGTTTTTCATTCCAAGTAGATTTGTAATTGGACATGATGCCTTCTTTTGTGTTTTGTTTAGGCCAGCTACTTGCTGGGTTTTTCTAACTGAACGGGGGAATCCCATCATGTAATCCAGCCCCCCCATCCATTGACTCTGTTTATACTTCTTGCTGCCTTGGAAAAGCAGCCAGCATAATCAAGGATTCTCTCATTCTACCTTCTTCCTTTTGGGGAAAAAGATACAAAAGTCTGAGGTGACGTATCAACTGACTGAAGAATAGCTTCTTCCCTGCTGTCACTTTTGAATGGACCTACCTCTCATTAAGTTGATCTTTCTCTACACCTTAGCTATGACTGTAACTCTATATTCTGCGCCATCTCCTTTCCTTCTCTATAAATGGTATGCTTTGTCTGTATAGTGTGCAAGAATCAATACTTTTCATTATGTTAATACATGTGACAATAATAAATCAAATCCAGGCAGGGCGGCACGGTAGCACAGTGGTTAGCGTTGCTGCTTCACAGCTCCAGGGTCCTGGGTTTGATTCCTGGCTCAGGTCACTGTCTGTGGAGTTTGCACATTCTCCTCGTGTCTGTGTGGGTTTCCTCTGGGTGCTCCGGTTTCCTCCACAGTCCAAAGATGAGCAGGCTAGGTTGATTGGCCATGCTAAGAAATTGCCCCTTAGTGTCCAGGGATGCGTAGGTTAGAGGGATTAGTGGGTATAATATGTAGGGATGTTGGTGGGGTAGGGCCTGGGTGGGATTGTATTCGGTGCAGACTCAATGGGCTGAAGGGCCTGTTTCTGTACTGTAGGGTTCTATCGTTATTCTGCCTTGTAACGTTGCTTCAGGTGCAGATTGTCCTATTGGAGTTGTCTTGCTTAGATATTTTAACTATGATTTAATGCCAGAGGAGGATTAGACACTTGTGCTTTTTTTCTAAAAAAGTTTGACTAGACATGTAATACATTCAGGCAAACATATAGGCCTGAACGACTGAACATTTAGCCCATCAAAACGTGCTGACAGATTGAATAGCTGTCACTTTCTTTCAAAAGGAGGGAATGGCGCAATCATCTGATAGGATTATTAAATGTGAAAGGAGTTTCCCTCTACCACCTTCAAATGGTTTCATATCCCGAAGCTTTTCATGTTTCAGAGGATCTGTGATTTATGACCTGTTTGAACAGGAATGTTAACAGCCTCAGACCCCATTTCAGGAGCTGCTTATGAGGTGTAGGAGGACCATCTGTTAGTTACCTTGTCCTGAAAGCTTATGTGCTGTAGAAGCACCATCTTGCTATCTAGCCATTTTAAAGAGTTAGGTAGATAATTTCCTGACACTTCATTGAAAGGTTGTCTTTAAACATCTTGCTGCATTACTCAAAGTTGGACTGAACTGGTTTTAGCGTGTACTGGTTTCAGTGTGTTCAGGTTATATCTGAATTATTGCAACCCTAAGGTTCAGTGCATTTGTGCTACAATAGTTAATTATTAACACAAGGAATTCATCTGGAAGTTGAAATTGTTTCTGTTTAGTGCTGCCTTTGTCTCTAAGAACGTTGAAATCTCTCTTGTCTTCCAATCCTCTCCAGCTGTCACTGGAAGACACACTCGAACATTGAAACTGAGTAAGTATTTTGTGCAGGGCTGGGCTCTGAGACATCCTTGCAAATGTTGAAGCAAAGATACGTAAAAGTCAGCACAATCCCAAATGACCCTAGGCTGCTATCCCCTTTGAGCAGGGGAGAGCCGACTGGTGGTGTTTAACGTGAGGATCACGTGAAGGGCACAGTGGAGAAGGCGGGCATGTGGATACATGAAGGTGGACAGGTTTAAGGAGCCGAGGTGGCCGCTGTCAGTAGTGGAGTAAATGAGGGGAGGGTTTGGGAGAGGGTTAGCAATGTAATAGGGGACTAAAGAGAGAGAGGTGAAGATGTGAAGGGATTTTAAATAACTGGAGCTGAGGCATTGGATGTGTGGGACTTGATCAAGAGCCAGTGTAGCAAAGACTGATAATGCATGACGTGCTGCTGACTTTTGTGGGGTTGGAGTGGGACAATGGGTATGTCTTGTGGGGACCCCTCACTCACCCTTGCAGGTTGGACTGCCAGTTTGACATGGCCTGCATATGAGTAGCATTCACAGCAAGCGCAATGCTACAGTTAGCCCTCAAGCCCTTGGGTTCAGAAGACAAAAAGTCGACCAGATTTAGTGACTGATGTTGGAAATTGGGTGAGGACTACCTTTCAGCTTTGATGTAATTTTCTTCTCCCATCCCGTTGTTTCTTATTTGCTTCTTGACTTGTGTGGATGATTGAACAAAGAAGCAGAGCATTTAAAAGTGGGGAAGAAAATTCATAAGAACGTAGGACCTAGGGGCAGGAGTAGGCCATCTGGCCCCTCGAACCTGCTCTGCCATTCAATAAGATCATAGATGATATTTTCGTGGACTCAGCTCCACTTACCCGCCCACTCACCATAACTCTTAATTCCTTTACTGTTCAAAAATCTATCTAGCCTTGCCTTAAAAACATTCAATGAGGTAGCGTCAACTGCTTCACTGGGTAGGGAATTCCACAGATTGACAACCTTTGGGTGAAGAAGTTCCTCCTCAACTCAGTCCTAAACCTGTTACCCCTTATTTTGAGGCTATGCCCCCTAGTTCTAGTTTTGCCTGCCCAGTGGAAACAACTTCCCTGCTTCTATCTTACCTATTCCCTTCATAATCTTATGTTTTCTATAAGATCTCCCCTCATTCTTCTGAATTCCAATGAGTATAGCTCCAGTCTAATCAATCTATCCTTATAAGCCAGATCTCTCAACTCCAGAATCAACCTAGTTAATCTCTGCATCCCTTCCAGTACCAGTAAGGAGATCAAAACTGTACACAGTACTCCAGGTGTGGCCTCACCAGCACCTTATACAGCTGCAACATAACCCCACTGTTTTTAAACTCCATACCTCTAGTAATGAAGGACAAAATTCCATTTGCTGCTTTAATTACATGCGGCACCTGCAAACCAACTCCTTGTGATTCTTGCACAAGGACACCCAGGTCCCTCTGCACAGCAGCGTGCTTCATCCTTGCTTAGTGTACCTTGATGGCGGTGTACATCAAACCTATTCTCTTACTGGGTGCTGAGGCTCTTTGGTTTGTGAAGTTGGGTTCAACTACTGCATCATTCCAAGGAATGAATGAAAAATGTGTTTGGGGATAAAATTAAAAATCCATGAATACATTTTCTTGAAAGCTGTGACTATAAGCTGAGCTGATTTCTTATGCTTGAGCCCTATTTCTTGGGGATTCTTTGGCCTGGGGGCTTGTAATCTTTCCTCTTGCTGCAGATATAGACAGAATCAGTTGATTCTGGAAAAGGAGCATTTTAGAGCTTTGATTGAGACAAGCTTTGTTATCACCATGACTTTTGACCTATAAGGAATCGTTTTGTACAGTTGACATTGTATCATCATTCAGGGAGTGCACCGAGGATGGCCAGTGTGGGAAATGGAAACCGTTTGTGGGCAGCAAATAATGTACTTTTG
Source organism: Carcharhinus amblyrhynchos (assembly GCF_965287045.1). Lineage (NCBI taxonomy): Eukaryota > Metazoa > Chordata > Chondrichthyes > Carcharhiniformes > Carcharhinidae > Carcharhinus > Carcharhinus amblyrhynchos. The sequence continues at coordinate 4,424,149 of NW_027649778.1, forward strand.
AGGTTGGGGTTGAGACATGTCGTAGGACAAAGTGACAAGGCTTCACTCTGGCTTTAACCCATGCCATATATAAGCTGCGAGTGTTGACATTGTGGCATTTATTCCAAGCTTCTGACATCCCTTTAAGTAAATGATGAGTAATTTATGAAAATGAATTTGTACAGCAGGCTTCAGTTCTGTGGCCAGAGCTTTTAATAACAGAAGATTGATTTACTGGTGGCTCAGAAGGTGCTGAGTAGGGATGATGCAGGGAAATTGCAGATGTTCGATTAGTATAGAACAGCATCGCTGCTGGTTTGAGAATTGAAGATCTGCTTGCACCCCTCTGAATTGTGGTGGGGTTTATTCTTTGGTGAAGCAGGAAAGAGGCAAAGGATGAATTGCAAAGATTTCTTTTAAAAACCAAGTACAAATGGCATGCTGTTTGCGCAGTTGCACCTGCCAACAGAGCATTTCTTACTCTGCAGTTACAAGCAGTGATAGATGATGACATTTCCAGCATCGCAGCATTTTGCCTTTGTATGGATGGTGACCACCCCCCTCGGTTGGGGTGCCTAACCCCTGCTGCTCTGTAATTTAAAGAGGATTTGACCCGACTGTTTTACAGAAGCTTCACACCGGGGAGTTTCACGGCTGCTGAGCAGTGTTTGGCTGGCATTCTTCAAGAGTCTTGATCGAGTCTGTGTTTATCACTTTCCTGTGGTACCTGCCGAGTGATTGATGGCTATATATTGGCTCCTTCAGGTTCCTCCTTTTATAAAACAAAAACAATATAGCTTTGCACGTAGTGTTGATTGAAAGGTGCCACTGTTGGGATTTCAAGTGAATAAATAAGCCAGCAGCAGTGATCGGCATCAAACTGACCTCTTAGACAATTACTATAGACTGCAGAATATAATAACTACCTTGAGCTGCCCTCCTTTCAGCCAAAGACTTGTCATTAATATCAAATATTTCTTGCCCTGATCCTCAAGGGTTTGATTGTACCTCAGTTTAAACAATCTAGTCTTAATTCTGTGGAGCACTGAGTTTGCTGGCTTGCTGTGCTGGTGGGTTAGCCAGCTGCGGTGATTGGAGGGGCCCCGTGACAGTGACATTTGTTTTAAAACATGTTCTTGATTTCTGGGAGTACACAGAGGGATGTGATGATTGTAAAAATTTGTGGTTGTGCAAAATGCAAGCTGAACTTGTGACGTTTTCCCAAGCAGTCTGCACATTTATTTTTGGAATGTGCACACTACTGGCAAAGCAATTTGTTTTATTCTTTCATGGAATATGGACGTCAGTGCCAAGGTCAGCATTTGTTTCCCATCCCAAATTGTCTTTGCTAGTCTATTTCAGAGAGCAGTTGACCCCATTGCTGTGGCCCTTAAGTCACATGTAGGCCAGATGCAGGTAAGGACAGCAGATTCCCTTCCTGAAAGGGACGTGAGTGAACCAGATAGGTTTTTACAACAACTGACAATAATCATCATGGTTACCACAGAGACTAGCTTCATATTCCAGATTTAGTAGTTAACTGAATTTTAAATTCCACCAGTGCCGTGGTGGGGCTTGAACTCGAGCGTTAGGCTAGGTCTCTGGATTAGTAGTCGAACAACATGCCCACTGTGCCCCTTACAAAGTTACTGTCTGCCCATTGTTTTCCTGAGATGGCAGTAGGCTTTCTTGAATTGCTGAAGTTTCAGAATCTTGTGGTTATGGCGTGAAAGATCAGGCACCACCTTCTACCAGAGCCCGAGCCCTCGCCCCTCCCACTTCAAAATTTGTCTCAAGATTCTCTGGAGAGGTAGGAAAAAATTGGTAGAGTTCAGTAACATGCTCAAGTAATGTCCTCCATATGTAAGCTAGACGGCTGATATTTTTGTGTGGGGCACTGAATTCTGAGGGAATCTGAGCGAAGCTTGTACGTATCATCCTGTTTATTTCCCAGATACAGACTGCCAGATTTTGGAGTGTTGCAGGACATTGAGGGAAAGGTGGATCTGCTGTGATTTCATTGAAAGAGCAAGTCGACTCCTCCTCCTGTGCGGTAGATATTCCCTGATTTGTCCTTTTCCTTCCAGCTGGAGTCATAGAAACCTGCAGAAAAGGAGGATATTTGGCTTGTACTGATTCTTTGAAAGAGCAGTCGCAACCACACTCCCACATGTTGTGTGTAAATTCCTCCTCCTGTCCAACTCCCTTTTGAAAATTATTTTTGGAATCTGTTTCCACCATCTCTTCCAAGTTGAGCATTCCAAACACCGGAGTGAAGATGTTGCATCTGACCTGTCTGTTTTTTTTTGCTCTCTCTCTCTCTCTCTCTCTCTGCCAATGATTTTAAATCTGTGATCTCCAGTTATGAACCTACTCATTTGAGGGAATTTTTTTCTCTGTCTACTCTACCAAAACTGCATTAGATCACAACAAAGGGCTAAAAAACATTAAGGTCACTTATCACATGTTTTTCGCCAACTTATTGAACTGGGGTAATTCAGGACAAACTGGATGGGGATTTTCTGTCTGTGACCAAGCAATATCTTTCAAACATACTTGAAATTCCCAGAAAATGTTGGGGAGATTTAAGAGGTTGGGGGGGGGCTGGTGGTGGGGTTACTTAAACCATTCAAGTTCAAATCTGTGATGCATACATTCTAACAAAAGAGCTTCCTGACATCTGGTCCACGCACACCAAAAGATCCAGCAAATGATGACTGCTTCAAAGGGAGTACAGTTTGTATATTTTATGATTAGACTGTAATGCATTAATTCTCACTGTCTCGTGAGAATTGAGTCTTTTTAAGACTTGGCATACATCAACTCTCAACAAAACATCAATTTTTTTAAAATCTTGATTTTTAATTGCTAGTTATGATTTCTGTGTCGAGTGAATTGGGTAACTGATGACATTTAGTCACGCATGGAATTCCCCCACCCCCCCCCCCCAAAAAAAAATAAAAAGATGCTGACCTCCTTTCTCCAAGAGGTTTGGCAGATCTACTCCTCCTCTATTCCCAGCTCAGGGCAGAGAGCACGTTTCACAGCAAGCATCAAGATGTTAGGAGGCATCCACTTGCGTGCGTTAGCTTGCCGCTGTGCGCTGAATGACTGAAGTAGTAGAATTCTTCCCTTGTGGGTGATGGGTCAAGTATGTTGTGGCTGGGACTTGAACCACTGCTTTGTGAAGCTGATAGGAATTGATTTTTGTGGATTGAAGTCACAAATCGAGTAATGAACCTGTAACTGTGGGAATGCGGGGGTGTGACTGACCCATGCAGACCAGCGAATACATCCCGTTGCCAAATGTGCTCTGCCCCTGGTGTGATTCAAAAACAGTAAGATTTCTCTTTTATTCTCAGTTTGAACCAGTGATTTATCGGTTGAAGACTCTGGGTCTGTACTTTGTTGGAGTTTAGAAGGATGAGGGGAGGAATCTTTTAAAACAGATGAAGAGGAATTTCTTCAGCTAGAGAGTGGTGAATCTGTGGAACTCTTTGCTGCAGAAGGCTGTGGAGGCCAGGTCATTGAGTGTCTTCAAGACAGAGATAGGTTCTTGATTAATAAGGGGGTCAGGGGTTATGGGGAAAGGGCAGGAGAATGGGGTGAGAAAAATACCAGCCATGTTTGAATGGCGGAGTGGACTTGATGGGCCGAGTGGCCTAATTCTGCTGCGTCTTATGGTCTAAATAATGCACCAGCTTGATTCAGTTTCTAAATACTGCGGCATGGAGTGACTTTCAGGGTCAACGACCCTCAACACACATGGAGGACAATGTGCGTTCTTGGACTACATGCTGAAACTTACTTTACTTTAAATTATAGACATTGCCTTGGTGGCTTGAAGCACATACCACCCTGCGAGCTCTTTTCTCAGTTGATCTGACACCTGAGACTAATTTGATGATGTTGTCTGGTGTGTTGCTTTGAATTCTGTTGCAGTGTTCACTGGGTTGTTTCCATGGTACAAGCTGCTTTTCATAGAATCATAGAAACCCTACAGTGCAGAAGGAGGCCATTTGGCCCATTGAGCCTGCAGCAAGAACAATCTCGCCCAGGCTCTATCTCCATAACCCCATATTTACCCTGCTAATTTCCCTGGCACTAAGGGGCAATTTAATATGGTGAACCTAACCCCCACATCTTTGGACTGTGGGAGGAAACCGGAGCTTTGGTAGTGTCTGTCCATAAAGAGCGCACTGTAAAACACAGTTTGTAAACTGCCATACAAACCTTTTCATTCTCCCCCGAATGTGACTTTGTAACTCCCAACAGTTCAGTTGTTCATTGCTCTTTATGATAAAATAAGATCCAAGTTCAGTCTTGACGCTATTGATAATGTTCAAGGTCAAAGGAACATTCCTATCACCTGAGCGAGTGACTGTGGCCACTTTGACTTAGTATAGAAATGAATGATAACTTGTATTGTTTGACTATTTGTTGAATTTAGGTTTAAGTCGTCCAAAGCATTCCTGGTACACTGTGACAGTATCTGTTCATTGCGATATATTTGTCAACTTATTGCACCCAGGAAAGGGTGTAATTGTTTATGTTTGTTTTAAATTGTACCTCCATTTAAAAGTATAGAATTTTTTTGGAAAGTTGTACAAAACATTTTGGGTGTCCAAACTTCAGACTACATTCTGGTGAAAGGGCTGTGTTGTTATATTTGAGAGGCTGGATGAAGGAGGAATGGCTGCTTTGAGAGTGTGTTGAAGCAACATTGCTTACACATCATAGAGTCCTAAAGTGCAGAGGCAGGCCATTCAGCCCATCGAGTCTGTACTGACCACAACCCCGGCCAAATCCTATCCCCATAACCCCATGCATTTACCCTAGATATGCCCCCCTAGTGTCAGGGGGACATTTTAGCATAGCCAATCCATCTAACACCTTTGGAGTGTTGGAGAAATTGGAGCACCTGGAGGAAACACACAAGGAGAATGTGCAAACTCCACACAGTCACTCAAGCTGGCAATCGAACCCGGGCCCGTGGTGATGTGAGGCAGCAGTGCGAATCACTGTGCCACAGTGCCGCCCTATATGCTTACATAGTATTGGATAGTTTGTGTTTATAAAACTAGGTCCTAAAATCTCTACAGTGCAGGAGGAATCCATTCGGACCATTGAGTCTGCACTGAATCTCTGACGGTGTGTCTTATCCAGGCCCCCTCTCCCGTCCTATCCTCATAACCCCAAACATGGCCAATCCATTTAACCTACACATCTTGGAACACAAAAGGTCAATGTAGCCACCTAATGTGCACATTTTGGGAGTAGGGAGGAAACCAGTGCACCTGGAGGAAACCCACACAAATATGGGGAGCACTTGCAAGCTCCGCATAGACCGGCATCTAAAGCTGGAATAGAACCTGGTGCTGTGAGGCAGCAGTACAAACCACTGTGCCCCCCCCATGTTGTATGGTACCAAACTGTTAAAGCTTCTTGAGGTGGGCAAGTGGGATCAACTTAATTGGTCATAAGTACCATTTCATTTTTTTTTTGCTACCACGTGAAAAGGATTATTTGCTGGTAAGTCATTAAGCTTCAAGTTCAAAGGAGTGCCAGCTAAATATAGAATACTTGATCTCTTGGAATGTATTGTCACTCAGTGCTGCTCTGCGGAAGGATCTGTACTTATGTTCTGTTGAAGTGGCTCTTAGAGTTTGAATTTAATTCCTTTTAGGGAAGGAAATTTGCCACCCTTATCCAGTCTGGTCTACGTGTGATTCCAGAACCACCGGAATATGGTTGACTCTCGATTGCCCTCAGGCAACTAGGGATTGGCAATAAATGCTGGCTGGCCAGCCAGCAATGCCCATGCCCCATGAACAAACCAAAAAAAAAATTATTTCAACCTTTTGGGCCTAATGCTCCATCCATTTTGAAAATAATGGTTCAGAAAATGACTCATATACTTTTTAAGCACTGTCATTTTGCAGTCAGCTCATTGGTGGCTAAGCTTGTATGAGTTTCATGTCAGGATCATAGTAAGACTGAAAATGTTAGCTCTGTCCGCCGTCCACAGGTGCTGTCAGACCGGCTGAGATTTTCCGACATTTTTCTGTTTTTGGGTGTGACCTGTTATCCCTTTGTGCTCTTGTGTCCCATTTTCTTGTACACCGTGTTTGAGAATGGTGAGCAGAAGCTTTCCCCCTGGAAGGAAGGGCTCTGGGCTTTGCTTCCTGCTCCTTTTGTGGAGTCTTGGTTAAGATGTCACTAAAGGATCATAGTACGAAGTGTCTTGCTCTCCTGTGTCCGGTTGAACTGTGAAAAGCATCCAGCCATATAATTTAGTTTGTTGTTCCATTCTTGGGCCATGCCTGATAATGTTTCAAGAGATTTCTAAATCAAATGGTTGCTGTGATGAAGGAGGTTGTTAGCAAGTGAGCAATAACAATGGTGTGCTGGTGACTGTCAAGTACTTCACTGTAGAAGAGTCTTAATATCAGTGTACCATGAGTCAGACAAGTACCTTTCCATTTTGCTATTTGTTGGTGAAGCATGTGCGTGTGTGTTTGAGACGCACAATTAGGGACCCTAGTTATTAGAGGGAGTGAGTGTATAATTATCTATAATGCAGCTAACCCAGTACATCTACTCTGGTAGAATGACTGTTATGCAAATTGAATACTCCTGGATCAGGAAGAGTTAGCAGCAGGAAAAAAGAATTAGAAGGTTATTTTGTATATAAAAAAGAACTTCAAGAATGTGTTTTTCTAACCCACAGAATTATAACCATCAAAATATTTTGAAATTTGATTTAAAAATTGACATTTTTCATCAATTTTTGTTTTTGCTGTCTACTGTTTCACAAGTGGTAATGATTCCTTCTCCAAGTTAATTTCTCATTTATTCCCCTCACTCACTGCCTCCTGATGCCAACAAACCACCTTCATTAGAACTGTCAAGTAAAGTTTTATTTATTAGTCACAAGTAAGGCTTACATTTGCAGTAACTTCACTGCAGTGTTAAATTCCCCTAGTTGCCACAGTCTGGCACCTGTTTGGGTCAATGCACTTAACCAGCACATCTTTTAGACTGAGAGGAAACCCATGTAGACACAGGGAGAATGTGCAATCTCCACACAGTGACCCAAGCTAGGAATCGAACCTGGGTCCCTGGCGATGTGAAGCAGTGGTGCTAACCACTGTCCTCCTGTGCCTCAAAGCTTGTGAGCACATTGCAATATATGAAGTCAAAATGGCATTTAAAACACGTAAACAATTTAGAATGACGAAGGCCAGTAGTTTTTTTGTTTTATTGCATGACAGACAAAAAGGAATGTAAATGTGCTTCAGTATAAACTCTTGGGCTTCTGTGCAAAATAGAGGAATTTAACTTATTCAGTCTTTGCAAATCAGCAATCCTGAGAATGAGGAAAGGCAAATCAGCTCAGCAGACCTCTTGAGAGTCCACTGTGCATGATTTGTCCTGGTGAATTGTTGCTTTGTGGGGGTTCACTTGCCCTATTTACACTAGCTGCTACTTTCAGATGGCTGTTGTAGATGAGCCCCAGCTTTTGCATCATTTCATATACCTGATCCTAAGCTGCCACTGCAAGATTTATTCTTAAAGAAACTTGTTCTCTCCTTGGCATCCATGCTTGTTGTTGAGGCACAAGTGAATAATGCTACTGTAAGGCTTGTTTAGAGTTTAAACTGTCAAATACACTGATTCAAAATGACACCACAAGGCTGTTCGGCCTGTCCTGTCTGCTCTGACTCTCCAAATTACCTGGGACCATTCCCACGCCTCCACCCCATAACCCTGCACGTTCCTCCTTTTCAGATAACAATCCAATTGCTCCTCCAATTGAACCTGTCTCCAGCACACTCTTGGGCAGTGCATTCCAGATGCCAATCATGCTGTGTGTGCAAAAAGTGTCTCCTTGTGTCTTTGCTTCTTTTGCCAGTTAACTTGGAACAATAGAACAAGCGAAGCATAGTAGTAACTTAACAGTTGTTAATCTTAACCAGCTTCTTGTTGCAAGTTACTTTCTTCATGTTGCACGTCTGCTAGGCAAAATTTTGCGAATTTGATTTTCGTCACCAGTCAATTATGTAAGTACTGGTTCAGCTAATGTTAACTTATACCGATGCCCTTATTTTCACTTCATTTACAAGCATTGCAGCAATTTACCAAATTAAGCTGAGACACACCCAAGTCAAATTGTTGGTTAACATCACGTAAAATTGTTTAACTTTCTCCTAATGTGCATTTGCCACCCAAGGATATGAATTTTGTGCCATTTTGTCATGACTTGAAATCATAGAATCCCTACAGTGCTGAAAAAGGCCATTTGACTCATTGAATCTGCATTGATTCTTTGAAAGAGCATCTTACAGGCCCACCCTATCCCTGTAGCCCCATGCATTTACCATGCCTAATCCACATCTTTGGACACTAAGGGGCAATTTAGCATGGCGAATCCATCTAATATGCATATGTTTGGACTATGGGAGGAAACCAGAGCACCTGAAGGAGATCAGCGCAGACACAGGGATAATGTGCAGACTCCACATGGTTGCCTGAGGCTGGAATTGAACTCGGGTCTTGGGCACTGTAAAGCAGCAATGCTAACCACTGTCAAACCTGCTTCAAACGTTATTCCTGAAACTTTGCTGATACAACATGGGCTCCAATGTTAAATCTGTCATCCCCTCATGAATCTTTGGGAGCAAGTTTTTTTATGATCGCTGGCACACTGGCACCTGTACTGGGGAAAGTGGAACCTGTACCATTGGGACCATTTTCACCAGAACCGTGCAGAAACCTGTGTTCTGGTGAGTCATATATTTAGGGCGATAGAGAGATGTGATAGCGAGTTTTTAAAAAAATTCATGTTCTTTGTAGCTCCTTGATGTCATCATTGCCAAGCTGTTGCTGAGCAATCCTTTTGATGCTCCTTAAGTGGCTTAAATGAGGGCTGTTTAGTTTGACTTTGGGAATTAGTTTTATGACTGTGCATTGTCAGGAGGAAGAATGTTTGCAGGTAGGTGACAAGAACTCTGGACAGGGTCATCTGGACTCAAGGTCAGCTTTTTTCTGTCCTTACAGATGCTGCCAGACCTGCTGAGATTTTCCAGCATTTTCTCTTTTGGCTTCAAATTCCAGCATCTGCAGTAATTTGCTTCTAGATAAGAACTCTTTCATTTTTAGTTCTGAGCAGCAGGTTTTAGTTTTAGAAGGGACATCAGACTGAAAGCAATGTCTTTCTCTCTCTCCCTGGTTTTGGGAAATTCTGCTAGTTAGCTGAAAGCAAGATGTCTTGCCTTCCTACAGTAAAAAATCTGCTGTTGGTGACTTGACTGCTTGGCATTCTGGGAAGCTGTTCTGGGTGTATCCAGAAGATTGCCAAGAGTTACAAGCTGAGAAGTCAGGATTTTCAATTCTCCAACTATATGACTCAGTTCCAGTATCACGTGAGCATTAGTCTTTGCTGTGTTAAACCCGTGAAAAGGATTTTTTTGTCAAAAGGAAGTTTTTGTTTGATTAGGACCTCTTAGATATATTTGCTAAATACATTATCATGGATGTAATTGATAAAACATATTGCTAATTTTCTTTCCATACATGTTAAGTATGTTCTTAATCTTTGTTTGATAAAAGCTCCCTAGTGGGTCATTTGAATTATATCTGAGATGAAACCTATCATGCTTATTCTAGCCAAATTCACGGTGCAAAACTTGTGATCCAGTTTCCATAAAACACTGGAGTTTGAGCTGAACTAACAGAAAATTTCAAACAAAATTGTGAGTGCGAGGGATCGAGTGAGGGAAGTTGTGATACCGTAAAGGGAGAGGGCAAGGCTGGAGAACAAGTTAACAGTAAGAGTAATGATGACCAGAGTGTGTAGGAAGGGGCTGTGTACAAAGAGTTATTACATAAGGTTAAATGTCATGCGATCCAGGGTGAGGTAGCCATCTGGAGACAAAATTGGCTTGATGACAGAAGACAGAGGCTGGTTGTAGAGAGTTTTTCAAACTGGAGGCCTGTGACCAGTCATATGCCTCAGGAATTGATGCTGGGTCCCTGTTATTTATCATTTTATATTAACAATTTGGATGAGAATATGGGAGGCATGGTTAGTAAGTTTGCTGGTGATGCCAAGATTGGCATAGTGGACAGTGAAGAAAGTTATCTAGGATTGCAATGGGATCTTAATCAGTTGGGCCAGTGAACCGATGAATGGAGTTTAATTTAGATAAATGCAAAGTGATGCATTTTGCTAGATTGAACCAGGGCAGAACTTACTCAGTTAATGGTACGACGTTGGGGAGAGTTGTAGAACAAAAATTTCGGGTACATATTTGTAGCTTCTTGAAAGTGGAGTCACAGGTGGGCAGAATGGTGGCTAAGGCATTCAACATGCTTGGTTTCATCGGTCAGAATATTGAATACAGGAATTAGGACGATTGCTGAAGGTGTACAAGACATTGGTAAGGCCACAGTACAGTTTTGGTCACACTATTATAGAAAGGATATTATTAAACTAGAAAGATTGCAGAAAAGATTCACTGGGATGTCTGCATGTTCTCCCCACGTCTACGTGGGTTACCTCCGGGTACTCTGGTTTCCTCCCACTGTGTGGGTTAGGTTGATTGGCCATGCTAAATTGACCTTATGGGGATTAGCAGGGTGAATATGTGAAGGTGCAGGAATAGGGCCTGAATGGGATTGTGGTTGGTGCAGACTCAATGGGCCGAATGGCCTCCTTTTGAACTGTAGGGATGTTATTGGTGGAAAGGCAAATTGTGCGGAGGGTGGGGAGAGTCTACAGAAGGATCTAGATAGGCTGGGTGAATGGGCCAGGAAATGGCAAATGGAATTTAATGTTGGCAAGTGTGAGGTGGTCCACTTTGGTAGGAATAATGGTAGGAAGGATTATTACTTACGTGGAGAAAAACTGCAGCAGGCGACAGTGCAGAGGGACCTCGGGGTCCTTGTGCATGAGTCGCAAAAACCCAGCTTGCAGGTGCAGCAGGTGGTCAGGAAGGCGAATGGGATGCTGGCCTTCATAGCGAGGGGGATTGAATATAAAAGTAGGGAGGTCTTGCTGCAGCTGTATAGGGCATTGGTGAGGCTGCAGCTGGAGTACTGTGTGCAGTTTTGGGCGCCGTACTTACGCAAGGATATTTTGGCCTTGGAGGGAGTGCAGAGGAGGTTTACTAGGCTGATGCCGGAGTTGAGCTATGAGGAGAGGCTGAATAAATTAGGCTTGTACTCGTTAGAGTTTAGAAGAATGAGGGGAGATCTCATTGAGACGCATAAGATGATGAATGGGATGGATAGGATAGAGGTGGAGAGACTCTTCCCGCTCAGAAAGGATAGTAGGACTAGGGGGCACAGCCTCAAGATAAAGGGGGGGGGGCGGTTTAGAACAGAGTTGAGGAGGAACTTCTTCACTCAAAGGGTGGTGAACCTCTGGAATTCTCTGCCCGTTGAAGTGGTGGAGGCTACCTCGCTAAATATTTTTAAGACGCGGGTTGATGGGTTTTTGATAAGAGAGGGGATTAAGGGTTATGGGGAGAGGGCGGGAAAGTGGAACTGAGCCATGACAGATCAGCCATGATCTTATTGAATGGCGGGGCAGGCTCGAAGGGCTAGTTGGCCTACTCCTGCTCCTATTTCTTATGTTCTTATGATCATAACATGCTTCAGTTTCGTGTTCATTTTTAAGGAGAGAGTGGTAGATTGAAGATTAATATTTTTAAACTTAAGTAAGAGGCAATTATGAGGGCATAAGGACAAGTGGATAAAGTGAACTGGGAAATTCAGATAAGGCGTAGGTCAGTAAAGATGCAGTGCAAGGCATTTGAGATATTTTCAGAATAATCAGGATATGTTTTAGTAAGAGAAATAATCGAGGAGATGGATGACGCATCTGTGGCTAATGCAGTTCGAGTGTATCAAATTTTTAAAAAGTGCATACAATTCCATGAAGTGTCATGGCCGATCAGAAGAATGGACAAATGTATAAAAACAGCGAAGAATAAAAAGCTAAAAGAATGAGGTTGAGAGCAGTTTTCCTTTTAAAAAAAAAGCTAAGAATTTCTACAACTGTTAAAAAAGAGAATAACTCAAATGAGCAGTGATTCCCTCGTGAGAGTCAAGGGAATTAATAATGGAAAATAAGGAAATGGCATTTATTTTGTCATCTGTCGTCACTGTAGAGGGTACAAACTCAAATAAATCGAGGTGGGAGGAAAGGGGAACTTAATTGCAATCATTGGAGAAAGTATACTGAGAAAGTTATTAGATGTAAAAGTTGACAAGCCCCCTGTTCCTGATGGATTGCATCCCAGGGTCTTAAAAGAAGTGGCTGCTGAGATAGTAAATACATTGGTTTTGATTTTCCAATATTCCTTAGATTTTGCAGAATGTCTGAATTGGTTTAGGAAAATAGTGAATATAATTCCTCAGTTCAAGAAAGGAGGGGGACTAAAAGTTGAGGGGACTGAACTATGAGGAGAGGCTGAATAAACTAGGCTTGTATTCGTTAGAGTTTAGAAGAATGAGGGGAGATCTCATTGAGACATATAAGATGATGAATGGGATGGATAGGATAGAGGTGGAGAGTCTCTTCCCGCTCAAAGTAAAGTAGGACTAGAGGGCACAGTCTCAAGATAAGGGGGGGGGGGGAGCAGTTTAGAACAGAGTTGAGGAGGAACTTCTTCACTCAAAGGGTGGTGAATCTCTGGAATTCTCTGCCCGTTGAAGTGGTGGAGGCTGCCTCGCTAAATATATTTAAGACGCGGGTAGATAGGTTTTTGATAGGCAAGGGGAATTAAGGGTTATGGGGAGAAGGCGGGAAAGTGGAACTAAGCCACGACAGATCAGCCATGATCTTACTGAATGGCGGGGCAGCTCGATGGCCTACTCCTGCTCCTATTTCTTATGTTCTTAAGTAGGAAAGTATGGGCCAATCAGCCTAAAAGTGGGAAAACGGTGGAATCTATCATTGAGGTAGTTATAATTGGTCACTTTATAAATCTTCTGGTAATCAGGCAGAGTCAACATGGTTTTGTGAAAGGGAAATTGTGTTTAACTAAACTCTATTGTGGATATAGATGTGTAGATTTCCAGAAGACTTTTAACAAGATGCCACAAAGGAGACTGCAGAATAAGGGCTCATGATGTTAGGAGAAACATACTATGGATAAAAGATCTGTTAGTTAACAAGGAGCAAAGTTGGCACTAAAAAGGTCATTTTTTTCAGGTTGGCAAGATGTCATGGATGGCATTCCATGGTGAGAATGTGAATTATTTTCAGTGACTTGGATGAAGAGACCAAACGTATGTTTGCAAAATTTACTGACAACAAAAAGATAGGAAGGAAAGTACGAGGGAGCGAGCTATCTTGGATCTGGTGCTATGTAATGAGGCGGGTAGAATTAGGGACCTTGCGGTGAAGGATCCTCTTGGAGAGAGTGATCATTGTATGTTGGAGTTTCTGGTGCAGATGGAGGAGGAGAAAGTGGGTTCCCGGACACGCGTCCTTTGTTTGAATAGAGGGGAGTATGGTAGGATGAGAGAAGAATTGGCAAATGTGGACTGGGGGAGTGCGTTGGAAGGTAGGTCTGCTGAGGAGCAGTGGAGGATCTTTAAGGAGATCTTTCTTGGTGCTCAGCAGAAATTTATTCCGATGGTTAAAAAGGACAGTAGGAAGAGAGGTAATAAGCCGTGGATAACGAAGGAGGTGAAGGAAAGTGTTAAATTAAAAGCGGAGGAATTTAGAGTAGCTAAGAGCAGTGGGCGAGAAGAGGATTGGGAAAGGTTTAAATGTCAACAAAGATTGACAAAGAAGTTGATAAAGGAGGGTAGGAGAAGCTATGAGGCTGGGCTAGCACTTAATATAAAAAAGGATAGCAAGAGTTTTTATAAATATATAAAAAGGAAGAGGCTGGCTAGGGTGAACGTTGGTCCTTTAGAGGATGAGAAAGGGGAGCTAGTGGTAGGGGATGGGGATATGGCTAAGGTCTTGAATAACTTTTTTGTTTCTGTCTTCACGGAGGAGGACGTGAATAATTTGCCGGGTGTTAGAGATGGAAAGGTGGTAGGAATGGAGGGTCTTAATGACATTACTGTTACTAGAGAGGTGGTGCTCGACAGACTGGAGGGGCTGATTGTGGACAAGTCCCCAGGACCGGATGGAATGCATCCGAGGGTTCTGAAAGAAATGGCGGAGGTTATAGTGGATGCCTTGGTGGTTATTTTCCAGACGTCGCTGGATTCCGGGGAAGTGCCGGAAGATTGGAAAACGGCTAATGTTACGCCGTTGTTTAAGAAGGGTGCCAGGCAAAAGGCGGGGAATTATAGGCCGGTTAGTTTAACGTCTGTGGTAGGTAAAATGTTAGAATCCGTCATTAAGGAGGAAATTGCGAGGCACCTTGAAGGGAATTGCTTGATAGGGCGGACGCAACACGGTTTCATTAAAGGGAAGTCGTGTCTGACAAATTTACTGGAGTTCTATGAGGATGTGTCTAGGGCAGTGGATAGAGGAGAGCCGGTGGATGTGGTCTTTCTGGATTTTCAGAAGGCGTTTGACAAGGTACCTCACAAGAGGTTATTGCAGAAGGTCAGGGGACATGGAGTTGGGGGTAGGGTGTTAGCGTGGATAGAGGATTGGTTGTCAAATAGGAGGCAGAGAGTGGGGGTCAATGGGTGCTATTCGGATTGGCGGTTGGTGACTAGTGGGGTGCCCCAGGGGTCGGTGCTGGGGCCTCAGCTATTTACCATTTATATAGATGATCTGGAGGAGGGAACCGAGTGCAGGGTGTCGAAATTTGCTGATGACACCAAGATTGGGGGAAAGGCAAATTGTGCGGAGGGTGTGGAGAGTCTGCAGAAGGATCTAGATAGGCTGGGCGAATGGGCCAGGAAATGGCAAATGGAATTTAATGTTGGCAAGTGTGAGGTGGTCCACTTTGGTAGGAAGAATGGTAGGAAGGACTATTACTTACGTGGCGAAAAACTGCAGCAGGCGACGGTGCAGAGGGACCTCGGGGTCCTTGTGCATGAGTCGCAAAAACCCAGCTTGCAGGTGCAGCAGGTGGTCAGGAAGGCGAATGGGATGCTGGCCTTCATAGCGAGGGGGATTGAATATAAAAGTAGGGAGGTCTTGCTGCAGCTGTATAGGGCATTGGTGAGGCCGCAGCTGGAGTACTGTGTGCAGTTTTGGGCACCGCACCTGCGCAAGGATATTTTGGCCCTGGAGGGAGTGCAGAGGAGGTTTACTAGGCTGATACCGGAGTTGAGGGGATTGAGCTATGAGGAGAGGCTGAATAAACTAGGCTTGTACTCGTTAGAGTTTAGAAGAATGAGGGGAGATCTCATTGAGACGTATAAGATGATGAATGGGATGGATAGGATAGAGGTGGAGAGACTCTTCCCGCTCAAAAAAGACAGTAGGACTAGGGGGCACAGCCTCAAGATAAAGGGGAGGCGGTTTAGAACGGAGTTGAGGAGGAACTTCTTCACTCAAAGGGTGGTGAATCTCTGGAATTCTCTGCCCGTTGAAGTGGTGGAGGCTGCCTCGCTAAATATTTTTAAGAAGCGGGCTGATGGGTTCTTGATAAGAGAGGGGATTAAGGGTTATGGGGAGAGGGCGGGAAAGTGGAACTGAGCCACAACAGATCAGCCATGATCTTATTGAATGGCGGGGCAGGCTCGAAGGGCTAGATGGCCTACTCCTGCTCCTATTTCTTATGTGAAGAAGATGTGAGGAGTCTCCAGAGGGATATATGTATGTTAAGTGAGTAAGCAAAAATTTGGCAACTGGGATATAAGGTGGTAACATGCCCATTGGTACAAAGGGAGCTATCTGGGTGCTCAGGTCCGATGCAGCAATTGATTTGGAAGGCAGACCGGATCTTCTTTAGTGCAAAGAGAAAGAAAAATATAAAAATGGGTTAGTTTTGCTGCAGTTGTACAGGATGTTGGTGAGACTTTTTCAAAAGTATTGGGTATAGTTTTGATTTCCTGTGAGTGATTATAGTTGCATTAAAAGTAGTGCTGAGAAGATTTACTCCACTGATTCCTGGGATGAGGGTTTTATCTTGTGAGCAAAAGTTGGACAAGTCAAATCTGTATCTGTTGGACTTTGAGAGGTGATCTTCATAAAACTTGTAAGATCATGTGTGGACTTGACAAGGTGGATGTTTCTCCCTTATGGGATAATCTAGAACCAGGGGGCACAAGTTTAAAAACTGGTTCCTTCCACCATAAGATGGAGGTGAGAACTTTTTTTTCCCCTGAGGTTATTAGTATGAGGTACCATTGGGAAGTGGGTCATTGAAGTTGTTTAAAGCTGATTTAGATGCATTCCTGATAAGGGAGTTGAAGATTGTTGAGGATAGACAGGAAAGTAGAGGCCATGATCTTATCAAATTGCAGAGAAAGCTTGAGGTCTGAATGGCCCATTCCTCCTCATTTGTATGTTCATAGTCTAGGGAAGCTTGCAAAATACATGAAATTGACAGCAGAGAAGGAGGCCATTCAGCCCACCATGTCTGTGCTGCCTGAAAAAGAAGTGATGTGGAGATGCCGGCGTTGGACTGGGGTAAACACAATAAGAAGTCTTACAACACCAGGTTAAAGCCCAACAAGTTTATCAGGAATCAGGAGTTTTCGGAGTGCTGCTCCTTCATTGCTCACTTCTGAAAGCTTGTGAATCCAAATAAGCCTGTTGGACTTTAAACTAGTGTTGTGAGACTACAGAAATATGCCAAATCCTATTTTTCAACTCTGTCAGCCCTACAGGTTGCTGCACTCCAGTGCAAATACAAGGATTTTTAAAGCTATAGTTTCTTGCTCCTTTTTAGTAAAAAAAATACTGACTTTGTCAGTTTAGATTTTATAGTGCTGATTCCCCTGATTTGAGAGTTTTCTTCACAGAATGTTTGTGAACCAATTGGTAATTAACCTGATACTGTGATATTTGTGCAGTATCAAATGTGTCATTTTGGTTCACATTCTCCACCTCCAATGTTCTTTTTAGATGTCACTTATGCTATGAGGCTGAGGATAGTTTATGTAATGATTGCGTCAAACTGTTGGAAGGTTGGTGTGGGGGTTGGGCGGTGCTGATGAGAGAAGAAGGGAAAAGGAGAACAGTCTTCAGCTGAGTCTTGGAATGTCAAGATGCAGCAATTGTCTTGGATTAAGTGCAGTAGGTGTTGTGTGGGAGTTGAGTGACAATGATGGTTTGCTATTGTCACTCATCAGTATTCTGTGCAGGGAAGTGGGCAGCCGGCAAATTGAACAGGAGCCCTGCAGAAGTGGTACCCTCGCACAGCATCTGTGTCTTTATGTCCTGCCCGTACACCTAGAAGGACTGAGGTAAGAGGAGCCTTAATTTTGACAAGGGTTTGTGACAGGATGGGGGCAGGAAAGGGAATACCTTGTGAAGATGCTAAAATAACTCTTCCGATGAAATTATGTTTTGTGATTGACTTGGAGATCTTCCTGTCCTTGTAGTGGTGTCTGCAAAGTAAAACTATGACTTTCTCTGACATTAGATGGATTGATGTTAAATCCTCAGTGAAATGCACTCCCTGTTGTAGACTGCATGTAACTTGGTGTTTTTGTTATGCTGGCTTTAGAATACAGTATTTGGGTAGATGAGAAAAGTAATGCAGGACAAACTGTACTGTGGGAGGTGTTTAAAAACCACCTGCTTTCTGAAATTTGGGAAGCAACATTTGATTAAGCATGACATTGTTATGAATGACTTGAGATGAAGGAGTTTACTTGTTTCTTGATTAGTACAAAAGTCTTTCTAAAGTTTATTTATTAGTCACAAGTAAGGTTTACATTGCAGTGTTAATGAAGTTACTGTGAAATTCCCCATGTCATCATACTCTGGCGCTGGTTCGAGTCAGTGCACCTAACCGGCGCGTCTTTCACACTGTGGGAGAAAACCGGAGCACCCGGAAGACATGGGAAGAACGTGTAGACTCCACACAGAAAGGAATCAAACCCAGCTGCCTGGCACTGAGGCAGCAGTGCTAACCACTGTGCCACCCGTATAAATGCTGAATGTAGCTTCTGGAGAGCCAGATGCTGTGTGTTATATTTCTGTTGCAGTCTGAAATGTTAAGAGCATTTTTCTTTCCCTGGCTTTTCTCCTCTTCCTAACTTGAAAGCATTGTTCACTAGGCTACCTTGCCCTTTACTGCTCAGTTAAAGTGCTGGTGCATGATTCTGCCATGGAGCATTACAGCAGAGCCTGATCATTGCGTTCTTTTTTAAAGCTATATATAGTCCATTCCACTAGAGGCCACAAGAATGCTTTCCGGTCAGTGAAGTTCCTAAACCATGTTGAAGGCATGGTGTAACTGCAAATTGTTTACAAGTGTTATAGTGTAGGAAATGCACCATCATTTGCGCACAATTCCCATAAAACAACGGCCAGAGCATCTGCTTTACTGATGTCAGTTGTGCAATAAGAATGAGCCAGCACACAGGGGAACTCACCATAACTTTCTCAAGAGTGCTGTAACATTTTTTCCTTCCACACGAGAGGCCTCAATGTCCTTCTGAAAGCTGATGTCTCCAACAGTGTAGAGTTTCCTCCGTGTCTAGATTGTGTGCTGGAAGCAGCACGTTAAGTTGTAGAAAGGACGTGGGAGTGATAGTAGATTCATCATTGTCAATATTTAGACAATCACTTGGCAAAGAGTTAGTACGATGCTGTGTGAAAAGACAGCGTATACAAGTCTGAGATTGGATGACTGAAAATAAATGGTGCTGGAGAAGCGCAACAGGTGTGGCAGTATCTGTGGATAGAGAAATGTTTAGGGTCCAATGTGAACTTCTTCAGACTCACGTTAATTCTGTTTTACTCTCCACAGATGCTGCCACACCTGCCTTTTTAATTTCAGATTTCTAGCACCTGCAGTACTTTGCTTGACTTTTAGAGACCTACCTGCATTTCAAATGTGTTTAGCTGTATGTGCATCACAAGAATACCAACCATGAGAAACCCTCTCCCCAATATAGAAGAGTATGTTCAAGTACCATTCGAGCGAGAGTGGAAGGCATAAATCTAGTGCAGCACTGTCAGGGATGCTGTCTTTCAGATGAAATGTGAAAGAACTAGAGCCTAGGGCCTTGATAATTGAAGCCTATGTGAACCAATTCATAGAACATAGAACACTACAGCGCAAACAGGCCCTTCGGTGCCACTTGTGGGCCAATCACATCCATACCTACCAGGCCATAGAACTATCTGTAACTCCCAATCCCATTAAATCCCATGTACTCATCCAGAAGTCTTTTAAAAGACCCCAGCGAGTTCGCCTCTACCACCACCGATGGCAGCCGATTCCACTCACTCACCACCCTCTGAGTGAAAAACTTACCCCTAACATCTCCTCTGTACTTGCTTCCCAGCACTGTAAACCTGTGTCCTCTCGTTGTGACCGTTTCAGCCCTGGGAAATAGCCTCCGAGAATCCACCCTATTCCTCTCAACATTTTATAAACCTCTATCAGATCACCTCTCAACCTTTGTCTCTCCAGGGAGAAGAGACCTAGCTCCCTCAACCTATCTTCATAAAGGCATGCCTCCCAATCCAGGCAACATCCTTGTAAATCTCCTCTGCACCCTCTCAGTAGCTTTCACACCCTTCCTGTAGTGAGGTGACCAGAACTGCGCTCAGTACTCCAAGCAATTCAAATTCAATTCAAATGTGGAGCAATTCAAATCTGGGCTGATTAAGGGCCCAGAATTAGCAAATTGCTGTTATCTCAGAAGGTTGAGGGGCTGCTGTAGATCATAAGGATATGGAGGCCTTTGAAAAAGCTGACAGATTTTACTTCCTGAGCCATTGCAAATGCAGGAGCGATAGATGAATGACATTGATTTGATTTTATTATTGTTGCAGGTATTAGTTTACAGTCAAAAATATTGTTTCTTGCACACTACACAGACAAAGCAATGAGAGAGTGCAGAATGTAGCGTTACAGTCATAGCCAAGGTGAAAGGTCAACTTAATGTGAGGTAGGCCCATTCAAAACTCTGGCAGCAGGTAAGAAGCTGTTCTTGAGTTGGTTGATACGTCTCCTCAGACTTCTGTATCTTTTTCCTGACAGAAGAAGGTAGAAGAGAGAATGTATGAGGTGTGTGGGAAAACCACTTCAAAAAGGCAACATACCATTACCTTCTCAAGGGACACCTAGGGATGGGCAATAAATGCTGATGTGGCTATGCCGGCGTTGGACTGGCGTAAACACAGTAAAAAGTCTGACAACACCAGGTTTTAGTCCAACCTATTTATTTGATAATATACTCGCAAGCTTTCGGGTTAGCCCCTTCGTCAGGTGAGTGGAGAGTTCTGGCCTCAGACAGAGCATATAAAGCACAGACAGTTTAGAGATTACTAATTACTAATACAGTTTAGAGATTAGTAATCTCTAAACTGTCTGTGCTTTATATGCTCTGTCTGAGGCCAGAACTCTCCATTCACCTGACGAAGGGGCTAACCCGAAAGCTTGCGAGTATATTATCAAATAAATAGGTTGGACTAAAACCTGGTGTTGTCAGACTTTTTACAATAAATGCTGGCCAGCCAGTGATACCCATGCCCCATAAAAGAATGTGGGGGACAGAGTTTTTGTTGATTTCATGTTTGTGGAGGGCAGAGTGTAGGAGGCTAGCTAGCAGTGGATTGGAACAGTCACAGACTTTAGTTCATTGAGTACGTGCAAGATGCTGTATAAATACAAACCTTGTATGGAAGGATATACAGTCCACTGGCCTGACCAGTCCTCCCATGTTCTTGCTCGATTTTTTTTTCCCCCATCCTTTTCTAAACCAATACACTGGGGCAGAATACTCCGTCATGGGATAATTAGTTCAAAGTGAACACCGTGGCAGCACGATGGCACAGTGGTTAGCACTGCTACCTCTCAGTGCCAGAGACACAGGTTCAATTCTGGCCTTGGGTCACTATCTGTGTGGAGTTTGCACGTTCTCCCTGTGTCTGTGTGGGTTTCCTCCAGGTGCTCCAGTTTCCTCCCACAGTCTGCAAATGTGTGGGTTAGGTGGACTGACTATGCTAAACTGACCTTTTAATGTCAGGGGGATTAGCAGGGTAAATACGTGGGGTTGTGGGGAATAGGCCTGGATGGGGTTGTAGGGACAGGGCCTGGGTGTGATTGTTGTCGGTGAAAGCCTGATGGGCTGAATGGGCTTGTTCTGCACTGTAGGGGTTCTGTGAAATAACCTGGGCAAATGGGGAGTCCTGAATTAACTTGGGATGTGGAACTGTTTTTCTCAAAGTAAAAGCTTTTTAAACTATGTAAATTAATTAAATATTAAGGTATGCTGTTCAGATTATATTTGTAGACATCAAGTCAGGAAGGGATTTGGTGGAAAGGCAAGTTGAGAGGGATACAAACAGCTTACAAAAATTAGTTAAGTAAGGGGGCAAAAAGTTGGCAAACGGAGGATAATGTGGCAAAATGTGATGTTCATTTTGGAAGGGAGAACTGAAGAAAAGTAAATAAGGGGAGAAAAGAACTACAGAAAGCTGCAACACAGGAACTTGGGCGGGGGGGTGGTGTTTGTGCATGAAGCACACAAAGCTCACCCACAAATGCAACAGGTAATCAGGAACGTAAATGGAATGTTAGCCCTTAGTTCAAGGAGGTTGGAATATAAGAGTAGGGAAGTCTTGCTCCAAATGTACAAGATACTTGCAAGATCACATCTGGGGTACTCAGCAGTTTTGGTCCCCATCTTTAAGGAAAGGTATTATTTCTTTGGAGGCAGTTCAGGAAAGGATCATTCATCCCTGGTATGGAGGGATTGACTTAGGAGGAAAGATTAAACAGCTTAGGATTCCTTGTTTGAGAGTCTAGGACCAGAGAGCATGGTCTCAGAATAATGGGGTGCCAAATTAAGAATGAGATGAGATGGAATTTCTTCTGAGGGTTGTCTTTAGAACTCCCTGCAGCAGAGTGCTGTGGGATCAGAGTCCTTGTGTATATTTAAGGCTGAGATAGATTTTTGATCAGTAAGGGAATCGAGGGTTACGAGGACAGGGCAGGAATGTCTGATCAGTCATAATCCTATTGAATGGTGAAGCAGGCTCGGAGGGCTGAGTGGCCTACTCCTGTTCCTATTTCTTATGGTTCAACCTGTCAGGATTTGAGGTTCAGATTTGTATTAGGCCAGCCAACCAGCCACCAATTTGATCTTTTTGTACAGCAATTTCTGGTTGCTAACCAGTTGTGAGTTCCCATGTAAATAATGTACTGGAACCTTTTGTGAATGTTTCTTTGTAAAGCTCATACACACGAAAAAATTGAACCTGCTAAACCACAATGAAAGTGTACAAGATGTTCTGTAGGCTCACTGTGTTAGGTTTGCAGGTGATTAAAATTCATTGGTTACTAAATGGGAGTAATAGATAGAACTTTAAATATGTAAAATGGGTGGTTGTTTTTAAGTTGCGGTGAGGCACCTTGGCTAGCCTGAGGCATTAGTGCTATGTTTAGACCAGGATCCATATAAAATATTCAAAGACTTGACCAGATGATGCTGCCTGATTTGGAGGGTAGGTCTTATGAGGAAAGGTTGAGGGAGCTAGGGCTTTTCCCTTTAGAGTAGAGGAGGATGAGAGGCGACTTAATAAAGGTTTATAAGATGATGAGGGGGATAGATAGAGTGGATGTTCAGAGACTATTTCCTCGGGTGGATGTAGCTGTTACTAGGGGCCATAACCATAAGGCTCATGGTGGGAGATGTAAGAGAAATGTCCGAGGTAGATTCTTCACTGAGTGGTTAGGGTGTGGAATGCACTGCCTGCTGTGATAGTGGAGTCAGATACTTTAGGAACTTTCAAGCGGTTATTGGATAGGCACATGGAGCACACCAGAACGATAGGGAGTGGGATAGCTTGATCTTGGGTTCAGACAAAGCTCGGCACAACGAGGGCCGAAGGACCTGTACTGTGCTATACTGTTCTATGTTCTAAAAGCAAACTGGAAATTCAATCTGAAACCAAACTGACCATTAGGTAGGAGAAGAGGGCAGTCTTGTGTTACTGAGGTTACGGTTGTTCTCTAAATAATCATCCAACATTATTTTGCCACCATTTTCTCCTGGCATCAGATTAACCTGGTTCCCACCAAAGTTGCATTTCATCTCGTCTTGTATTAGATGGTTATGTTTCTATCGTGGTTAATGCCTTGCTCTCTTCCTTTACATGAACTTTCCAAATGGGCCATTTTCTGTGCTGGGACTCTATAGCTTGTGTTTCACAGGCGTCATCTTTTCTGCCATTCCATTTCTCCTTCATAATTGCTGAACTGCGATCACTTAGGGGCATCACTGCGCCAGGGACCTGGGTTTGGGTCCCGCTTGGGTCACTGTATGGAGTTTGCACATTCTCCCCGTGTCTGCATGGGTTTCCTCACACAGCCTGAAAGACGTGCTGAAGAAGAGTGTGTTGACCTGAAAAGGTGCCAGAGTGTGGCGACTAGGGGAATTTCACAGTAACTTCATTGCAGCGTTAATGTAAGCCTTATTTGTGACTAATAAATAAACTTTATTTGCCAGCTTTAATATAATCACTTGTCAGGGTGAAGCTGAATGCCCTTGACTGCTCGAGTGTTGCCTGACAGGAAGGGAACACTCCAGCCTGGTGATTGTGGAGCAGTGTCCATTCATTGATTAGCCAGGCCAAAGAGCAGACTTAATAGGTTGTATGATACAGCAAAGGAGGAAGCTATTCTATAATCCCACAAACAGCCATGTAATAACAGCTAGTTAACCTGTTTTTGAGTAATATTGGTAAGTGATAAATATCTTTCAAAGTACCAGGGAGAACAACACCTCTCCTCTTCAGAATAGCACGGTGAGATTTTTAAAAAAAAATTGACCCTCAGTTTAAGGTCTCATCTGAAACAAAAGCAGTTTGTGACGTCCCAAAGGACATGAAGAGTTATATAAATATTAGTTACTTGATGCGTGGAAGGAACAACGTTGTTATAGCGTCTGCATGGCCTCGCCAATGTACCATGGCTCGGGACAAACTTTCCTGCAGCATGTTAGGTAGACAGTATTGGCCGAGTCGCAAGAGTCCACTTGAGGCTTTGTTGCTCTTTATAAATCCGAAATCAGTGCAATGTGGCTGCTGTCTGATTTATGGAGACAACACAGAAGATCACTGCCTGATGGGCAATCCTTCCTTATCCCTGCCAAAGCTGCAAACTCTGTTTGAAACCTTTCTTGTATTTGCCATTATTGTTTGAATTGTTCTCCTGGTTCCTCCTGAATTCCAATTACATTCTTCTGCAAGCTGTAATTCCCCTTTCTCATCCCGATGAAATTGAATTCTCTGCAGTCTCCTGCTCTCATTTATTCTTTCCCAGGACTTGACTGTCTTCCCAAGCTTTGAGTCGCCCAGATAAATTTATGTTTTGATTTGCCTTGTATTCTCTCTTTTTAACTTCCTGAACGTTGAGTTCTTCCGAGCTGGATATTTAAAGGACACCAAAATCCCACAGGATTGAGACTAGTGTTTAAACTTTTATTGTTATCATGGGTTTATTTTAGTGTTTGAAAAGACATTTGGGAATCCAGCAGCATGAACATCAGTATCAAGATTAAGTGAAGATGCAGGGTTTAAGGATTATACATTTTGCTGATAAAGTACTGTACCTGCCAACACTGTTTAAAATGGTGTACAGTCTTCCCTAATTGCCTTCCACGAGTCAAGTAACTAACATTTACTTAACTCTCTTTTCATGTCCTTTGGGGCATCACAAGCTGCTTTTGTTTCAGATGAGACGTTAAACTGAGGAGCAGTTTGCCCCCTCGGGTCAATTTTTTAAAACATCCCACCGTGCTATTCTGAAAAAGAGAGGCAGTGTTCTCCTCAATGCTTTGAAAAATATTTATCCCTTACTGACGTTACTCAAAACACAGATTATCTAGCTGTTATCACATGGCTGTTTGTGGAATTATAGAATTGCTTCCTCCTTTGCTGTATCATACAGCCTATTGGCTGGGCTAATCAGTTAATCCAACTGCTCTGCACTTTGGGAGTTTACGCTGTGTGAGTTGACCCATGTTTCCAAATGTGCAACAGTGACTATACTTCAGAAGTACTTCACTGTGTGTGAAGCTCTCGTGGTTGTGTGTGTGTGTCCCACCCACCAACATGCCAACACCATAATTAAGAAAGCCCACCAGCACCTCTACTTTCTCAGGAGGCTAAAGAAAGTTGGCATGTCTGCTACAGCTCTTGCCAACTTTTACAGATGCACCATAGAAAGCATTCTTTCTAGTTGTATCACAGCTTGGTATGGCTCCTGCTCTGCCCAAGACTGCAAGAAACCACAAAAGATCGTGAATGTAGCCCAATCCATCACACAAACCAGCCTCCCATGCATTGACTCTGTCTACACTTCCTGCTGCCTCAGCAAAGCAGCCAGCGTAATTAAGGACCCCACGCACCTCCTTCTGTTGGGAAAAAGATACAAAAGTCTGAGGTCACAAACTAACCGACTCAAACAGCTTCTTCCCTGCTGCTGTCAGACTTTTGAATGGACTTACCTTGCATTAAGCTGATCTTTCTCTATTACATAAGAACATAAGAAATAGGAGCAGGAGTAGGCCATCTAGCCCTTCGAGCCTGCCCCGCCATTCAATAAGATCATGGCTGATCTGTTGTGGCTCAGTTCCACTTTCCCGCCCTCTCCCCATAACCCTTAATCCCCTCTCTTATCAAGAACCCATCAACCCGCTTCTTAAAAATATTTAGCGAGGCAGCCTCCACCACTTCAACGGGCAGAGAATTCCAGAGATTCACCACCCTTTGAGTGAAGAAGTTCCTCCTCAACTCCGTTCTAAACCGCCTCCCCTTTATCTTGAGGCTGTGCCCCCTAGTCCTACTGTCTTTTTTGAGCGGGAAGAGTCTCTCCACCTCTATCCTATCCATCCCATTCATCATCTTATACGTCTCAATGAGATCTCCCCTCATTCTTCTAAACTCTAACGAGTACAAGCCTAGTTTATTCAGCCTCTCCTCATAGCTCAATCCCCTCAACTCCGGCATCAGCCTAGTAAACCTCCTCTGCACTCCCTCCAGGGCCAAAATATCCTTGCGCAGGTGCGGCGCCCAAAACTACACACAGTACTCCAGCTGCGGCCTCACCAATGCCCTATACAGCTGCAGCAAGACCTCCCTACTTTTATATTCAATCCCCCTCGCTATGAAGGCCTAGTTCCCTAGGCTAGGCCTATTCCCTAGCTATGACTGTAACACTACATTCTGCACCCTCTCCTCTCCTTCTCAATGAACTGATGCTTTGTACAGTACGTGAGAAACAATATTTTTCTCTGTGTTAATACATGTGATAATAATAAATCAAAGTTGTGAGACTGAAGTGTTTTCTAGGTTCATTCTCAATTAACGGAGCACAATAAATAATTTACTAACACAGCAATAAATTGTGTTTAAAATTCATCTGTATTTCTTCCAGTTTCCCTTGAAAAAGTCTTTCTGGTGAAAGCTATCTTTGGTGATTTATAGTTTATTTGAACCCAAAACCACCAAGATCTTTCCCCGAATAGTGTTAAAAGCCATACCTGAGTTTTTGTCTGCTTTTATTACCATCTAAAATTTTTTCCTTTGTCCCCTAACTGTTTCTTTCTCGCTTGGTACTTCCTCTCTCTTTCATAGAAGTCTTTGCATGTGTTTTTCATGACTGTTTAAAGTTTATTTATTAGTGTGACATTACATTCAGTCCAAAAATGCACAGGTTAGGTGGATTGGCCATGGTAAAATGCCCCATAGTGTCAAGCAAACTAGCAGGATAAATGCATAGGATTAAGGGGATAAGGCCTGGGTAGGATTGTGGTTGGTGCAGACTCAATGGGCTGAATGGCCTCCTGCACTGTATGGATTCTATGAACTACAATCAAGAAAATCCCCTAGTTGCCTCACACCACCTGTTCGGCTACACTAGAAGGAGAATTTAGCATGTCCATTGCACTTAGCGCGTCCTTTGGACTGTGGGAAGAAACCGGAGCACCCAGAGGAGAATGTGCAGGCTCTGCACAGACTGTGACTGAAGCTGGGAATGGAACTTGGGTCCCTGGCAGTGTGAGGCAGCAATGCTAACCACTGCTGCCCTAGAAGACCGGAGGCTTAATAAAGTATAACTAAATTATCCAGGAGTTTTCTGTTGTATTAGTTCTTTTGGCTAGCAAGTTGTAGGGTAGTATTAAACATATTGATCAAACTGCAGTCCTTTTTTAAATTACCCTTCTTGCTGCTGTAAATAATGAAACTGGGTTTTGCGCATAATTCAGACTGGTTTTATAAAGTGCACTGCAGCATATGCTAATAGGATGGCAGGGGAAAGAAGGCACTTTAATTGGCATGAAACAACTGGGCACAAAACATAACTGTCAGCAACCTTTGGATGCCAGAGGAACTGTTGCTGTATGTACCACACTGCAGTTTCTAAAATGGGTCTTTATTTTAGTAACCAGTTGTCATTTTAATCCTTTGTGTCAGACAGCAGGCTGAGTGCACCTCTCTCACCCTTAGTCGGAAATTTTGCATTGGCTATTCTGTTTATAATATTTTGGCGTTGTTCCCCCCTGCAAAGTTAGATGTATTGTTATTGCCCTACAAACTGTTAGTGGCATTGACTTTCAATGTGTGTCTCTTGGCTTCAGTCTGAAAGTCAACCTGTGAAGATTTGTTACAGCCTGAAATTGGAAAGAACTATATTTAACAAATTGCTGTGAGAAGTTTATTTTCAGTTGCAGCCGGCCTCAAGTTTTGCCTGTTGGCAAATGGCGCATAGTACAGCACAGCAGCTTCAAAAGTACAAAGTAACAGTGTAATTAATCCTTGTACTGTCCTCTTGACTGTGTGCCTGCCCTCTGTTTCGCAGCTTCCCTCCTGCGATGTGGCCAAAATAGGGAATTCTCTGCCAGGGAATAGCAAATCTGATCATTTTGGCCATTCATTTAAATTGTGTTGGTCCAAATACTGAGCACTGATAGAGAGTTAAAAATGTGTAAGTGTAATCATTGATGTTTCAAATGGAAAGCATTTCTTTGAATTGGGAAGTGGCAGCATTGAGTGATTCGTAGAATCCCAACAATGCAAGAGGGAGGCCATTCAGGCCATCAAATCTCCACCAGCTCTTTGACAAAGCATTCACCCAGGCCTTACCCCTATAACCCCACATATTTAACCAACACATCTTGGGACAGACACTAAAGGGGCAATTTAACAGAACCAATCCACCTAACTCACCATATTTGGAGTGTGGGAACAAATCCATGCAGACTCTACACAGGCAGTGACCCAAGGCTGGAATCGAACCTGGGTCTGTGGCGCTGAGAGGCAGCAGTGCTCGCCACTGTGCCGCCCCAGTATTTGTGAATATTGGCCAAATGCTAATCCAGAATCTGAACTGATTAAAATAAAACAGAGTAACTGACATTTGCGTAGTAAAATCTTTTTCCAGTGTAGGTGGTGCCAGTTAAGAGTGCCGGATAACACAGTTTACAGTATACATAGCCTTTCATAACCTCTGGATGTGCTGAACCGCTTCAGAGTAGTTGTATACTTGTTTAATACTTGTAGAAAAATATTCTCTCTATGGTTTGCAAGTCCATGGCAGTGTCCACTATTGATTACTGAGGGCAGGCGCTTGCCTTATGTAACCGTGGAGAGTTTGCACGTTCTCCCCATGTCTGCGTGAGTTTCCTCTGGGTGATCCGGTTTCCTCCCACACTCCAAAGATGTGGGGGTTAGGTTGATTGGCTATGTTAAATTACCCCTTAGTGTCGGGGGGATAGTGGGGTAAATATGTGGGGTTACGGGGATCAGATCTGGATGGGATTGTTGTCAGTTCAGGCTTTACGGACTGAATGGCTTCCTTTTGCACTAGAGAATTTTTATGATTCATGACGCAATTTCTTTGGTAGAACATTCAAGATAAGCGATGGCTGTCTTTTCATGAGGTGGTGTTCAGTGTAGAAGTATTTAAAAATTGTCTCTTGGCAACCAGTGTTCCTGGCGCCTTTAATGGCAGGTTGTTAGCTTGTGATATGATAGGTATTTCCAAAATTAAGCTTGTGGCTGACATTACCTGGAAGCCAAACTGTGTACCTTGTTAAGCCTCCAGCAAGCTCAAGCCTATATTCGGATTTGAAAAATTGGCACCTTGTACAGTATTTAATATGCACCTCAGTTTTTATAGCGCCCAGGCATTAAATCAGATCAAAAGATAATTTAAAACTGTTGTTATAGTATTCCTGGCTGACTTCAATTTATGCAACATCCAAATTAATAATGTAATTAATATGCATTGTTTTAAGGCAGCCTATCCAAGAGTTATTCTGCGGCAAAAGATAATATGAAAAAGAGGAATCCTTTGCTTGTATCACCAGTCTAATTCTGAGTAATATTTCAGTAGAATTGGTGGAGTTTGAATGGTTT
This sequence comes from Carcharhinus amblyrhynchos, assembly GCF_965287045.1. Lineage (NCBI taxonomy): Eukaryota > Metazoa > Chordata > Chondrichthyes > Carcharhiniformes > Carcharhinidae > Carcharhinus > Carcharhinus amblyrhynchos. The sequence continues at coordinate 4,453,613 of NW_027649778.1, forward strand.
TATTTAATAGTGCCTTGAACGTTCATACCTGTGGAGACTGGACAGTTGGGTTGGTCTTTTGTGAGTAGACATTGGAAAGTGTTTCCTAGAATAATAGATTCCTGCAAGGAAGGAGGCCATTTGGCCCATCGAGTCTGCACTGACCACAATCCCGCCTAGGCCCTTATCCCCCAAAACCCAATGCATTTATGCTAGCTAGTCCCCCTGACACTAAGGGGCAATTTAGCATGGCCAGTCCACCTAACCAGCACATCTTCGGATGGTGAGAAAACCGAGGCACCCGGAGGAAACCCACACATACACGGAGAGAACATGCAAACTTCACACTGTCAGTGACCCAAGCCAGGAATCAAACCCGGGTCCCTTGCGCGACGAGGCAGCAGTGCGATCCACTGTGCCACCCTGTTTCTTCAATTATTTCCACCTCCCCACGTTCAGTTTTATTACTTTTTAAAGCAAAAGGAAGCACACCATTGTAATCCTATGTGGAAAAATGATCTGCTCCGTTTCATTTCTGTATTGTATATTTTTTAATGTATGCTGGGATTTTAGATTTGCTAGGCTTGCTTTGAACTCTGTAAACTAAATTATGGATCCTCTGCTGGGGTATCTGTCAACTGATACTGAATCGTCTGAAGTCAGATCAGCCAGTTGCAGCGACCTGTACAGAGGGCTAATCCTGTTATGCCTCCTAAAGGTATTAATTTGCTTGGACAGTTATACATCTATCAGCACGATGATGATCCTGTGTTGATCTAATTTGAGTGACAGTTCAGCCCTTGGAGATTTTGTGAACTGCAATAATTGTGACCAACTTAACCAAGGGTTTGGTTTCACATCTTTAGCTCCATATTGCAGCGGTTAGACCAAACTCTAATGTGCTGTTTCATCAACTCGTCACAATTTACACCAGGACTCAGTGGGAGGTCAAAGTTTAAATCAGCTAAAATGTACTGCCACATAAAGCTAGCCTATTTTCCTCTTGCTGTATGGCAGGGGGTGGAGGAGGCTGAGGCAGCACGTTGAGTATGGCTGTCATCACTTGAAAAGGCTGATGCAGCACTGAGCATCCTGGCAATTTATGAAACTATTCTGTAAATGAAAACTTAACAGTGTTTAATGTTACCTGCAACTGTCAATGGTTGATTTAAAGCCCAACCTCTTCGAAAGCAGGATTGCAGATGGAACCACTAGGTCAAAGAATACTCTGTCTTTTCTACTCTGTGCCCCTCTGTATAAAGCTATGGTACTGAAGAAAATGTATAAATTCCAGTTGGGTCACATTTAAGCTTTGCACGGCGGCACAGTGGTTAGCACTGCTGTCTCACAGCACCAGGGACATGGGTACAATTCCTGGCTTGGGTCACTATCCGTGTGGAGTCTGTACATTCTCCCCGTGCCTGCATGGGTTTCCTCCAGGTGCTCCACTTCCCTCCCAAAGTCTGAAAGACGTGCTGATTAAGTGCACTGGCCGTGCTAAATTCTCCCTCAGTGTACCCGAACAGGTGCTGGAGTGGGGCAACTGGGAGATTTTCACAGTAACTTCATTGCAGTGTTAATGTAAGCCTCCTTATGTCACTAAGTAAACTTCAACTTTAATTTATAAAGTGCCTTTCACAACTTCTGATCATCCCAAAGTGCTTTCACTATAGGAAACACATCAGCCAATTTGTCAGTCTCTATCAAACAGCAATGTGATCATGGCCAGTAATTAGGTTATTCTTTGCAGTCTTGGGTGTCTAATATAGAAAGGCTATTGAAATTTTTTGAGAAATTGCAATAAATGTTGACCACAGCATGAAAATTTTTCAATTAAAATAGAAAATGTAGAAAATATGGTGGCCCAGTGGGTTAGTACTGCTGCCTCACAGTGCCAGGGACCTGGGTTCGATTCTTATGTGACTCCTGTGGAGTTCACCTGTTATGACCATGTTTGCGTTTCCTCCTGGTGCTCCAGTTTCCTCCATAGTCCAAAGATGTGCAGATTAGGTGGACTGGCCAGACTAAATTGCCCCTTTAGTGTCCCAAGATGTATATGTTCGGTGGATCAGCCGTGGTGGGGTTATGGGGATAGGGCGAGGGGTGGGTGTGGGTGAGATGCTCTTTTGCAGAGTTGGACGGAATGGGCTCCTGATAGACTGTAGGGTTTGTATGGTACTTGGGAGATTGGCCAGCAATTGTGACCTTTCTTCCTTGCTTCAACATGAGACTACGTAGTTGGAGGATTCCTGATGTGAGGTGGGTAAGGAAGCCAGGGTATGTGAATATTGTAGTAAAGGGATTTATTCCAGTACAAGTATTCAAAACTAGCAAAGGGCTTTCAGGTTGAAGTTATTTCTGTTTTGAATGTGTAACAAGGGCCATCAATGCAGTATTTCTATGTGAGGGGTAAAGAGAAAAGTCAGAAGAAATGTTTACTGAAAAAGTTATTTTGAATATGGAGTCCACTGTCACTTGATGCTTGTTGGAGCCAAATCAGACATTGTATTTTTGGGGGATTAGATTTTAAACATTATAGAAAGACTTTGGTGCAGTCCAGGATTATGGTAGCTGGCAGTAGGACTGGCCGCCTCCTGGTCTAAACTTTCCTCCGAGTATGTTCCAGTTGTCTGGTAGGAATGCTGGGGAAATGTTGGGATGAGAGGTCGAGGGGGAAGAGTGCACAAGCTATGCATTCCTCAAAATTGCCTCTTCCGAAAAGTTAAACATGTCTAGACACTGAGTATCCTCTTTTAACTCGTGCCTAAAGGCGCAAGGACCATCTTTCAGTACAAGACTGAGAAGAGAATTTTGACAGAGGTGATTAAATGGAACAGGGTTAACTGCCTTCCCCATTTGTAGAAGGTAAAGCTAACTCACCAAAGTCATTAACTACCTGTTCAGCATGAGCTTGGCAACATTTATTCTCTATCCTCGTTATCTGGTTTAACTGACACTGAATGTCTGGATTGCTTCATAAGAGACGGAATCAGATGCACATGTGAAGCGAACCAGTCACACATGGCAGGTTTCCCTTACTGAAGTGCATTGGTGATCAGCTGTGTTTATGCCCGAGTTCCTGCCTGTTTTATTATTCACTTTTGTAACTTGCCATTGTGGGATTTGAACACTCAATCTTTAAGTTGCTGAGCCAATGGCCAACCCATGCTAGTGTTAAAGAATAAGATCTTGTGTTCTTGGTCAGGAGAAGGGGTTTGGAACAGGGGAAGGTGGCATCATTTACCAAGCTATGTAGGCCACTACAAAATAAACTTGCTGTCATGACACATTTGTTCTATTGTGAGCATTCTCACATTGGAGCACTTTGTAGAAATTCTACATGCTACATCAAGCATGAGACACTCAACTGTCACAACGCTATAAAGCTCTGACATAATTGTCTGATTAATAATGTCATTTTATGTAGAGCTGTCAATTTTTCCATTATTTGTCTTCAACCAATCGATGTGATTGCCTTCTTTGTAATTGGGCAAGCAAATGGCGTGTTGGCCTCTATTGCAGGGGAATGGAGGAGAAGGAGAGGCTTGCTACAGCTGTTTTGGATAGTGGTCAGACTACATCTGATGTGCTGTGTACAGCTTTGGCCTCCTTACTTAGGGAAGGATATACTTTTAATCCGAACCAGTTCAGAAAAGATTCACTCGGCTGATGCTTGGTTTGAGGGGCTTATCTTGTACAGAAAGGTTGGGTTTGTACTCGGAGTTTAAAAGAATGAGATGATTTTATTGAAACAAGTATAAGATTGTGAAGGGACTTGACTAGTTAGGATGTATCCTCTCTGGGGGAATCTAGAACTAAGGAGCAATTTCAGAATAAGGGGTCCCCCATTTAAGATGGCACTGAGGGTTGGTTAGTCTGTTGTGTTCTCATCTCCAGAGGACAGTGGTGGCTGGGCCATTGAATATATTCAAAGCTGAGTTGGACAGATTTTTGCAGTTGAGTATTAGGGGTACAGGCCATGATCTTATTGAATGATGATGGAGCAGGCTTGATGGGCTGAATGGCTGTTCTTATATCAATAACCAAATGGTTGATCACTTTTGGAAACATGGCTGGGAATAATATTTCCCACTTGGTTGCACTAGTCCTCAACAGAATCTTGAAAGCAGTCTTTCAGCTATCTTCCAGCTTGGTGATGTTGAAAATCAAGTGCGTTGTTCAGGCTTCATATTGAATAAGGAGAGGTCCCCTCTGAGTCTCTGAGGCAGACATCTGCCCTTTCTCCCACGCTCATTCTCCCATTTAGTATGAGTGATGGAAGAAAGTCATCATCGCGCTCTAATTTTTGTCTCAAAGATACAGTTTTGGCGATGCAGATATGCTTTTGCGATTAAAGCTCAGGGGGACAAAGTTTTTAAAAAGAAGCTTAAAATGTCAAAAAGCAAAAGTACTGTGGATGCTGGTAATCTGGAATAGAAACAGAAAATGCAGGTAATACTCAGCAGATCAGGCAGCATCTGTGAAGAGAGAAAGAGTTAACATTTCAGGCCTGTGACCTGTTTGTCAGAACTCTGCAGGCTCATCATTCATCTGAACCACTAACTGTTTCTTTCCCCACATAGGCTGCCTGCCCTGCTCAGTATCTTTGGTTTTCATTTAAAAATGTGATCATTGCTAAATATTTTTGTATCCAAATGATTAATTATAAGTAAGACTTACATTAACACTGCAATGAAGTTACTGTGAAATTCCCCTAGTTGTCATACTCCACTGCCTGTTTTGGGCCAATGCACCTAACCAGCACGTCTCTCTTGATGTGGGAGGAAACTGGAGCACCTGGAGGAAACCCACGCAGACACGGGGAGAACATACAGACTCCACACAGACAGTGACCTGAACTGGGCATCGAATCCTGGTCCCTGATGCTGTGAAGCAGCAGTGTAAACCCCTGGCTTCCGTGTTGCCCCTCGTACTGGGGCAAGAGTTCTGAAATTATGCATTTGCTTGCTCAGTCGTTTTCTGAACGTGCATGATTCCATCATGTCCTTGACTCTTTGATTTGTGGGTGGAGGTCAGATGGGTAGATACGCAAACTGCCTCCTACAGTTCTTAATCTTTGTAGGAATTTATCAAAACCTTTGCAAGGCTTTGGAAGTACCTTTTATTGCAGAGATTGACTTCTTATTTGTTCCTTAGTAACATTCATTTCACTTTAGCTTTAGCTAGCATTAAGCCTACAGGGAAGAAAAATAGGATAAAAGTTTTTATATCAAATTCCAGCTTAAAAGTAAGCTCTCCAAGTTGATGTTAAGACCCAAGATATTCCTGTTTGACATGATTCTCCATTCATTTCCTCAATCTCTCTCCTTCCCAAGATTTAATTTTCTGGAAGACCAACTCGAATCTACATTTTACATCCGTTCCCCTTGCTCATTGTCTAAATGATCACAGCTCTGATGACTAATAAAATACAAACAAATCAATTCCATTTTCAAGAAAGAATGCATGACTTTGTGACTGCACAAATCTTTGATTTAGGGTCTTTGAATTCTTGCTTTGAATCCCAGCCACTTGAATATTTATAAGTGGTGAGCAAGCGTGGGTGGCTTACGAAGGCTGTCCATGAACTAAATTCTTTGGCAAAAAGAATTATCCGCTTGTTTCTGTGCTGTATGAGCTGTATGCAAAATATTCATCTTTATGGCGGAACGGTGGCGCAGTGGTTAGCACTGCTGTCTCACAGCACCAGGGATCAGATTCGATTCTGGCCTTGGGTCAGTGACTGCGCGGAGTTTGCATGTTCTCACGGTCTGTGTCTGCATGGGTTTTCTCCGGGTGCTCTGGTTTCCTCCTGCATTCTAAAGATCTGCAGGTTGGGTGGATTGGCCATGCTCAGTTGCCCCTTTAATGTCAGGGATATTAGCAGGGTAAATACGTGGAGTTGCGCGGATTGACGGCTTGGGTGGGATTGCTATCAATGCAGGCTCGATGGGCCAAATAGCTATTTTCTGTGTTTAAATGATTCACCTGATGAAGGAGCAGCGCTCTGAAAGTTTGTGGCTTATGCTAGCAAATAAACCTGTTGGACTTTAACCTGGTGTTGTGAGACTTCTTATTAATCTGTGATTCTGCTGGGGCCCTGCAAGTATTGGGTGAACAATTGCATCACAGTCCTGCAAATATTTGACTATTGGGTTGCAATTTTGGGATACTGAACCCTCCCTTCGAAAGAACAGTGTAAATACTGAATTGGTATGAGTTATCACTTGTGGAATAAGGAAACAGTGCAATGTCTGAATGTCACGCGATACATTCTGAGCAGGAACTGCTTATATATTGTCAACATAGAAATATTTAGAAATCATATGACTAGGCTAACAAAAATATAAGATAGCCATGACTATGCCTGAAATGTATGTGTGAGGTGCGTAGCAGGGCCCATTCACGAGGTCAGTAGAATAAGAACTATATATAAAAATCCTAGTGCATTCAAACAGAAATTTTGAAACATAAATTCAGAAATCAGAGAAGGTGCAAGTTTACCTACTTCTGTACTGTCGGGATGTGCACAACACACTGCTTTCTTGGCTTTTGAGTGTCAATTAGCAATGTCTAATTTGAAAGACTCGTGTTTAAATAGAACCTTTTCATATCAAATCCCTAAAACATTCCGCAACAAATTAGACACAATGTGGGGTGACTAATCTTACATTGACAAGTGCATCAGCCAAATTTGAACACCATTCAGATGATCCATTGGACGAGTTAATCCTGTTTTGGTGGTGGTAGTTTTGAATATGGAATATTGGCCAAGCCAAAGGGGACATTCTTCGTTCTTGGGAGAAAAGTGGTTTAACTTGAAACACAATGCCGGGTCTTGATGATCCAAGCTTTATGTACTGTATTCCAGAGTAGAACTGGAACCCATGGCTTTCTGACCAAGAAGTGAGAAGGCTTTCAGCTGAAATGCAGCATGCCGTGGGTCTCGCTGTTTGCACCCACCCCTCAAATCTTCAGCTAAAGACCCCATCTTGCCTTTTACCAAGGAGCAACTCCGATTTGCTTTGAGCATCCAGTGATGTTAAAGTATGTGATATAAGAGTAGTGGTATTATTGAAGACTGCTTAGCAATCTAGTTGATGTGAGATTTTAAATGTTTTCTAATGACGCAGAGCTTGTAATGTGTATGCATTGGACGTTCAAGTCTGCGATACACTTTGTAGGAAAAAAGCAACTGGATTTACTCATAATGCATATTGAGGCTTGAGTAATCCTGTGGAAGGTAACATTTAATATATCGTAAAAGCTCATACTGAAAATGAGCATAACTGCAGGATTAACACTATTCATGAATAAATTGCGTGCACAGATGAATATTTGAGTGTATCCATTTTGTAGATGAGCTGATGGACCAGATGGTTGAAGATTTAATCTCTGGTCTTTGAGTTGGGTGATGTTGGTCGGTACTTCTGACCTGAGCACCCCAGCAGAAGTGTTTTGGGGCTAGTGTTATCACTGCCGCACTCTGTGCTGGGAAAACGTGAGAGAGGGTCAGCATTGGATTTGGCTTCAGTTGTAGTTCAGTGGCCTTTTGCATTTGCTGTCACAATCCATGCATCAATAATGGCTATTTGGGAGTTGGGTACAGTAAGAAGTCTCTCAACTCCAGGTTAAAGTCCAGCATTATTTGGAATCAAGTGCTTTTGGAGCACTGCTCCTTCATCAGGTGAGTAGAGAGGTAGGTTTCACAAACACAGCATATATAGACAAACACACTATTCCTCAAACAGGCAGTTACTGAAGGACTTCCAGTTCTTTTGGGAATGGTTTAACAAACATGAGGACACCAAACACATTCATTATTGGAGGGGACAAATCTGACAAAATTAAGATAGACTAAAGAAACTGAACAAATGCATGGTTACATTTCCCCCATTACTGGTGTAACTGTGCTGAGATAGTTAGACAATTACATTGACAATATTTTATGATGCGTTGGGACGGCATGGTGGCACAGTGGTTAGCATAACTGCCACACAGTGCCAGGGACCCTGATTCAATTCCTGGCTTGGGTCACTGTCTGTGTGGAGTTTGCACATTCTCCCCATATCTGCATGGGTTTTCTCCAGGTGCTCTGGTTTCCTCCCCCACTTCTAGGTTGATTGGGCATGCTAGATTGACCTACTTTCAGGGGAATCAGCAGGGTAAATATGTGGGGCTATGGAGATAGGGTGGGATTGTTGTCAGTGCAGGCTCGATAGGCTGAATGCCCTCCTTCCGTACTGTAGAGATTCTATGATTCTATTCTATGATAACTACAATTTTTAAAAATTGTAACTAATTGGCCATCCATGATTCAGAGTGAACAATGTTCAAGCCCAGGCTGGCAGAATAGCACCCTGCAGTGGTCAATATTAGTCTTTTAAATCCCTCTTTATTGTGTGTTTTTGATTTCCATGTTTCTGACCACTTTTCAACTTAGCTCCTGATGTCCTCAATACATGATTTTCTATGCTTCGATGCCTCCGTAAAATGAATTGTGCATCCATGATGATGCACATCAGTTCTCAACTGTTTGTTAAAAATAGAAAACTTTAGGCCCAGAGAAAGTCCATTAAATTAATTATCTGTGCTGAACTAAAAAGAAATGTCCAGCCTAATCTCACTTTCTTTATGCTCTTGGTACTCCCCAGTGCATAGCCAAACAAAATGTGATTGTGGTTTCTGCCTCTACCACACTTTATTCCAGAACCCCATAGAATCCCTGCAGTGCAGAAGAGGTCACTCAGTCCATTGAGTGAGTCTGCACCGATTCTGACGGAGTATCTTACACACGCCCCTCCCTGCTCTGTCCCATTAACCTGCCATATTTCCCATGGCCAATTCCCCCGAACCTACATACCTTGAGCACTGAGGTGCAATTTACCATGGCCAGTCCGCCTAACTTGTAAATCTTTGGATTGTGGGAGGAAATTGGAGCACACAGACACTGGGAGAATGTGAAAACTCCACACACAGTCACCCAATGCTGGAATTGAACCTGGGTCTCTGGGGCTGTGAGGCAGCAGTGTGACTGTGCTGCCCATGTTTAGGTGGGTGGCGAAAGCTCCTCACAACCACCTCCTTTTTTTCCAAAGAAAACAACCACAGTCTGTTTAATTTTTTTTTGTAGCTGGAATTGTCTGTTTCCAGCAACATCCCAAGCCTCTCATCCTATCTTCTCCAGTACAATCATATCCAACACTAGTGTTACCTACCTCCCTCTTAGATTTTGAAGACTGTGGAGTTTGTTTTTGATTTCAGCTGCAAACAATAAGTACATATCATTACATAAAATCACCATGCACGCACCATGTGACCATGAAATTAAACACTGAGTGACGGTTAGTGGAATCTTTCAACCAGCTGACCTTTGAATACTTCATGACCCACAATTTGTACTGTTTCTGTACTTGAAAGATTGAAAAATACTTTTTTTTCCCCAGAAAGAAAAGTGCTTTTGGGAACTGCAGTGTGAGATACAGCCCCTGTTGTTACAGCACTCTCTGTGAAATGTGAAAGGCTGATTCAGAACCAATTGGAATGTAGGAATGCACTCGGATATGATTGTTACTGACTCACTGGGAATCTTTGGGACATAAATACTTGAGTGTCTGTGTCATTTTTAGTGTAAGAAGTCTCAAACACCAGGTTAACGTCCAACAGGTTTATTTGGTAGCAGATGCCACTAGCTTTCAGAGCGCTGCTCCTTCATCAGGTAAGATCATCACTCACCCAACAAAGGAGCAGCACTTGGAAAGCTAGTCACATTTGTTACCAAATAAACCTGTTGGACTTTAACCTGGTGTTTGAGACTTCTTACTGTGTTTACACCAGTCCAACGCCGGCATCTCCATCATTTTTACTGAGCAGTTGAGGTATCTGTATATTGTAATTTGAAATGTGATGTGTATTGATAGCGGAGCAAGTTAAGCTGACCTGTGTGACAATCTTGGATGGATGAATGAATGTCTTGTTTTATCTTCCTTTGTGATCCTGAAACTGCTGTCACCTGATATGAGGGCGTGGACAAAAACACTTTGACCAGACTGCAGTAATGTTTTATTTTTGTTTCCTTCCTGAAAGGAACAGCTTTTTACATTTTGTAAATCTGCATAGCACCAAAAAAGAGAGTGGCTGGCTGGTTGACTAACACTCAAACAGTTAACAGTATAGTCTCTAAGCAGAGAATCTAGATATCTGTGCACGCTTTTCTTGAACTTGCACACTCCCTCCCCAAGAGGTGGTCTCCTCATTTGGTTAACTGATCCACACTGGCAAAGCTGAGGCTTGTGGACCTGCAAGCACTAATGTTACTTTTAATCAGCACACATTGCCGGTATGTGGAACTTTTATACTCACTCTACATTTCTTGTCAGGACCAATTGACACACTGACCTGTAGAATTTTCTGTGGGGAGCTACCATAGCCTCCAATGACCAGTCAACCTTCTGGGTTCCAGAAGTGAACCAGATTAGTTAGTCACTCATGAACTGTGCATTAGAACTGGTTAGGATACCAGATTGCCATGTCTCATGCAGTGTTCTCAACTTTCGTTGCCAGGTGTGTTGTATTGCATGCACTGCAATTCCAGAAGTTCCCTATTGCCTCATCCTGACCGTTTCCCTCAGGAGGTGACTGCCATTTGGTGTCAGGCAAGCTCATAGCCTTTAAGGTCAGAGTTTATTTATTGGCGTCACAAATAGGCTTGTTAACACTGCGATGAAGTTGCTGTGAAAATCCCCTAGTCACCGCACTCCGGCACCTGTTTTGGGGACACTGAGGGAGAATTTAGCACGGCCAGTGCACCCTAACCAGCACGTCTTTTGGATTGTGGGAGGAAACCAAAGCACCTGGAGGAAATCCAGGTGGACACTGGGAGAACGTGCAGTCTTTGCACAGACGGTGAATCAAACCCTGGCGCTGTGAGGCCATGATGTGGAGATGCCAGCTTTACATTGGGATAAGCACAGTAAGAAGTCTCAACACCAGGTTAAAGTTCAACAGGTTTGTTTGGCAGCACGAATTTTTGGAGTGTCGCTCATCTGAAGAAGGCACGTGATGGTCTGAAAGCTCGTGCTACCAAATAAACCTGTTGGACTTTAATCTGGTGTTGTGAGACTTCTTACTATGCTGTGAGGCAGCAGTGCTAACCCACTGCCATCCTGGGGGATGTTTTCCTTGAAAGAGGTGTGCAATCACCATGCCGGTGATATCGCAGTGTAGGGAGGACTGCTTGTTGCCTGTCATTTTTAAAAAAAAAACTGATGTGGTGAGAGTCTGTGTTCTGTTCCTTCCTCTTTCTAACCCTAAGCAGATTAATGAAGTGTTATGAAGTTTGACCGAACCATTTCCTGTGGGTAAGCTGGGGTTTGTGGTATGAATCATTTCTGCTCTGATTAACCTTTAAAAAGTTTCACAGCGCATACAGCAGGATGAGTATCTCGGCTGAGGTCTGACTTCACAGACCTTCAGATTGATATCAGCTACTTGCTTAAACCATCGGGACAATACCTAATTTTAAGGTTTTGCGTTCATTTCAAGTTCTAATTTTATAAAAAGATCTGAATGCTTTTAACTTTAATGCAATGTTTAAAATTATGCTTTGAAAAGGCAGTTACCATGTCTTTATGAAACCTGCAGTGCTAAAGTCACACATGTTAGTCTTCTACACCAGTCTATTTATCACATTTTACTATCTTTCAATACTACCCGCTTATCAATTGATATTGAGGATGGGGCGGCACGGTGGTTAGCACTGCTGCCTCACTGCGTCAGGGTCCCGGGTTCAAATCCCGGCTTGGGTCACTGTCTGTGTGGAATTTGCACATTCTCCCCGTGTCTGGTGGGTTTCCTCGGGGTGCTCTGGTTCCCTCCTGCGTTCTGAAAGAATAGCTGGTTAGGATGCATTGACAGGTGGCAGAGTGTAGCGACTAGGGGAATTTCAGAGTAACTTCATTGCAGTGTTAATGTAAGCCTTACTTGTGACTAATAAGTAAGCTTGAATAGTGTATCAGGACTTCTTATGGACTACAAATCTCTTTTCTCTGCCTGTAGAATCATGTTTTATCTTTCTATGGCTGGTCTTTTTTACTGTGGGAATCTGCAGAATTCTTTGTTTCAGAAAGGTATGAATATCCATTTATGTTCAGTTATGTTCATCACAAGTCCCAAAAAGTCTCACATGGACACTCTCCATTGCAATATTACCTGCAGATGTATTTAATCAGTTGGTACCTAGAAAAACAATAGTAGCTAATGCCCAAATGCTTGAATGTTCTCCTAAATCAATACCTTCAATTCACCAGCACCTGTTTAACCACCAGTCCGTGTGCTATTATATAATTCCGTATGTTCTCTCCAGATGCAACACAATAATGGTAAGACAAAACCCATAATTGGACTGCTTGACACCTCTGTTCAATAGTGAAAAGTTGACGCGCCCACCTTGATCCCTTACTGAAAACACTGCCTTCACTTAATTCTCTGTAGTTTGGTACAGAGTGACAGCTTTTTAAATTTTGTCTTCCTGCTCTTCATTTCCTGACGAGGCTAGCTGACGTTGCAAAATGCTATGCTGGACTAACTATGGTTTCTCTATTAGAACATAGAACATTATAGCACAGTACAGGCCCTTCAGCCCTCGATGGTTTCACAGGTCGGCACAACAATCTAAAGCCCGTCTAACCTAGAATATCATCGATATGTTTATCCAGTGACCACTGTCCAATTAGGGTTCCTTTGGTGCTCGCTGCCCACATATCCAGGCTTCACCTGTAAACACATAGTGAACATCAGGTGAGCATTGCAGGCATTTCGTGCATATAAATGCCTGGGATAATGGGTAGTGATTAGCAAGTATTATGATGGATCAGTCTTTCTCTTCTCTTGACTGCCTAAAATCAGCAAGTTGGCACAGAACACATTCTCAAATTAGGATCTACAAGCCATGATTTACACTTACCAATTGCTGTTTTGGAAGAGTTGTAATGTACCTTTGTGGAAGGATTCATCTTCATATATTTCCTTGTGCAGATTTCAAACTCTTATTAAACCTTCTTTTACAAAGATAAATATATTTGACACATTCTGCTGAGCATCCTGTTGAAATGGGCATGAGGTAGAATATTGTACTGCATTGCAGATGGGTTTGCTCTGCTTTCAAGAATCATAGAATCCCCACAGTGCAGAAGAAGGCTATTCAGCCCATTGAGCCTGCACTGATGACAATCCCACCCAGGCCCTATCCCGGTATTTATACATTTACCTCGCAAATCCTCTTAACTTACACATCTGGGCAGCTCAGTGGCATAGTGATTAGCACTGCCTCACAGTGCCAGGGACCCAGGTTCAGTTCCAGCCTCTGGTTACCGTCTGTGTGGAGTTTGCACTTTCTTCCCCTGTGTCTGTGTGGGTTTCCTCCCACATACCAAAGATGTGTGTTAGGTTGATTTGGCCATGCTAAATTGCCCATCAGTGTCAGGGGATTAGCAGGGTAAAAATATGGGGTTATAGGGATAGGGTTTGGGTGAGATTATCAGTGCAGGCTCAGTGGGCTGAATGGCCACCTCATGCACTGCAGGGATTCTATGACTTTTAACTGGGGACACTAAGAGGTAGTTTACTGTGGTCAGTCCACCTATCCTGCACATCCTTGGAATGTGGGTGGAAATCGGAACATCTTGCGGGGGGAGCTTTACACAGGCAGAGACCGGAATTGAACCTGGGTCCCTGGCGCAGTCGGCAGCAGCGCTAATCACTGTGCTGCCATGCCACTTGCTGATTTGTTTGAGCTGTTGTAGCTTCGACTTTTATCAAAAAATTGTAATTTTTGTGTGCGTGTTAATGTTGACTGCGAGAAAATGAGGTATGGTTAGACTTGGTCCATTAGCTGCTTGATGCTGCATGCTGCTATCCTTTCTTAATCTTCCCAAGTTATTTTGATACAAGCTTGTGTGGGTTGGGTTTATTGACCATGCTAAATTTCCCATTAGTGTCCCGGGATGCATACATTAGCAGGATAAATATGTGGGGTTATGGGGATAGGGCCTGGGTGGGATTGCGGTGGATGCAGGCTTGGTGGGCCGAATGGCTGCCTCCTGCACTATGGTTATTATATTCTGTGCTCATGTTTTACTGAAAACCTTTGAAGTTGAGGGGACTTGGAAAGCAGTTCAAGGATAAAATAACTGGCAAATTCACTATCCCATATCTGAAGTTTGTAAAGCCAGCTCTCGTTGACAGTAGATCAAGTTGCAATTAAAAGCCTTACAAAAGGGGAAAAAAGAAATCCACACTTTGTTGTGGGTGTGGGAGGAACCTGCCCAGCAGCAATGTAATTGAACTTCAAGAGAATCTTATTAACAGTAAGAACAAACTCATCTGGACCTCCTCCAAAAACTGGCTTCCCGGTGAGTAACATATGTTCTGCCGGTTTTTTTTTAGCATTTATTCTTGCATGGGATGTGGGTGTTACTGGCAATGCCAGCATTCATTTCCCCCATCTGAAATTCACCTTGAGGTGGTGGTGATCTACTGCCTTGAACTATTTCTACCTGTGCTGATGATGCTGTCATGGAGCTGTTAGGTAAGTAGTTCCAGAATTTTGACCCAGAGTGATTAAGGAATGATGATACGTTTCCAGGTTATGGTGGCACGTAAGTTGGAGGAGGTGGTGTTCCCATGTCCCTGGTCTTGAAGGTGGCAGAGGTCATGACATAGCGATTTGCTGCATCTTATGGATGCTGCAGATGCTGAGCTGGTGTAGTAAATATTTAACACTTGAAATGTCGATGGGCTGTTTTGTCTTGATGGTGTTGAGCTGCTGGAGTGCTGTTGAAGCTGCACCCATCTAGACAATTGGGAGGGTATTCCATCACGTTCCCATCACATTCCCAACTTGTAGATGAAGAACAGGCTTTGGGAAATGAGGTGGTGAGTCAATCACCATGGAATGTCCAGTCTCTGACCTGCTCTTGTCGCCACAGTACCTATGTGGTCGATTGGTTTCTGGTCAGTGGACCAGAATGTTGATGCTGGATTCAACAACGGCTGTTCAAGCTCGCTGGTTAGACTTTCTTATGTTGGCGATGGATGTTGTCTCGTGTGGTGCAAATGTCAGTTGCTTTTTATCATTGCTTCTACCCTAAACATGTTAAAGAAGCCATCCGTACACACAGGATCTGCTCAAATGAGGAGGATTGCAAAAGACGCTGAAGGATGCCCTCATAAGAACAGGATATGGTGCTCGACTCATCAGTTGATTAGTTCTGATGTGCCACAGTGAAATACTGCACTGACCTCCTCAGAAGACAAACATTGGACGTGGTGGTCCTTTTGTCATCCAGAATTTCCCTGGAACGGAGAAGCCACGACAATTTCTCTAGAGCCTTCATGTCATCGATGAAGACAAACATCTCACCAAGACCATCCCCACACCCACTACTTGCCTTCAAACAACTGCGCAACTGTAAATAGACCATTGTTCACAGCAAACTACCCAGCTTTCAGGAGAACAGTGACCATGACACCACACAACCCTGCCACAGCAACCTCTGCAAGACGTGCCAGATCATTTACACGGATGCCATCATCACACGTGAGAACACCATTCACCAGGTACGTGGTACAAACTCTTGCAACTCGGCCAATGTTGTCTACCTGATACACTGCAGGAAAGGATGTCCCAAGGCATGGTACGTTGGCAAGACCATGCAGATGCTATGACAACGGATGAATGGATACCGCTCGACAATCGCCAGGCAGGAGTGTTCGCTTCCTATTGGGGAACGCTTCAGCAGTCAAGGGCATTCAGCCTCTGTTCTTCGGGTAAGCGTTCTCTAAGGCAGCCGTTGTAACACATGACAACGCAGAATCGCAGAGCAGAAACTGATAGCCAAGTTCCGCACACATGAGGACGGCCTCAACCGGGATCTTGGGTTCATATCACACTATCTGTAACCCCCATGACTTGCCGGGGCTTGCAAATTCTCACTAACTGTCCTGGCTGGAGGCAATTCGCACCTCCTTTTAACCTGTGCTTAACCCTCTCTCCACTCACATTGTACCTGTTAAGACTCACATTTCAACAATTATCTTGTCATTGACGTTGTGCCTATATGTGCCCTGTTTGTAAACCAAACCCTGCACTGACGTGATGAAGGCGTAGCGCTCCAAAAGGTCGTGCTACCAAATAAACCTGTTGGACTTGAACCTGGTGTTGTGAGACTACTTACTGCTTTTTATCAGTTCATGTCTGCATGCTGTAGAGATCCTGCTGCATATATTTGTGGCCTGTTTCGTTATGCGGAGAATTACGAATGGAATGAACACCATGCTGAAATTTGTAATTTGAGTGGTCTCTGTCCTCCCTCCTTTTGCTCAGTCATTGAAAGGGTGGAGTTTAGTTATGTCTGACTATAAAAATAACTTAGGCACTAATTTTTGTTTTTCTAGTCATGTTTTTGTTATGTATTTTGAGTTGTAAAATTGGGCTTAAAATTAAGGCTACTGCTTTGTTCATGTTATTTTGTAAAAGCTTTGGCACTTCATGTGATCTTGCAAGTTTCAGGCCTTTCTGTTTAGGACATATCAATAGCTTGGGCATTTATTACTGTTCCATTCATAAAAGTAATTCAGTGTCCATGATATAAGACGGCTATCATTAGCACTGGTGCTGATTTTTTTTTTTGACTCTTGCCAGTGCACAAGTCATTTTTATAGAATCCCTACAGTGCCGAAGGAGGCCATTTGGCCCATTGAGTTTGCACCGACCACAATCCCACTCAGGACTTATCCCCATAATCCCACATGTTGACCCTGCTTGTCTCCCTGCCACTAAGAGGCAATTTAGCATGGCTAATCCATCTAACCTGCGCATCTTTGGAGTGTGGGAGGAAACCAGAGCACCCGGGGGAAACCCACGCAGGCATGGAGAGAACGTGCAAACTTTTTGTTTTTTTAAGAAAGTTCTATTACCTTCGTATCTGCTTGGTGCCTCTAAACTACAAATGTTGAGTGTGAAGAGCTGAGGATAGTTATATGGAAACTGACTTTTGTAAAATTAAAAACAAGCATCGTATTTTATTGTATTGAACTAAACTCAATAGGCAAACATAGTTTCCATTTATAGAAATTCAGTTTCTGGGCTGATTGTGTTGCTAAAGGCCTGACCGGTAGAGCTGTTTCAATTTTGCATATTCAAATGGTTTATTTAAATTAGACATGCTTTTATCAATTTACTTTAAGAACCAGATGTGAAAGGTGGTAGGAATGGAGAGAGGCTGGGATATGTGGTCCTCAGCTGTTCAATTATGAAATGTGTTGGAGCCTTTCATGAAGGTTCATTCAAGGATAATCTGAAAGGATGAAATGTGGAGGATAATTTTTTAATTCCAGTGTGTAGGATGGCACCACTGAGTTCATATGTGGGCTACTGTGTCTTTCTGACTGCTTTCTGTTCTATCAGTGGGTGCATCTTGTTGAAGGTGTAAAGTCAGAAAATGACTCATTTAAAAGTTAAAATGAGTTTGTTGCACTGTAATCAAGTTGAATGTAGTGACATTTGGAAACTATTTATGACGTACTATAGTGCCTGGTCTAGGCTGATGCCTCAATACAGGAGTGACTTTGTTAGAATTGCAAGTTTACAGATGAGTGAATGAGCTAAGATAAAAACAGCTCTGGAATTGTTCATCCAGTCTGGCAGCATCTGTAGAGAGAGAAACAAGAGTTGGTGTTTCAGGTCAGTGGTCTTTTCATCAGAGCGCCTAAGATTCTGATGGCTCAGGGGGACATTAAACAATCTGCTGCTTGACTGAAAGAGGAGCAGAGAATTCTCCCAATTAGCTGGATAATCCTATTCTCCCAAAAATGGGTTAACTCGTCAACTCTAACATTTTGCTTTTTCTTGGATACCTCCTGAAATTTTTCTACCTTAGAATCCCTACAGGGCATAGACCTCTGAATTAAGAACGTAAGAAATAGGAGCAGGAGTAGGCCATCTAGCCCTTCAAGCCTGCCCCGCCATTCAATAAGATCATGGCTGATCTGTTGTGTCTCAGTTCCACATTCCCGCCCTCTCCCCATAACCCTTAATCCCCTCACTTATCAAAAACCCATCAACCCGCGTCTTAAAAATATTTAGCGAGGCAGCCTCCACCACCTCAACGGGCAGAGAATTCCAGAGATTCACCACCCTTTGAGTGAAGAAGTTCCTCCTCAACTCCGTTCTAAATTATTCTCCCCTGAATCTGGTTTCCAATGGGGGTACCATAAGCATAGACATGGGTCAAGGGTGGTGTAGGAAAAATACATTAAGATGGCGGCGCGGGCTCATTGGGCTGCTGTTCCCGTGCTGTGTTGTTCTTTGTCCTTTAGAGCAGGAAGAAGGCCATTTGGCCCATCGAGCCTGCACTGCCACAATCCCACCCAGGTCCCATTCCCGTAACCCCACATATTTACCCTGCTAATTCCCCTGACACTTGAGGTCAGTTGAGCCTGGCCATTCAACCTAACCTGCACATCTTTGGACCTTGTTCGTTTGAATAACAATGGTAGTAACTCCTGTGAAGTGCTTTAGAAATTTGAGGTGTGGTGTAAGTACCAAGTTTTCTTCTCAAACAATCTGCATTGATGATCAGTTGCTAGTGGTTATCTGAAACTTACGAGTACGCAAATTTTACGCGTGCTGCTGATCACTTTTATCCTTCTGAATACTGAATACCCCCTCAAACTGCCTGATTTAATCATCTTTCAGTTTTGCATAACTGTGGCCAACCTGTTTAGTGAGGCCTCTGCTTTTGAATAGATCTGCTCTGTGAGGCTGCATCCATAACTGACTGTTAGGGGGGTAAAGGAGTGCCTTTGCTTGAGTAACTGTATACATCCTGTATGATTTGCTGATGCATTCATTCTTGTGTTTATAGTGAACATTTTTCTTTGCTTTAGTAATTTTGCTATTTGGCAGAAGTATGGTATATAACCACGAATGCTAATTTCTGCAGCTATGAGAAGAAGGTGTTAGAGCATTCTCCGTATGCGAGATTTTAAACACATTTCCTAGTAGGCTGCTTTTAACGTTTCCTCAGTTTTTGTAGCTGAGACTTTCCAGACTTTTTGATGCTCATAAATTTGAACCTGCTTGATAAGAGTATACGAAAGGCATAGCTGCGTACAGCTGCAGGAGGGCTCAAGCGAATGGCTTATCTACATAAGACTGCAGTGATTACTTAATGAAATCTATTGAAGGTGACTTGCAAGGAGCTGTTTGAAGTATCAAGACCACCCATACACCAAAGAATATGAAACTGAAATGGAACTTTGATTTAGTGGAGATGAAATGTTGATGTTGAACCCCTTTGCACACCTATTATCATAGTTCAGTTGTAAATTCTCTCCTTTTTTCTCTCCTTTTTTCTTTTTCTCTCCTTTTTTCTCTCTCTCTCTCCTTTTTTCTCTCTCTCTCTCCTTTTTTCTCTCTCTCTCTCCTTTTTTCTCTCTCTCTCTCCTTTTTTCTCTCTCTCTCTCCTTTTTTCTCTCTCTCTCTCCTTTTTTTTCTCTCTCCTTTTTTTCTCTCTCCTTTTTTTTCTCTCTCTCTCTCTCCTTTTTTCTCTCTCTCTCTCCTTTTTTCTCTCTCTCTCTCTCCTTTTTTCTCTCTCTCTCTCTCCTTTTTTCTCTCTCTCTCTCCTTTTTTCTCTCTCTCTCTCTCTCTCTCCTTTTTTCTCTCTCTCTCTCTCTCTCTCCTTTTTTCTCTCTCTCTCTCTCTCTCTCCTTTTTTCTCTCTCTCTCTCTCTCTCTCTCTCCTTTTTTCTCTCTCTCTCTCTCTCTCTCTCTCCTTTTTTCTCTCTCTCTCTCTCTCTCTCCTTTTTTCTCTCTCTCTCTCTCTCTCTCCTTTTTTCTCTCTCTCTCTCTCTCCTTTTTTCTCTCTCTCTCTCTCCTCTTTTTTCTCTCTCTCTCTCTCCTTGCTATTGCTGCAGTATTCCTCCAGAGACAGACACGTACATGCTGATGATACCTCAGGA
The DNA here is from genome assembly GCF_965287045.1 of Carcharhinus amblyrhynchos. NCBI lineage: Eukaryota > Metazoa > Chordata > Chondrichthyes > Carcharhiniformes > Carcharhinidae > Carcharhinus > Carcharhinus amblyrhynchos. Next base: position 4,473,613 of record NW_027649778.1, read on the forward strand.
CCACATACAGTGGAGTTGGACTTGAACATTTCATCCTGAGTTTCTCTGCATTCTCTGTGTCCATTGAAATTAAGACTCCTCACAATGTCTCAGTCGAACCTGCTGTCTCCCATGAGCACAAAACTTTGCTGCTTGCTTCTCTCGGTATTCAATTCCTCTGACCTGTTTAGAGCCACCTAACCGTTAATTCGAGACTCACACTTTGTCCTCCCATTCTTTGTAAGGTGATGGTCTGTGAGTGTTAATTATTGCTCCTTTTGCAGCAGGATCTCAATTTAAAAATAAATGGCCCCCACCACAAACTGAGAGCTCACTAGGTAATTTAGGTGGAAAGTAGGAGAAGGGATCAAGTGCTAAATCCCAAGTCTTAGAAGATGTAGCAAACTATTGGTTAAACTATAGTTACAATGGAGGAATTCATTTGGTTTATTTTAACTGATGAATAGTCTGCATGTGTCTCTACTGCCAGGAAACTATTCCACAATTCTGGAGATTAATGAGGCCATTACACAGTACAATTCTGTTGAGTGCACATATTGGAAGTGTCCTGTAACTAACTTACACAGTGATAGAATTGTAGAAACCCTACAGTGTAGAAAGAGGCCATTGGGCCCATTGAGTCTGTACTGACCACAATACCACCCAGGCACTACCCCCCATATCCCTATTTATTTACCCACTAATCCCTCTAACCTACACACCTCAGGACACTAAGGGGCAATTTTAGCATGGCCAATCAACCTAACCCACACATCTTTGGACTGTGGGAGGAAACTGGAGCACCTGGAGGAAACCCACACAGACACAAGCAGGATGTGCAAACGGACCCAAGCCAGGAATGAAACCCAGGTCCCTGGAGCTGTGAAGCAGCAGTGCTAACCACTGTGCTATCATACTGCCCTACCACTGTGCTACTGTTTATCAGTAGCTTGATGTTTTTCAATTTGAGGCAGCTGAACCTCTCCTCCGTAGCTGTATGGCTGAAATTGGAAACCTAACAACATGGAAGGTTGAACATGTACCTTTTAAGATACCTTGAATCGTATCTCTGAGAAGTTGTAGTATTGAAAATACTTTATTAATGGCTCAAAGAACATACTGGAATAGTATTTAGTGTCACTTCCACAGGATATTATCAAGACAAAGCTGGACACTTATTAAAAAGAAATGCATACAATATTAATACAGGGTCAATTTCCTGTAACAGAGAGTTTCCAATCTTAGTCACACAGCCATGGAAAGCATTCAGTACATGCTTCAGCGTAATAACATTTCTGCACCAGTTACTTCTATTACTGGGGTGGCAAACTATTGGTTAAACTATAGTTATTATAGAGGAATTTCTGCAGCTTTTTTAAAAATACCACAGAACAATACTGGGTTTTAAAAGTCAAGAGTATATGTATGACATTCTTGATTTGATTTATTATTGTCACATGTATTAGTATATAGTGAAAAGTATTGTTTCTTGCGCATTATATAGGCAAAGCATACTGCTCATAGAGAAGGAAAGGAGAGAGTGCAGAATGTAGTGCTACACTCATAGCTACGGTGTAGAGAAAGGTCATCTTAATGCAAGTCCAGTCAAAAGTCTTGACAGCAGCAGGGAAGAAGCTGTTCTTGAGTTGGTTGGTACGTGACCTCAGACTTTTGTATCTTTTTTACCGATGGAAGAAGGTGGAAGAGAAAATGTCTGGGGTGCGTGGGGTCCTTAATTTTTCTGGCTTCTTTGCAGCGGAAAGTGTAGACAGAGTCAATGGATGGGTAGCTGGTTTGGGCTACATTCAAGACCTTTTGTGGTTCCTTGCAGTCTTGGGCAAAGCAGGAGCCATACCAAGCTGTGATACAGCCAGAAAGAATGCTTTCTATGGTGCATCTGTAAACGTTGATGAGAGTTGTAGCTGACATGCCAAATTTCGTTCATCTTCTGAGAAAGTAAAGACACATTTGAGAAACGAAGTGTGTTTAACAGTATGACAAATCCTTAATGGTAAATCTGTGGGAGTTGTGCATTTATTAAATGATATTCAAGGAGAGCAGTCTGGCGTGAGTCCCAGTGGTGTATTACTGCAGGACATTTGCTTCAGTTTAATCAAAGACTGCTCTTAGTTTTTTTTAATTTACTGACATTAGTTATGGGCTTGCATCAGAATGGGATTTAGCCGCAGTATCGTGAGTCAGGAAGCCTGTTTTTCACATAAAAGGGTCAGTGATGCCCAAATCTATCCTGTGAGTTTTTGCTCGTGGCTCAGAATGATAATGGGGAAATATGATAAAAACAAAATACTGGGATATTGGAGATAAAAACAGAAAATGCTGGACAGCGGGTCTGGCACCATCTGTAGAGAGAGAAATGGAGTCCAAAATACGATAGCTGTCAGTGTACAGCTGGTGTTATCACCAGGTTCGTGGTAAAATGTACGAGTGGGTGTGAAATTCTACTTTTTTTGAAGAAAAAGATACTCTAATATGTTTCCATTAGTTAGGCTTCCAAATTGAATTATTAATTTAAGAAAACTTGCATTTATTTGCCACCTTACATGATCACTGTTTGTGCCAAAGCACTTAGCATCCAGTGAAGTATTTTTTTGAAGCGTAGTCACTTGCTGTAAAGTAGGAAATATGGCAACCATTTGCAAATGAGACCTCACCAATAGCAATGTGACTTCTAAAGAAGATTAGTAGTGTGATGTGGATTCCGCAATAATTATTGAACAGGGGAGACACTTCTAGCACCTAGAATTCTTTCACTGCTACCTGAGAGCAGCACTTGGTTGTTGAGTGTTGAAAGAGCTCTGCACTAGTTCAATTTTCAAACCTGAACATTAAGTAGGTAGAGTAGATCGCCCATTTGCCCATGTTTCTTTCTCTTGTTCAAAAAGCTGCTTGAGATGGTTTTCATTGATAATTAATGGGTCTTTGGTAAATGAGTGTTGTAATTCCAGTGAAGGAGTGTCAAAATACAGTAATGTTGCATGTATGGTATGCTATGTTGATTTAATTATTGATATTAAAATGCCCCTTTTGATATTTTGAATACTTTATAGGTTTATCACTAGGACTCTATCTGTACTTTTGAATTAAGAAATCATCTTGATCCGTTTGTGGATGCAGGAGACTGAGGAAGATTAGAATCGAAGAGGAGTGGCAGTCTCCCTAGCACAGTATTAAAATGATCACATTAAACTGCTGGTGGTGATGGCAACTCTTTTGCTTTTGATATGGGCTCAGTACAATGATTTACGTTTGGCGAGGAGGTAAAGTTGTTTACTGATGGTATGCAGTGCCAAGTGGGATGTGTCTCTCGGGTGGTCTCCCAACACAAGGAGGATGTTTACCATTCCAAATAAATCTCTTGCACTTAACTTGGTATTGTGAGATGAATTACTGTGCCCATCCCAGTCCAGCACCAGCATCTCCACATCATGACTATCTGAAGTGGAGTTGAGTGAATGGAACGCTCTTTTTCTAATGTCATGCTTACTTGAAGTCAATAGATATCTTGATGGTACCTGCAGTACCATCTGGGTTGGCAGTGGTGATGTCTGAGTTGGGTACACAACAGTACCACCTGCCTTAGAGAGCAAATATTGACAGATTCAGCCGGAGGGAAGTAAAATCAATAGCGAAAGAGAAAGAAGCGTGGCTTTTAATTTGGCATGGCCTATGCCTATGATGATTAATTGTTACGCAATTGGAAGTCTGACCAAGGCCTTGAATAGGTTGGCAGCTGCACAAAACACTCACCACCAAAGATGAAAAGATTTGAAAGAACCAGTTTTTGTTGATCTCAGACTGCTGTTGTGTTGTGAAATGATGCTGGTTTTTCCACACTCGTCGTAGAGTGTGGTGTTTTGACCTGTACTGTTGGAAATTGAAAACCTTCATCTGATGTAGTTAAGCTGCTGTCAGGACTTGAAATTTGATTCAGTGTGTATTTTGAATTACAGGGTGGAAATGGTTCCTGGTTTCCTTTTTGTAGTCGGAATTTTACTGACATTTTGCATGTTCCATAGGCAGGTGGATTGTTTTAGCTGCTGTCTGCATAATTTATGCTGATTTAGCTGGCAGGTCACCTATTTCAGTCTTGTCTTGTGTTGTGTTGGTGAAAGAACTCTCTTCTCTGTAATCATGTTGTATTTATTCTCAGTAAGGTTAATGTCCAACAGGTTTTTTGGCAGCAAAAGTCACTAGCTTTTGGAGCGCTGCTCCTTCGTCAAGTAAGTGGGAGTTCTGTTCTCAAACAGGGCATGTAAAGACATAAACTCAATTTACGAAATAATGGTTAGACTGCAAGTCTTTAATCACGCCTTAAAGGTACAGACAATGTGAGTGGATATTATTCTCTTCAGAGCCAGAGTGAAGGTAAACTTTCTGGGAGGGTGAATAGAATTGTGAAGTAGTGGGCATATCTTTTAGTCTACGTTTCTCTTCAGTCCTGTGCTCCTGATCTACGGACACCTGGTGCAGAGAGGGGAGGGTCGGGATGGCGACCTCCTCGTGAACCTGCTCCTGGGCCTGGCGAGATGTGCCATTTACAGGTCCAGGCAGCGGGTGACAGAGGGGGTTGTCCTTCCTGACTGTCTGTCTGCCCCTCTACCGTGGCTGCCTTCGTGGCCAGGTGTCCCTGGAGAAGCAGCATGCAGTGTCCACGGGCGCAATTGACGCCTTCCGTGCAGGGCTTGAGGTGCATCATTGACCCTAATTAATTTGATGTTCTTTAAGTTTCCTTTCTACTTCAATTTTGTTTGGGCTGTTTGCCCCCTCTTTTTGGGGAGCTGCCCCTTTTACTTTGCCCTGATTTAACTTGAGTTTGTTTATTTGGTTTGACCTTAAAAGAGGTCAACATCCCTTTGATTTATTATTGTCATATAAGAACATAAGAACATAAGAAATAGGAGCAGGAGTAGGCCATCTAGCCCTTCGAGCCTGCCCCGCCATTCAATAAGATCATGGCTGATCTGTCGCTGCTCAGTTCCACTTTCCCGCTTTCTCCCCATAACCCTTAATCCCCTCTCTTATCAAAAACCCATCAACCCGCGTCTTAAAAATATTTAGCGAGGCAGCCTCCACCACTTCAACGGGCAGAGAATTCCAGAGATTCACTACCCTTTGAGTGAAGAAGTTCCTCCTCAACTCCGTTCTAAACCGCCCCCCTTCTATCTTGAGGCTGTGCCCCCTAGTCCTACTGTCTTTTTTGAGCGGGAAGAGTCTCTCCACCTCTATCCTATCCATCCCATTCATCATCTTATACGTCTCAATGAGATCTCCCCTCATTCTTCTAAACTCTAACGAGTACAAGCCCAGTTTATTCAGCCTCTCCTCATAGCTCAACCCCCTCAACTCCGGTATCAGCCGAGTAAACCTCCTCTGCACTCCCTCCAAGGCCAAAATATCCTTGCGCAGGTGCGGCGCCCAAAACTGCACACAGTACTCCAGCTGCGGCCTCACCAATGCCCTATACAGCTGCAGCAAGACCTCCCTACTTTTATATTCAATCCCCCTCGCTATGAAGGCCAGCATCCCATTCGCCTTCCTGACCACCTGCTGCACCTGCAAGCTGGGTTTTTGCGACTCATGCACAAGGACCCCGAGTTCCCTCTGCACCGTCGCCTGCTGCAGTTTTTCGCCCCGTAAGTAATAGTCCTTCCTACCATTCTTCCTACCAAAGTGGACCACCTCACACTTGCCAACATTAAATTCCATTTGCCATTTCCTGGCCCATTCGCCCAGCCTATCTAGATCCTTCTGCAGGCTCTCCACACCCTCCGCACAATTTGCCGTTCCCCCAATCTTGGTGTCATCAGCAAATTTCGACACCCTACACTCAGTTCCCTCCTCCAGATCATAGCACAAAGAAACAATACTTTCACAGCATCACAATACCTGTGACAAAAATAAATCAAAAAAATTGTGAAAGTAGGGCTGAAATGACTACTCAGAATTTAATTCCCTGATTTAGCCAAGTTTAGAAGTTGAACGTCAAAAGTTCCCAGAAGAGGGTTAAGTTGTTTAGATAAATTGGAGAGTTAAGATCCCCCCAGCCCCCCAACTTTTAGCAGCTGGTTACAGGTAACACTGACCAAAGGACAGCCTAGCTGCTTTCACCATTCTCCCAGGATGTGCATTCCAGATCAGAACACACTGTGGAAGAAACATCTTTCCTCACAAAGATGTGAAGGTAAGATTGATTGGCCACGTTAACTTCCCCCTTAGTATCAGGGTAAATGTGTCGGGTTACAGTGATAGGGCCTGTGTGGGATTGTTGTTGGTGCAGGCTCGATGGGCTGAATGGCCTCCTTCTGCATTATAAGGATTCTATTCTATGACTTCCTCTCCCTCACTTTTCCCCTCTAGCCTTTTCCCAATCATCTCAAACTTGTCTTTTTTTTTGCTAAGGGCCATCCTTTAAATAGTCCCCCCCCCCGCCCCCTTACTACTCTTAGCAAATGGCTTCATAAATTTTGATCTGTTAATCCTTCCTCAGAAGAACAAACTCAGCTTCTCACGTCACCTCCTCACTAAAGTTCCTGGTGCCATTGGGGGGAGATTTGATAACTGCGTACAAGATTGACAGGATATGGTAGGCAGGGTAAAACTGTTGTTCCCCATTAGCTGAAAGACGGGGACACAGATTTAAGGTTCTGGGCAAGAGAGGGTTGGGAGGGAGATTTTTTTTCTCTTTATACAGATGGTGGTAATGATCTGGAACTTACTGCCCATGGAGGTGGGTAAATGCAAAAACAATGATTTCAAAAACAAATTGGATGGGCACTCGAAGAAAAGAAACTTGAAGGGTCATGAGGTCAAGCAGGGAAGCAGGATTGGCTAGATAGCTCACTGAGAAACTGACATGAACCTGATGAGCTGAATGAATTCATATGCTATAAATGACTCAAAATCTCTTCACCTTCAAGGCCTCACTCTCTTTGCTAAAGTGCAGTGCCTAAACTGATGATGCTTAACCAACAACTTATTAAAAAAAGTTCATTCTAACTTGCTTCAAAATTCTTTATTAGGACAGGTATCATTACAAGGCCAACATTTATTGACCAATTCTAATTACTCTGCAATGAAGTGGCTTGCTAGGTCATTTCAGTGGGCAGTTAAGAATCAACCACATTGCTGTGACTCTGCAGTCACATGTAGGCCAGACCAGGTAAGGACGGCAGATTTCCTTCCCTAAATTAGTGAACCACATGGGATTTTACAAGAACGAAAGTTGCTGCGGTCACCGTTATGGAGAGTAGCTTTCGATTTCAGGTTTTTGAATTGAACTTAAATTCCACCGGCTGCTGTGTGGAATTTGACCTTGTGCTCCCAGGGCATTAGCTTGGGTTTCTACATTTAAAAAGGTAAAGTCACCACCAGTCCCAGATGACCACAGGCTGCTCTCTCCTTTGAGGGATAGAAGTGACTGGTGGCGATTTAGCCCAAGGGTCACCACATCTCAGTCAGAGACAAGATTGCCAAGGAATAACCTCAGTCAGTACTCAGGAATAACTCTGGCTGGGAATTGAACCTGCACTGTTGGCATCACGCTGCTTCATAAACTAACTGTTCAGCCAACGAAGCTAAAGCAATGGTCTCTAGATTATGAGTCCCGTGACATTACCACTGCAGCACCATCTCCCCAACTTAGTGAACAATAAAGTACTGCAAGAATATAGCTTCCCCTTGCATTCAACCCCATATATTAAGTGTTCTCCTGCACAATTCTTTAAGTTGTCTAAGCTTTCCCAAAAGCAACGTTAGTCCACAAATTCACATCTGTTGACCACAACAATGAATTGCATAGTAGCTGTGATGTATTAGTATACAGTGAAAAGTATTATTTCTTGTGTGCTGTGTGGACAAAGCATACTGGCCATAGAGAAGGAGAGGGTGCAAAATGCAGCATTAGAGTGAAAGCTAGAGTGGAGAGAAAGATCAACATAATGCGAGGTAGGTCCATTCAAAAGTCTGGCAGCAGGGAAGAAGCGGTTCTTGAGTTGGTTGGTACATGACCTCAGACTTTTGTATCTTTTTCCCGAAGGAAGAAGGTTTAAGAGAGGGTGTCCAGGTGTGTGGAGTCCTTTAATTATGCTGGCTGCTCTGCCGAGGTAGAGGGAAGTGTGGACAGAGTCAACGGATGGGAGACTGGTTGGCTTGATGGATTGGGCTTCATTCATGACCCTTTGTAGTTCCTTGCAGTCTTGGGCAGAGCAGGAACCATACCAAACTGTGATACAACAGAGAGAATGCTTTCTATGGTGCATCTGTAAAAGTTGGTGAGAGTCGTAGCAGATGTGCCAAATTTCCATAGTCTTCTGAGAAACTACTTCTAGAGTCGTTGGTGGGCTTTCTTAACTATAGTGTTGGCATGGGGAAACTAGGACACGTTGGTGATCAGGACACCTCAAAACTTGAAGCTGTCGACCATTTCCCTTTTTGGGCTTCTCACAAAGTGTGCTCATTAAAGGAAGGCGGCATGGTGGAACAGTGGTTAGCACTGCTGCCTTGCAGCGCCAGGGACCCGTGTTCGATTCTCGGCTTGGGTCACTGTCTTTGTTGGAGTCAACACAGTAAGAGGTCTGACAACACCAGGTTTAAGTCCAACTGATTTATTTGATAGTAAACTCACAAGCTTTCGGGATTTGCCCCTTCATCAGGTTGTTGGAATCTGTGCATTCTCCGTGTCTGCATGGGTTTCCTTCGCTTGCTCTGGTTTCCTCCCATAGTTTGAAAGACATGCTGGTTGGGTGGATTGGCCATGCTGAATTGTCCCTTAATGTCAGGGGACACTAGTAGGAATTCTATGATTAATATAGTCATCTTGTTGCTATCTTTAAGGACTGTACATGACTGTGGGGAGAGCAAAAGGATGATTTGAAATGGTTGGTATGAAGGAAGTACATTGTAAGATATTTATTTGAAGATTTTATGGAAGCTATTTTTTGACAGTAGGAAAGTATTGGGGTCCAATGCTTGATGATAGTTGACTTGTCCTATGGAATCTTGTGAATTAAAAACCTACACTGATTTTCAGCTGCTGTATAAATGGTTCTACTAATGGTGGAATGATTTCAGGAAAGTTGTTTTGGAGTTTGGTTTTCTGCCCACTATTTCCCAAAAGTTCTCAAGTTTTTAACTGAAAATGGACAGGTGCAAAAACAAACTGCCGGAAAATCTCTGCAGGGCCAATGTATGTTGGTTCTTTTGTCTCTCTGCAGATTTTGTCAGACCTGCAGGGATTTTCCAGCATTTTCTGTTTTGTTTTCCAATTCCAGTATCTGCAGTAATTTGTTTTTAATGGCGGACAGTGCTTTTCCCTGGGAATTCTCATGCCAGAATGTGGGTGATGAGCTATTGTTAGAACATTGCTTGTGTACACACAGTCACAGTACAGCTAATTTAAAAAAAATCTATTAGTATTAGAAAACCAATGTACAAAGTGGTGGGGAAACCCTTAATCCATCTCCTTGCTCCGAAAACTCAATCCAACTCGTGGTCCCCAGACAAGAGACCTACCAGATCTAAACTGACGCTAACAGGCATAGCACCCAACCCCAAGCTTGGTCTGAATATAAAAGCCGAGGTAGAGCCACTTGGGTAGTTTAAAATTTATTCATTAGTGTCACAAGTACATTAACATTGCAGTGCAGTGCAGTAGTCACCAACAGTCTGGCGCCTGTTCAGGTACATGGAGGGAGAATTTACCATGGTCAGCACATCTTACCGGCATGTCTGTCAGACTGTGGGAGCCATGATGTATTGTTTTCTGCTGTTATGAGACTTCAGACTGCAAGGAAAGCGGAGCACCGAGAGGAAACCCATACAGACATGGGGAAATTGTCTGTGCGGAGTCTGCACAATGACCCAAGCCAGAAATCAAACCCAGGTCCCTGGCGCTGTGAGGCGACAGTGCTGAATTGGGAACTTCTAGCTTGTGTTCTGTTTACAGTGTTCTGAGCTGAGTCGTATTGCTGTCTACCACACCCTTACTGAGAAATCAATTAGCTCAATGCAGATTAGGAATTTAACTTTGTATCTGCCTTGGATGTGGTTTGCCTACTCGCGGGCTTCGAGAAAATCCATTGGCAGGCTACCAATTTGAAGTTTTTAAAATTTAACTTGCTTTGTTTCCTTAAGTACATGTACCATTCCAAATCTGCATTCTTCAGAGCCTGAACAATGTGACTGTATCAATGGTACAACAGATTGTAATAAAGTATTCAAATCCCTCTCCCATGCAATAAGTAATTCTGTGGCACTCACTCTGGGAAATGTAGCGAGAACAAAGCTTAAAACATGAAAGAACTTATTAAATAGCTTGAAATTTATTTTGGAGTGAATTGAAAGGGAACTTGTACATTTTCATATTTTCACTCCCATCTGGTGTACACAATGGAAAAAAATCAAGGTTCTTAAAACAATGTTGTAAGGTTGTGTATCTTTGCATGTATCATATATAAAAAGGATTTGATATGCTCAGGGAGTGGGAAGCACTTTGACCCTGTTAAGGCAGTTGAATTAATACTCTGCTTAAGCAGAGCGCATCGACCTTTTCTCTCTGCACCTGTATGTTAGCCTCTGGCCTCTCAGCGTTTCATCTTCGTTATTGCCTGAATGAATAGTGAAACAGGTAAACACATTTCACACTCTGAATTAGGAACTGGTTTCTCCTTTTCCAGTTGCAGCACATCAGCTATGTTTGAATTAACTGATGTGTGAACATAAGAACATAAGAAATAGGAGCAGGAGTAGGCCATCTAGCCCTTCGAGCCTGCCCCACCATTCACTAAGATCATGGCTGATCTGAAATGGATCAGTTCCACTTTCCTGCTTTCTCCCCATAACCCTTAATTCCCTTGTCTGTCAAAAACCTATCTACCCGTAACTTAAATATATTTAGCGAGGTAGCCTCCACCACTTCAACGGGCAGAGAACTCCAGAGATTCACCACCCTTTGAGTGAAGAAGTTTCTCCTCAACTCTGATCTAAACTGCCCCCCTTACCTTGAGGCTGTGCCCCCTAGTCCTGCTATCCTTCCTAAGCGGAAAGAATCTCTCTACCTCTACCCTATCCATCCCTTTCATTATCTTGTACGTCTCTATAAGATCCCCCCCCCTCATCCTTCTAAACTCTGAGTACAGACCCAGTCTATTTAGTCTCTCTTCATAGTCCAACCCCCTCATCTCCGGTATCAGCCTAGTGAACCTCCTCTGCACTACCTCCAAGGCCAAAATATCCTTGCGCAAGTGCGGTGACCAAAACTGCACACACTACTCCAGCTGCGGCCTCACCAGTGCCCTGTACAGTTGCAGCAAGAACTCCCTGCTTTTATATTCTAACCCCCTCGCTATAAAGGCCAGCGTCCCATTCGCCGCCTTGATTACCTGCTGCACCTGCAGACTGGGTTTTAGCGACTCTTGCACAAGGACCCCCAGGTTCCTCTGCACCGTAGCATGCTGCAGCTTTTCACCCTTTAAATAGTAATCCCTCCTACTATTGTTTCTGCCAAAGTGGATAACCTCACACTTGCTAACATTGTACTCCACCTGCCAGGTCCTTGCCCACTCGCTCAGCCTATCCAGATCCCTCTGCAGACTTTCCACACCCTCCGCACAATTTGCTTTTCCACTCATCTTTGTGTACATGTACCATGATTTATTAACATAGCAAAGTTTAGTTTCTGTTCTTACAAGATGCAGCATGCTGTTGGAGCACTGTCACACGGGGCCATGACATTGTGTGCTGAAGGTTGGATTGCCCCTTCATTAACAGATGTGAAAGGGTGAGTTTGAGGGATGCTATTTCTGCACAACATCTTGTAGCACCGGCAGGTGTCCGGACATAGAATGCCCAAACCTTCCAACAAAATACATAAATCTGATCCCAATCAGCATTTGAGGATCAATTGAATAGGGTGTTGGTGAGACCACATCTGGAGTATTGTGTCCAGTCTTGGAGTCTCCTTTATTTGAGGAAGGATGTGGTGGCATTAGAGGCAGTTCAAAGGAGGCTCATCAGATTGATTCCAGGGATTGAAATGAGGAAGGATTAAACAGTTTGGGCTTGTACTCCAGTTTAGAAGGATGAGCTATCTAAAATTCTAAAAGGATCGATAAAGTAAATGTAGACCAACTGTGTTTCCAGTTGTGGGGTAATATGGAACAAGAGGTCACAGGTATAGGTTGAGAGAGGGAAGATTTAAAACTGAGATAAGGAACTATACTTGCAATTAGGGGTGAGTTTGTGGAACTCACTGCCTCATAGTGTGGTGAAGTCTGAAATATTTAAATTGTTTGAAGAAGATAAATATATTTCTAATTTAAAAAAAAATGTTCAAGGGATATGGATAGGGAGGTAGAGTTGAGACAAGGGAGAGATCAACCATGACCTGATTGGAGCAGGCTCGAGGGGCTGAATTTGCCTCCTTCTGCTCCCAGTTCCCATGTTCCTAATACAGTCTGGGGGCCTGCCGGTTGAGACCAGTCTGGGAGGGGTGGGGAGCTGACAGTTGAGCCTGACCTTGGGGAAAGGGGGTGGGGGGGGGGGGGGGGTGGCCGGGGTGTGGCTGGCAGTTGAGCCTGGTTGTTGGGGGGGTGGTTGGCAATTGAGCCTGGTCGCTTGAGGGGGTGGCTGGCAGTTGAGCCTAGACTTTGGGAGGGGGGGGCAGGGGTTGGTGTGGGTGGCTGGCAGTTGAGGCCAGTTCTTGGTTGGGGTGGGGTGGTGGTCTGTCGGTTGAACCTGGTGACTTCTACCATGACGCTCATGGGCAAATGCAATTTGAATTTGAGCACACAGTGATAAATCATTGTCTGTCGCAGCATGGGTTTTGACTATTCCAGTAAATAAGCTGCCCGCTGTGTTGCTTAGACAGTAAACCCTTATTGCTATTCAGTAGCAATCACTACAGTGCTGCCTGGATTGCACATTGTACCTAATCCAAGCATAATCCTGATTCAGGCATGACACTTCATTCTGCGGCTCTGATTTGCTCCAATTATCTAGAATCCTGATTGAAAGGAATCCTGATTGTGCATAACCAGGTTTGCCAAGTCTTGATGAGTCTGAGGCCTTTTATTTAGAAAGCCTAATTTGTATGTGCATCTTGTACCTTCCTTCATTACAACAGTGACCGCACTTGAAAAGTGCGCAATAGGCTGCAAGGGATCTGGGGACGTCCAGAGGTCGCGAGAACCTTTAGAAATGCATACTTTGTTTTTCTTTTAATATCTTGTACTATAACTGTTGTACATTAGATTCATGAGTTGAGGCAGCAGTGATTCCCATGTGGCTGAGCTCCTGACCTTGTTGTACTGTATGGCATTGTGCTTCCCTGCCTTGTGTTAATGGAAGGACTTTGTGCTGTTGTGCACCATCTAGTGGTCAGTTCAGCTTTCTTAGCTGGGCAGTGGGGAAAGGAAAGTGAGGAATGGTCAGTTGGTAATTGGATACAAGTTGAACAAGTGACCCATGAATACAATTGCAACAAGTGCATCGACCGATGAGGAAAATGCATTCAGATTTTGATTTGAAATGCATACTTGCAGCAAGTAATCTTGGTGTTCGATTTGTGAATTGTGCATCTAATGCATAGATTTGTTATCATGTGGAGTTGCTGGCATTGGACTGGTGTAGGCACAGTAAGTCGTCTGTCAACACCAGGTGAAAGTCCAACAAGTTTATTTGCTCGCACGAGCTTTCGGAGCACTGCTTTCATCAGTTGAGTGAAGGAGCAGTGCTCCAAAAGCTCGTGTTACCAAATAAACCTGTTGGATTTTAACCTGGTGTTGAGAGACTTCTTACTGTGTATAGATTTGTCGGAAGCATTAATCTTTGCATATCCTATGGCAAGTTTAGAAGTGTAATTCAGACAAACTTTTTTTTAAAGAGGTATTCTTTAAAGTAACAATGTGAATACAATTTTCATTATCACACTTATTTTTGTAGCTTGGATTAAAGAGAGTTCCACATTGAAGTATTCAGTAGATATTGTTAACTCTATGCTTTCACATTAGTTGATCTTTCTGTACACCATAGCTATGACTGTAACACTACATTCTGCACCCTCTTTCCTTCTCTATTAACAATATGCTTTGTTCGGCATGCAAGAAACAGTATTTCTCACTGTATACTAAAACGTGACAATAATAAATGAAATCAAAATCGTTAGCCTGGTATTTGGTGTGTGACAGCACTATTTTGACTGTTGCGTTGTTCATTGTCAGCTTCTACATCCATGGCTCAGTTGGGGTAGCACTCTGCCTTGGAGTCGACGTAGTGGGTTCAAGTCCCACTGCAGAGACTTGAGTGCAAATATCTAGCTGAAACTTGAGGTCGGTACTGAAGGAGTGCTGCAGTGTCAGAAGCGTCATTTTGATTGAGAACTGATGTCCTGTCCAACCTCTCGACTGAATGTAACTATTTGAATGGGCAGTGGGTGAACTCTCCTGTTATGTCCAATATTTATCCCTCGATGAACAATCTTTCATAAATAAAAAACAGCTAGCTAATCGTTATTGTGTTGCTGTTTGTGGGAGTTTACTATATGCAAATTGTCTGTCTCCTACTTTACAACAGTGACAACATTTCTTTATTGAAGCACGCTGGAACATTCTGAAGTTGTGAAATATGCAGAAGTCCCCTTCTGGCTTTGAGCGATTTCAACTATTATTTTTATTTTTTATTAGTGTCACATGGAGGCTTACATTAACACTGCAATTAAATTACTACTGTGTAAATCCCCTAGTTGGCGCCTGTTCAGGTACACTGAGGAAGAATTTAGCATGGCCAGTGCGCCTAACCAACACTTCTTTTGGACTGTGGAAGGAAACTGGAGCACACAGAGAAAACCCACGCAGATATGAGGAGAATATGCAGACTCCAAAAAGACAGTGACCCAATCTGGGACTTGAACCCAGGTCCCCAGCACTGTGCTGCAGCAGTGTTAACTGCTGTGCCACTGTGCTGCCTGAAAGACTCCATAAGAAACACTTGGCCATGCTCTGGCCTAACCTGATGTCTGCATTAATATGCATGTGTTCCAACTTGTGTCACTGTGTTAATATCAGGAGCTTGAAACTCTAGCCCGGGATGGTGAGGTCAATGGTTAAACTGCTATTGCTGCTGGGTACAGCATAGATTGGAGATTTGCTGATATATAATTTAATACTATTCTAGAAAGTGCTTTTACCCAATATGCCACAAGACGCCCATCATGCTTCATGAGAATTATTGCCGTTGAGGGTAAAAGGCCTGACTAATTTGGTGGCCAAGCTACTACTATATGGAGCTGCTTGACGTGAACATTGAATATTAACTGAAAAGCTCTGACAAAGGGTCATCCAGTCTCTTAACGTTGGCTTTATTCTCTCTCCACGAATGTTGTCAGACCTGCTAAGATTTTCCAGCATGTCCTGTTTTGGTTTCAGATTCCAGCATTTCACAATATTTTGCTTTTAATTGAAAAGGTTAGTTGATTTTGAACTTTGATGCCCCGCAATGTTGCCATTGGATTACTTTTGGGTTAAAAAATCTGCAAGAAAAACAGTATTTCAGTACTTTGAATTGTGCTTTCAGTATTTTGATGTGTTTGTTTAAGTGCTGACCTTAATCACTGAAATGCCAGATTTGTAACCAGAAGTGCTTCACCTTAAAGAGAGAAAACGCTGGAAAATCTCAGCAGGTCAGGCAGCACCTGTAAGGAGAGAAAAGAGCTGATGTTTCGAGTCCAGACGATCCTTTGTCAAAGCTCCCAAAAGAGAGAGTACTGGAAAATCTCAGCAGGTCTGACAGCATCTATAAGTTGATCTGGGATTTTCCACCATTTTCTCTTTTGGTTTCAGATTCCAGCATTCACAGTAATTTGCTTTTTTCCAGTACTTCAGCCCAATTTAATGCAATTCACTTCTGTCAGACACATCCCAAATTTGGAAGGGCAAACTCTGATGTACTGCCTGGTATTATTGTTCATCAAGAATATCATGCACAAACAATTGTATTTAACCGAAATTCTGTTCATTTTCGGTCAGGAAGCATTAATTTATTTAATGTTAAGATAGTGAAAATAAAGGTAAACAGCGGCTTTGACAAAGGGTTGTCTGGACTTGAAATGTCAGCTCTTTCCTCTCCTTACAGATGCTACCAAACTGGCTGAGATTTTCCAGCATTTTCTCTTGTGGTAAACAGAATTTTGTGTGCAATTTCACCTAATTAATTTGGGCAGCTTGAAAGTGTGCCCTTCAACAAAGATTTAGAGGGACAAAGACCTCTTTAGATGTGTATGTTAAGCTGAATTGAAAAAAAAAATTAAATGGCAGTTTTGCAGCATTTTTACTCAGTGTGCGTTCACATGATTGGTAAAGTAAATCTGCATTCAATTTTAAAATGAAAGCAAAATATTGTGGATGCTGAATAATCTCCATGATTAATGGTCATGTAGGCTCCGAACATTGGCTCTATTCTCTTGCCACAGATGCTGTCAGACCTGCTGAGATTTTCCAGCATTTTTCTGTTTAGTGTTCAATTTATCTGCTTATACAAAATACCTTTCTTAAATTGGGTAGCACAGTGGTTACCACTACTGTCTCACAGCTCAAGAGACCTGGTTTAATTCCCAGCTTGGGTGACTATCTATGTGGAGTCTGTGCACTCTCCCTGTGTCTGTGTGGGTTTTCTCCAGGTGCTGAGATTTCCTCCCACAGTCCAAAAGACATGCTATTTAGGTGCAGGGACCATACTAAATTCTACCTCAGTACCTGAACAGAATGTGGCGACGCGGGCATTTTTACAGTAACTCCATTGCAGTGTTGCAAGCCTACTTGTGACTAATAAATAAGCTTTAAATAAAGCACTGGTTGAAATTTTTAATGTTTTTTTTTCTGCCATGGGTTATGTAATCTGAAGCAAAGTCAGAAATGAATGCTCTCCAAGAGTCAATTCCACAACCAAAAATGAGGGGTTTTGCCTTTCCAAGGACATCAGCAACCATATATCAGGCTGAGAAGGTAGTTTGAAGACTCGCGTGACTGAGCTGAATCATGCAGAGGAAGCCAGTCCAATCAGCATTGTCAAACTCGCAAGAAATATTTGTTAAATGTGAGCCTTCATCCCAGTAAAACAAATGGAAGTAATTTTAAATAACACTGCAGCATCCAAATTCTGCAGGGCGGTCTTCTTAGATCTATCTACTTTCCTTCGATCGATGTGAAGTAAGCGCAGAATGTTTGCATTTAAATTTTTTCCTTTTTATTTGTTGTTTCTTCTTCACAACTTCAACCTCCTTGGTCAGAATGTCATCCCAGGACAAACTCTGGTTTTTAAATGCTGCATTAACTCTGTGAGTGAATTTCTTTACCCTGGAGATGTTCATGAGCAGAAACATGTTCTTTCTGTATCACTAACACCAACTGCTGCTTCATTCCCACGGAGCTTGCTTTCGCTGCAGGCTCTTGATGAGGTTTCCAGCAGCCCCTACCCTTAACTGGAAAGAGATGTGAATCCAGGCACTTGTGCCGACAGCTGCCCGAGTATAACCACAGGCAAGGAAATTGAGGATATTGGGGGAGAGTGGGACAGACCGCAGGGGGGGTAAGAGAGTCTAATTTTGATTTGATTTATTATTATCACATGTATTGGGATCCAGTGAAAAGTATTATTTCTTGCATGCTGTACAGATAAAACATACTCTTCATAGAGAAGGAAACAAGAGTGCAGAATGTAGTGTTACGGTATAGCTAAGGTGTGGCGAAACATCAAATTAATGCAAGGTAAGTCCATTCAAAAGTCTGATAGGAGCAGGGAAGAAGCTGTTCTTGAGTTGGTTGGTACATGACCTCAGACATTTGTATCTTTTTCCCAACGGAAGAATGAATGTCTGGGTTGCGTGGGGCTCCTTAATTATATAGAACATAGAACACTACAGTACAAACAGGACCTTCGGCCCACTAGTTGCGCCGATCACTTGTATACCTACTAAGCCGTAGACCTATCTATAACCCCCAATCCCATTAGATCCCATATACTCATCCAGAAGTCTTTTAAAAGACCCCAGCGAGTTCACCTCCACCACCACCGACGCAGCCGATTCCATTCACTCACCACCCTGTGAGTGAAAAACTTACCCCTAACATCTCCTCTGTACTTGCTTCCCTGCACCTTTAAATTTGTGTCCTGTCGTAGCGACCATTTCAGCCCTGGGAAATAGCCTCCAAGAATCCACCCTATCTATTCCTCTCAACATCTTATAAACCTCTATCAGGTCGCCTCTCAACCTTCGTCTCTCCAGGGAGAAGAGTCCCAGCTCCCTCAACCTATCTTCATAAGGCATGCCTCCCAATCCAGGCAACATCCTTGTAAATCTCCTCTGCACCCTTTCAATAGCTGGCTGCTTTTGAGGCAATTGGAAGTGTAGACAGAGTTGATGGATGGGAGGCTGGTTTGCGTGATAGATTGGGTTACATTCACGACCCTTTGTAGATGTTTGCGGTCTTGGAGAGTAGGAGCTATACCAAGTTGTGATACAACCAGAAAGAATGCTTTTTATGGTACATCTGTAAAAGTTGGTGAGATTTTAGCTGACATGCAAATTTCCTTGCCAAATATTGCGAAGGGAGGAATCTGATGGCTGGACAGCAAGTACAACATGTAAGTTGCATCTGTTTGCAGTTTGACGATAAGAAGACAATTAAACTCCTATGTTGCATCAGAACCTGAGGAGGCACAGTCTGAAATCTCAGGTGGGAGTGGAAACAGCCAAAATTTGTTGAGGAATTAATTTAAAAGGGGTCTTCACATTTTTTTATCAAATATTCTTTGCAAGGTTTAGATGAGTTATAGAACTTAACCACAGATGGTTGAGTTAAATAATAAATGATGCCCCTCCAAAACAATGTACCTGATGCAAAATGAACTGCAGATGCTGGAATCTGAAGCCAAAAGAGAAAATGTTGAAATTCTCAGCAGGTCTGGCAGCATCTATAAGGAGGGAAAAGAGCTGACGTTTCAAGTCCAGATGACCCTTTGTCAAAGCTACCTGATACTAAAGTCTGTGGACACATGCCAACCAATTCAAACAGCTTTTTCCCTGCTGTCATCAGACTTTTGAATGAACTTTTGAATAAGCTGATCTTTCTCTAAAGCCTAGCCATGCTGCATTCCTCTCCTTCTCTACGCTTTGCCTGTATAGCACGCAAGAAACAATGCCAGTACATATGACAATAAATCAAATTAAAACCTTAAAAGCATTTGTCCATTTCCCAAACCCTGCACCTTCCTGAATGAAAGTATCTATTTTAAATCGTGAAAGAAACGGAGATTCCATTGCTCCGTTGTTTTTTCTGATGTGGAGATGTTGACGTTGGAATAGGAAAGACTTGCTGTTTTTCTGATCCCAGCATGTCCCAAATGTTTTGCAGCCAATGGAGTACTACTGAGTTAAATTATTTGGTAGGGGGTTGGGGGAGGGGAACTTCCTGAGTAGATTGGGCTGATAAACCTGCTTTTCATCTTCCCTGTGCCTCGGGTATGTTCTGTAGCTGTCTACATTAGGTTGGAAAACCAGTTTTGTTATGAATATTAATGCATTTCCAACGGGTGCAGTAACGAGATATACTGCTGTATCATTATTCTGTATGAAACATTGAAAATGATGTGCCCAGTAACTTTTTACTAGGAATCTTGTATAATGTTTAAAAGTGAATATTTATTTTGACAGGATTCAATGTTCCAGTACACAATGTTCTGAGAAGGTGTACTAAGACAATTCTCACAAAAAGCACAATGCTTGCTATGACTGGGGAGAGGTTTTCGCTCCAATAATGTTCACCGTACAATGTCTAAATTATTCGTACTTGCGCAGTCCTAGGTCCACCTTGTCCTAATTTCATATCAAGTTGAGAAGGTGGTCAAGGGTTGGATTGCAAAATAAATGCTGGTAGTTCACAGCAAGTCACATAAAGGAGAAATAGTTCACTATTATTTCTGAATAAGTCTTTCTGAGACAGATTTCTTTATTTCCCAGCATATTATGATTCTCAGAAGCAGAAACTATTCATGGGTCACGTTCTGTGGATTGCTGTGACACTGACTCAGTTGTGTCAGGTTGACTCGGGTTTTTAACATGTGCCCTGAAGGCTTTGAGCCCTGTACCAATACCTAGTCTGTCATTCCAGTGCATTATTGAAAGAGTGCTGCATTTTTTTTATTCATTCGCGGGATGTGTTTGTCGCAGAAAAGACCAAAATTAATTGCCCATATAACTGCCCTTGCTAAGGTGGTGGTGAGTTGCCACCTTGAGCTGCTTCGATCTATATGATGCAGGTATACCCAGAAGTGCTGTTACAGAGGGGGCTCCCGGATTTTGACTGAGCCACACTGCAGGGATATGTTTTCAAGTCAGTATGGTCTCTAACTTGGAAGGGGATTTGGAGCTGGTGGTACCTGCTATCCTTCTGCAGATGGTGGTTGAGAGGTTGGGAGGTGCTATTGAAGAATTCAGTTCAACTTTATTGTCATTGTATGGTGCACAAATACAGCAAAAAAGTGTACACAACCAGCTGTCTAGGACATTTATCACAAATACTGTCTGTGGAGATCGGGCGTTACAGATGCGTTCGAGCTCGAGCCCATATGACCAGGCTCAGGAAAGCTTCTTTCCCAGAGCTGTTACCCAGCTGAACTCCACCCTTTAACTTATTCCCAGCTGATGGGTATTGTGCAATATGCACGTGTACACTCTGACTGTTGGCACTATTTTATAATGACTACTTGCATTTGCTTTTTTTTCTTTGTATCTTTGAAGCCTGCGAGCATTCTTTTTGTTGTATTTGTGCACTATACAATGACATAGTTGAATTGAATTGGCAAGGTGAGGTACATTTTGTAGGTGGCATGTATTGCAAATACACTGTTCTTGTGCTGAAGGGAATGTTCATTGCAGATGGGGAATAGGGTGGAAGTCAAACGTGCTGTTTTGTTCATTAATGTTGAGCTTCTTGAATGTTGGAGTTGCACTCACCCAGGCAATTGGAGAGCATTCCATTATACTGAGAGGCAAACCACTGATAGCACAACCTCTGTCATTATGAAAGTAGCTACAGAATGGCAGATTCCTGGGGGCAGGCTGCCTACTCAGCTCCTTGGTGGAGAATAGAAGAAAGGGAGCAAAGGTCAGCAATAATTTTGATTTACTTGCAATATCAACATTTGGCCAATCGAAATGTAGGTCTACCACTGCCCAAGGGCAATGAAAGGATGGTTACTAAGGCAACGTAGGTTAGAGATTAAGGGCGCATTAATGTGGTTTGGCTCTCTCTCCCCCACCCCCGATAAATCTTGATGAATAGTACATTTAAGACTGAGATTAACCCCCGATCATTCCTTGAAGCTGTAAGGCACCTTCATTTTCTTTTTCCTGCAGTATTCAGGTCTGCTCCAATGAAATCCTATGTAGTGTTGTTGGACTTCATTTTGTGTGATCTTGCAGTTAACTGTTTAATCGTGGTCTTCAAATCTCATTTAAAATAACTGCAATTGGTAGTTAAATTTATTCCTTGCTTCCAGCAAAACAAAAGTGAAGAATAACTTTCCCCTTTCTCAGACCATGAACCTGTCAATATGCTCACGTGGACATGATTTCACGATACGTTCCTGTACCCCAGGGGCAATCTCTGGGTGCTGCTGAGGATATTGGATTTCAATTTTGTTTAGTTTGTTGACCTACCTAACTTCTTTTCAGCCGTATTACTGAAATATGTTCATTTTGACAATACTGGCAGTATTTTCCTCAGTTCCCAGTGTCTCAAGAGAGAGGAGTGGATTCCTGGGAATATATGTGTTTTCCTGGGGTTGGTTTGTTTCTTTATTTTATTTTAGTCACAAGTGGGCTTACGTTGCCACTGCAATGAAGTTGCTGTGCAAATCCCCTAGTGGCTACACCCCAGTACCAGTTTGGGTACACTGAGGGAGAATTTAGCACCTAACCAGCACATCTTTTGGACTGTGGGAGGAAACCGGAGCACCTGAAGGAAACCCACGCAGACGTGGGGAGAACATGCAAACTCCACACAAACTGTGACCCGAGGCTGGGAATTGAACCTGGATCCTTGGCGCTGTGAGGCAACAGTGCTAACCACTGTGCTGGCATGCTGCCCCATGTGGGGTGAGTATGGCCCCATGTGGAGCGTGTGACTATTTCCCACATAGAAAAGCTTTGAAGTGAGGTTAATTTTTTTTTAGTTTTATGTCCCAAGGCTTTAATAGTTCATGGTAAGTTCCACTTCTGTAATCTTCGCGGTAGGAATACTAAACTCTGCTCCTATTTGTCTACTGTTTCCAACACTACCTTGATGATCAGGTTAACTCGAGCCAAAAGTGAGTGGGTGATATTTCAAAAATACAAACACTTTTACCTACGTCTCGATCAGAAATGCAAGGGAGACACCTTTCTTTTAAGCCAGGTTGGCCACAGCACTGAACAAATACTGATGTTTAGATAACAGAACTGTGGCCTGGGAGACCAGAAGGCACGAGGCAATGAACTGCAGTGCATTTGTTGCAGTGAAACTGGCTATGTTTGTTAATGAAGCCTGGAGGTTGGAGCAGGGCTGTCAGTTCTGTCACATCATATCTGCTGCCCCCAAGTAATTCTATTATATTCTGTCACTTGCCCAATGAGCAGAAACTCCAAAAAGAGGTCAACTGTGCACAAATCATTCTGTCTAGTAATGCTGACTGCTGTGTGCAAATTATATTTAATCTTGTGATCTGAATTATTCAGTACTGCATGCCACAACTGTCTTTTATTTTTATGTGGATAATCCCCCACTCTCCCTTGGATGCTGTGGCCGCCAGATCAGATGAGAAGTACTGGCCGACAAATCACCTCTGTACCTCATTGCTGTGTAATGCAAGCCTTTGTTGTAATCCCAATTTGGCTGCACTAATACCCTTCATGTCTGAGTGTACTGTTGGCTTGGCTGCTACTAATGGATTTTCGGCATTTGATATCATCAGTCTGTGCAACAAACAAAAGTTGGAATGCAGATCATTCTTGTAGAAACATTTGTAATCTGTCCTTGTATTGCCATACAATGTTTGAATTATGCTTTGGGGAGAAGTATAATTTTGCCCACCAGTGAGCCCCCTTCTTGGTCAATAAAGAATTGGGTACCAAACACTCTGTCCCCCTCTCTTACCCTCCTTGGAAGCTGGTTTCCCAGGTCACTGTGCACAGTGAAGATTAGCACTTGGGTTATCACTTCAGCTTAAGTAGGAAATGATATTTGATACAGGTGGTGAGTTTCTAAGAAGTATCTTGACATTGGGAAATGTCTGTAGATTGCTGATGACAAGTATTTTTAAAGTTCATTCATTGGATATTGCCAGCATCCCTAATTGCACTTGAACTGAGTGCATTTTAAGAATCAACCATTGCTGTGCTTCTGGAGTCCAACGTAGGCATTTAAAGTTTATTTATTAATCGCAAGTGGTCTTACATTAACACTTCAATGAAGTTACTTTGAAAATCCCCATGCCGCCACACTCCAGCATCTGTTTGGGTACACTGAGGAAGAATTTAGCAAGGCCAATGCACCCTAACCCCCACGTCTTTTGGACTGTGGGAGAAAACCCTCGCAGACACGGGGAGAATGTGCAAACTCTGCACAGACAGTGATGCAAGCCGGGAATCGAACCTGGGTCTCTGGCACTGTGAGGTAACAGTGCTAACCACCGTGCTGCCCCAGTGAACTGTGTGGGTCTTTCCAACAATCAACAATGGTTTAATGGGAATCATTCACTTTTAATTTCAGCTTTTTAAAAATTTGAATTCAAATTTCACCATCTGCCATGGTGGGTTTCGAACCTGGAACCCCAGGGCATTACTCTCGGTCTCTGGATCCTGCAACAATACCACAGTGCCACCATTTACCCCGTATGAGTGAATTCAGAGTAACGGTGTGTAAAAGGTTTCCACATATGCAGCTCTATCGCTGAATCTGCTTCAACAGATATAAGCTGACAGGTTCAGCAGCTGATGAAACAGTGTTAAATAGTGATCTATAATTTGAATGGAATAGTTTGTAGAATGGCTAATGTGAAGCTATAAAAGACTGTTTTCCAGGGCGTTCAAAGTTTGTATTAAACTCAATGTCTCCATTTAATTTAGTGTGTTTGAGTGTCATATAGAGCTGACCTTTATAGTAAAATAATTCTCGAAACCTTTCTCTCTTCCAATTTATCTCCTTAATCTTGTGTAGGAAATGCCCAAGAGGGGTTTGTGAAGTAAGTATTG
This sequence comes from Carcharhinus amblyrhynchos, assembly GCF_965287045.1. NCBI lineage: Eukaryota > Metazoa > Chordata > Chondrichthyes > Carcharhiniformes > Carcharhinidae > Carcharhinus > Carcharhinus amblyrhynchos. The sequence goes on from NW_027649778.1 coordinate 4,497,893, forward strand.
TTTTCTCCTCTTACTCTGCCATATTACTTCATCTGATTTATTAATGAGTGCACTTGATCCTCCCCCTCTAATTTTTTTTTGTTTTATTAAGACTTTTTTTTATGCCTTCACCCTCCGTGCTTAAAGAGGATACTGTCTTTTAAATCATCGATAGTGTTTTTAAATCGCTGATACCACACTATAAGGACTCTACTGGAAAACAGTTTGCTGTTCACCTTTAACTAACATAAACCTTGTGTTAGAAAATGCCTGGAGGACATTAGCCTATGTTCCAGTTTTCGCTGCTATCTCTTTTTGTACTGGATGCCTTTGTTCAAATGGTCTGAGAGCCTGCAGCGACCTTATACCTAGATTAGGATCCTGGATTCCACTTGAACCTGAACTTTCACAAGTATGATACTGAGACTCAAATGGACCAACTGGAATTGATGTTGGAATTTTAACCAAGATCAGCCAATGAGCATCTACAAATCTGCTGCCTTTAAGTCTTTACTATTAATTAGAATAGAATCCTCTCAGTGCAGAAGGAGGCCATTCAGCCCATCAAGTCTGCACCGATTACAATCCCACCCAGGCCCTATCCCTACAAACCTGTGTGTTTACCTGGCTAATCCCCCTGACGCTGAGGGGCAATTTGTGTTAAGTTGATCTTTCTCTACATCCTAGCTATGAATGTAACACTACATTCTGTGTTCTCTCTCCTTTCCTTCTCTGTGAATGGTATGCTTTGTCTGTGTAGCGTACAAGAAACAATACTCCTCACTGTGTACTAATACACGTGACGGTAATAAATCAAATCCATGCACCCAACCAGCACGTCTTTCAGACCGGGAGGGGCAGGGGGGATCCCACGCAGGCATGTGACAACGTGCAAACTCCAAACAGACGGTGACGCAAGGCTGGAATTGAACCAGGGCCACTGGCACTGAGGCAGTAGTGCTAACCGTTGTGCCAGTTAGTGGTTGGTAATGGATCATTCAACCTCCAAGGGGCACAACTGTTTAAAACAAGGGAGGCATTTGGGGTGGAAATAACAAGTGATGTTGTTGCTGCTCACATAAGATGTGCTTCCACATGAGTCCTGTTCTTGTCTTCATTACTGCTACCAGGAAAGAAATGCCAGTAAGCTGCCTATCCAACTGAATCCCAACATTTTTAATGATCAGTCACATCAGAATATCTTCAGAGATTGGTTAAGTCAAACGTTTCACACAAAGTGAAAGATAGTGTCTCTTTTCTATGTTTACCCCTGCCCTTCCACCACCCAAGAAATGATTCAGTTTAGACTTCACACTTGCATTGGTTTCATGCCTGTTCATAGTTTTGGAACACGAAACCAACTCCAGGATGTATTCTGGACCATGATTGTTTAGTGCGGAATAACAAGTTGCTGCATCATTCTCCTAACAGCATGAAGGTGACTTTCTGTGACTGACACAAAATTGAAGCCAATGTGCTACAGTAATTGATGGTTGTAAAACAATGGGTTACTTATTGCTCAAACTGAGCTGTAAAAATACATTCCTGCACGCCTGTGCATACTTTCCAAATTGTCCACAGCTACTATGCAATTCATTGTTGTGGTCAACAGATGTGAATTTGTGGACTAATGTTGCTTTTGGGAAAGCTTAGACAACTTAAAGAATTGTGCAGGAGAACACTTAATATATGGGGTTGAATGCAAGGGGAAGCTATATTCTTGCAGTACTTTATTGTTCACTAAGTTGGGGAGATGGTGCTGCAGTGGTAATGTCACTGGACTCATAATCTAGATACCATTGCTTTAGCTTTGTTGGCTGAACAGTTAGTTTATGAAGCAGTGTGATGCCAACAGTGCAGGTTCAATTCCCAGCCAGAGTTATTCCTGAGTACTGACTGAGGTTATTCCTTGGCAATCTTGTCCTCTGACTGAGATGTGGTGACCCTTGGGCTAAATCGCCACCAGTCACTTCTATCCCTCAAAGGAGAGAGCAGCCTGTGGTCATCTGGGACTGGTGGTGACTTTACCTTTTTAAATGTAGAAACCCAAGCTAATGCCCTGGGAGCACAAGGTCAAATTCCACACAGCAGCCGGTGGAATTTAAGTTCAATTCAAAAACCTGAAATCGAAAGCTACTCTCCATAACGGTGACTGCAGCAACTTTCGTTCTTGTAAAATCCCATGTGGTTCACTAATTTAGGGAAGGAAATCTGCCATCCTTACCTGGTCTGGCCTACATGTGACTGCAGAGTCACAGCAATGTGGTTGATTCTTAACTGCCCACTGAAATGACCTAGCAAGCCACTTCATTGCAGAGTAATTAGAATTGGTCAATAAATGTTGGCCTTGTAATGATACCTGTCCTAATAAAGAATTTTGAAGCAAGTTAGAATGAACTTATTAAAAAAAGTTGTTGGTTAAGCATCATCAGTTTAGGCACTGCACTTTAGCAAAGAGAGTGAGGCCTTGAAGGTGAAGAGATTTTGAGTCATTTATAGCATATGAATTCATTCAGCTCATCAGGTTCATGTCAGTTTCTCAGTGAGCTATCTAGCCAATCCTGCTTCCCTGCTTGACCTCATGACCCTTCAAGTTTCTTTTCTTCGAGTGCCCATCCAATTTGTTTTTGAAATCATTGTTTTTGCATTTACCCACCTCCATGGGCAGTAAGTTCCAGATCATTACCACCATCTGTATAAAGAGAAAAAAAATCTCCCTCCCAACCCTCTCTTGCCCAGAACCTTAAATCTGTGTCCCCGTCTTTCAGCTAATGGGGAACAACAGTTTTACCCTGCCTACCATATCCTGTCAATCTTGTACGCAGTTATCAAATCTCCCCCCAATGGCACCAGGAACTTTAGTGAGGAGGTGACGTGAGAAGCTGAGTTTGTTCTTCTGAGGAAGGATTAACAGATCAAAATTTATGAAGCCATTTGCTAAGAGCAGTAAGGGGGCGGGGGGGGGGACTATTTAAAGGATGGCCCTTAGCAAAAAAAAACAAGTTTGAGATGATTGGGAAAAGGCTAGAGGGGAAAAGTGAGGGAGAGGAAGTCATAGAATAGAATCCTTATAATGCAGAAGGAGGCCATTCAGCCCATCGAGCCTGCACCAACAACAATCCCACACAGGCCCTATCACTGTAACCCGACACATTTACCCTGATACTAAGGGGGAAGTTAACGTGGCCAATCAATCTTACCTTCACATCTGTGTGAGGAAAGATGTTTCTTCCACAGTGTGTTCTGATCTGGAATGCACATCCTGGGAGAATGGTGAAAGCAGCTAAGCTGTCCTTTGGTCAGTGTTACCTGTAACCAGCTGCTAAAAGTTGGGGGGCCGGGGGGATCTTAACTCTCCAATTTATCTAAACAACTTAACCCTCTTCTGGGAACTTTTGACGTTCAACTTTTAAACTTGGCTAAATCAGGGAATTAAATTCTGAGTAGTCATTTCAGCCCTACTTCCACAATTTTTTTGATTTATTTTTGTCACAGGTATTGTGATGCTGTGAAAGTATTGTTTCTTTGTGCTATGATCTGGAGGAGGGAACTGAGTGTAGGGTGTCGAAATTTGCTGATGACACCAAGATTGGGGGAACGGCAAATTGTGCGGAGGGTGTGGAGAGTCTGCAGAAGGATCTAGATAGGCTGGGCGAATGGGCCAGGAAATGGCAAATGGAATTTAATGTTGGCAAGTGTGAGGTGGTCCACTTTGGTAGGAAGAATGGTAGGAAGGACTATTACTTACGGGGCGAAAAACTGCAGCAGGCGACGGTGCAGAGGGAACTCGGGGTCCTTGTGCATGAGTCGCAAAAACCCAGCTTGCAGGTGCAGCAGGTGGTCAGGAAGGCGAATGGGATGCTGGCCTTCATAGCGAGGGGGATTGAATATAAAAGTAGGGAGGTCTTGCTGCAGCTGTATAGGGCATTGGTGAGGCTGCAGCTGGAGTACTGTGTGCAGTTTTGGGCGCCGCACCTGCGCAAGGATATTTTGGCCTTGGAGGGAGTGCAGAGGAGGTTTACTAGGCTGATACTGGAGTTGAGGGGGTTGAGCTATGAGGAGAGGCTGAATAAACTGGGCTTGTACTCGTTGGAGTTTAGAAGAATGAGGGGAGATCTCATTGAGACGTATAAGATGATGAATGGGATGGATAGGATAGAGGTGGAGAGACTCTTCCCGCTCAAAAAAGACAGTAGGACTAGGGGGCACAGCCTCAAGATAAAAGGGGGGGCGGTTTAGAACGGAGTTGAGGAGGAACTTCTTCACTCAAAGGGTGGTGAATCTCTGGAATTCTCTGCCCGTTGAAGTGGTGGAGGCTGCCTCGCTAAATATTTTTAAGACGCGGGTTGATGGGTTTTTGATAAGAGAGGGGATTAAGGGTTATGGGGAGAAAGCGGGAAAGTGGAACTGAGCAGCGACGGATCAGCCATGATCTTATTGAAGGGCTAGATGGCCGACTCCTGCTCCTATTTCTTATGTTCTTATTATGTTCTTCCACAAATTTTCAATCTCTCTTCCACCGACAAACAGTGGCAGCCTTGGTTTTTGACAGACAAGGGAATTAAAGGTTATGGGGAAAAAGTGGGAAAGTGGAACTGATCCACTTCAGATCAGCCATGATCTTATTGAATGGCGGGGCAGGCTCGAAGGGCTAGGTGGCCTACTCCTGCTCCTATTTCTTATGTTTCTTATGTTCTAAACAGAGCACAACATTCATAGAGAAGGAAAGGAGAGGGTGCAGAATGTAGTGTTACAGTTCTTACTCAGGTGTAGAGAAAGATCAATTTAGTGTGAGGTAGGTCCATTCAAAAGTCTGGCAGCAGGGAAGAAGCTGTTCTTGAGTTGGTATGTGACTTCAGACCTTGGTATCTTTTTCCTCACTGAAGAAGGCAGAAGAGAGAATGTCCGGGATGTGTGGGGTCCTTGATTATGCTGGTTGGTATTCTGAGGCAGTGGGAAGTGTAGACAGTGTCAGTGGCTGGGAGGCTGGTTTGCATGGTGGATTGGGCTACATTCGCAACCCTTTTTAGTTCCTTGTGATCTTGGACAGAGTAGGAGCCATACCAAGTTGTGATAGACTGCTTTCTATGGTGCATCTGTAAAGGTTGGTGAGAGTTGTAGTGGATGTGCCAAATTTAATCCCTGGCTTTTTGCTTCAACCCAGGTCAAAGGGAAATCAAAACTATTAATGGAGGAAAAAATATCAGCGACAATTACGGCATTTAGTTGTTTGTCAAATAATCAATAAGTTGTATCAACGCGTGACTAAATAAAACCGGATTCATTGACATGAATTCCATTTTATTTTTAAGGCGCTTGTACATGTGCTTGTTTATCTGCATTTGCTTTACTTTTGAATTTTCTTTCTAGGTGTTGTGACTTGTCGTGGTTTTCTTGATTATCCACGCACCAAAGCAAGAGCCCAGTGACGATCAATGCAACATGGCGCAACATGTATTCCATAGTTGATGATTTGAGAGTCCAATCAGGTATGGAAATAAAATGCTCGGTAAGCTTGTTGAGAAGAAATTTGAAAAGACTGCCTTGGGCTCGGAGGTTGCAGTTGTGAGCTGGAGGTTTGCAGAGTTTGACATGTGAATTATTACTGGACCTTGCAATGCAGAAGGAGGCAATTCAGTTTGTTGAGCCCTTGCTGGCTCTTTGTAACAAATGGTGACGTTTTGCTGTGTTTGGGATCAGATCAGAAACTCCCAAAGCATTTTGTTGAAGTTGGCTGAGACCACAACCTTTACTGTTTGATTTCAGCAATAGTGGGAACACAAGGTGTTTTGATCCACGTATGATGCCATTGACCCACTAGTAAGCTTTTATCAAAACAAGAAGAATTAACATAACTTTTACCAATTTAAAATTCTTAAACCTGACAAAGTATTATTCACAGCCAAGAGGAGAGATTAAATAAAATAGGATTGTTCTCCCTGGAAAGACAGAGACTGAGGAGGCGACCTGATAGAAGTTTGAGGGGTACAGATAGGGTGAACAGTTGGAAGCTTTTTCCCAGGGCAGAATTACAGGTTCAGTGGAGATGTGCGGGAGAAGTTTTTTTTTTACACAGGACCTGGAATGCACTGCCAAGCGAGGTGGTTGAGGCAGTTACGTTAGTGACACTTAAGACCTATCTTAATAGGCATATGAACAAACAGGGGATAGAGGGATATAAGTGATTTGTTTAGATAGGTAAATGTGATCAGCACTGTCTTGGAGCTCCAAAAGCTGTACTGTTCTTTGTTCTATAACAACAACAATCTATATAGTTTCAACTTAAAACAATATCCCCAGAGACATGCATCCTTGTTCTGAATTAGTTCGCACAAAAACCAAGTATATTCATGTGGCACTACATTTCTAACTTTTTAACATTTACAGACAGAGATCCAGATAGCAGTTTCCAGAGGAGGATATATCATCAAACAGCAGACGTTCAGAGAAGTAAACCTAGTCTCTGGCAGCTCCCAGTCTCCAGACTGCAGAGACAGAAAGGGATACTTCTGTCTGCAGCTTCCAAACTGCAACTAATCTTGAAATCTCTCTGTAAGCCTAGCTCCACCCAGTCATATGACATTATCCATCAATCAACCTAATCAGGTCCTATTCTGCCAAACCCCAGGGGAACCATTAAAAACAACAGAACAGCAATAGTCCAGATTAAAACAAACATTCCAGCAATTAGAAGCAATTATGCTGCTGCAGTAACAATGCAGGGATGCTGGATGAAGATAAAGGGCATTGGTAATAAAAACTGCTAAAACAGCCTGCACAAGAAACATGACAAATACATTACATTTCTCAAAGGCACGGTATTGTCACAGCTGTGTTTAAAATAATAGTCCTGAGTTGATTCCGTATTGACTGGTGTTCATTTAACAGTGCAGTGGCATACGTTGCTTTTTATTTTGCTGGATTTTCACAATGCCTGGCATGAACAAACTGTCTCACGGTGCCTTGGTTTCACACTGCGTGTGATGCATCTTTTGGTAGATGTCACTCTGTTTAATGTGCTAAGGGATTCTGTTAACCACATTATAAACTGAAACAAAACCTAATTAATTGACTGTTTTGTAAAATCAGGATTGGCAGTGATCATCTTGAATGCATATGCGGAGCTTTGAAGTTTATTCATTTGTGGCACAGCAGGCTTAAGTTCACAATAACTTCATTGCAGTGTTGAAGTCAGATAGTCGCTGCACTGCCGCACCTGTTAGCACTTAACCAGCGCATCTTTTAGACTGTGGGAAGAAACCAGAGCACCCAGGGAAAACCCACGCAGACATGGGGAGAACATGCAAACTTGGCACAGACAGTGACCCGAGTTGGGAATCGAGCCCGGGTCACTGGCGCTGTGAGGCAGCGGTGCTAACCACCGTGACACCGTGCTGCCTCAGGAGGGCTCTCTGCTGGTCATATGTGCTGCTGGTTACAAATTTGAAGGTTTATAAGGTAGCTGGTGTACGGATGAGGGAGAGAAATAGTTTTAGTGATGTTGTTGAAGTTAGGACTCTAGTCATGTTGTTAAATTAGAGTAGAGGGAATGTTACTCTGCTGTGAACTGTGCTGAACCTGACCTGGGAGAACTTGAGCATCCAGTGTGAAGATTGTTCCCTTTGGGAAATGTGACACTTAACAAGAAAACATTCACCAGAAAAATGTTTCTACTTCATCATCCCCACACTTTATGATGTTGTCATTGCGTCTTTACTTAAAACAAATTAACATTTTTACTATGAACGCTTTTTTTAAAAAAAAGGAACCCAAAATATTCTACCTTGCTTTGTTTCTCTGCCTAATGCTGCCTGACCTCCTAACATATCCCCCCTTGAACCTGAGCCCATGCCCTGACATGCTGCAGCATTCTGGCATGTTCTGCATATTGAAATAAACCAACCATTCACAACTTTTAAGTTCTGTGAACTTTGTGGAAGTTGTGATTTTTTTTTTAAATGTAAGTTTCCCATGGACCGAATCTTAATTCTCAGAGAAGTTCATAGCTCACCCGTTACAAAGGAACATTGGAAGGAATGTAGCTGCTGAATGTTCCCAGTGTTTGCTTGTTTTGTTTGACTTTTCTCATCCGTGTTGTTCAAATCTTTTAGTTCATGTATGCTGTCTCTCCGATTTTATCTTTGGGCACGTTGGAGTAAGCAAGAAGCCCCATTCAGATAGTTCAGTGTGAGATCCAGGACCATTTTAACCTCTGTCCCTTTTCATACGTTGTGCTAAACCTTCTATCAAAGCTGGTGGCAGTAACATCAACTCTAGAAATAGAATCCCTACAATGCAGGAGGCGGCCGTTCGGCCCATCGAGTCTGCACTGACAACAATCTCACCCAAGCCCTATCCCCATATTTACCCCAATAATCTCTCTAACCTACATACCCTCAGAGACAAAGCAGCAATTTAGCTTGGCCAATGCACCTAACCTGCACATCTTTGGACTGTGGGCCATGAAGCTTCTGGTGAGCTGGAGCAGTGGAGCAAGGGCATGAACCCAGGCACAAGATTAGTACGTGTCATATATATAATGAGGATGGGTGGCAGGGTTGGGGTGGACAGTGTGCAGCAATGCTGGGAGGACAAGAGGAAGGGCTTGTTCCGAAGAGGCCTAAGGATTCCTTATGGGACACTGTGGACCCCCTCTGCTGCTGCTCCTGAGATACTGTGGACTCAGTTCTCAAAAAACCTTCCCAAAAAAGTTTGGGGAAAAAATGTTACTTTGTCATCTTGTTTTGCTTTGCCATTCCTCCTGCCCCTGATGTGTTCTGTCTACGATGGGAGCCTGTGACTTCATGTTAAGCAAGCCCCTGGATGCCTGGAGTGGACAGTCCATCATGTGTGCTTAATTTTGTAAAAGTGGTAAGGAGTGGGTAACTGCTGTGACTCCCCATCCCATTCATGTAAGGCATTTGGTTTCATTGGGTTTAAGAATTAGTAGCAAAATTATCATCTGAGGTAGGTGATATTGAGGCTTGGATTGGTTCACATTTTAAAATGAAGCTTCCAGACAGACCCCGGCGCCAGGTTGGTAAACTCTTTGCAGGTGTTGAGTGTGTAATAACACAGACATCTGCTCAATAATTGCAGAGGCTATATTTGGAAAAGTTATGAATAAAAAATTGTCGAGGAAAATGTTTTAACCTTTGATCATACGGTTCAGTTAGTGGTGGCTTTTCAACTTTGCTGCTCTCTTTGTTAGTATCTTGCGAACTTATCTTGTGACAATGTGATTTGTGGTGGCACAGTGGTTAGTGCTGCTGCCTCATGATGCCAGGAACCTGAGTTCAATTCCCAGCTTTGGTCACTGTCTCTGGGGAGTCAGGGTGTTGTTCTCTGCATGGGTTTCTTCCTGGTGCTCCGGTTTTCTCCCACAGTTCAAAAGATATGCTGTTTAGTTGCATTGGCCATGCTAAATTCTCCCTTTGTGTACCCGCACAGGCACCAGAGTGTGACGACTAGGGGATTTTCACGGTAACTTCATTGCAGTGTTAATGTCAGCCTACTAATCAAACAAGTCCAGTTTTTCAGTGTGAGGCTGTTTCCATGTGCACATGTTGTTATTTCCGAATAACTGATTTAGACTTCTTGCTGGTTCTGCGAATACAAAAGCCAATTTATTTAACTAACTGTATCAATTCCTCAGTGCATTGAAATCAATTTCTTACACAAAAAAAGTACCCGTTATGCTTGCCTGTTTGGAGTAGTGTACAATAGTAAACCCAACTTTGTCTTTCCCTCGCCGACCACTCTGATCCTGGCAAATAATTAAAAGTTTTGTGAGCAACCATTTTATTTCTGTGGTGAACAAACTTGGCAGTATCGCAAATGATGGCAGTTATAATGACTCAGGTAGCCCATCTGTAAAGGAACGTAGTTTATTACGGAATGCAAACTAAAACCACAACCGCGGTGTACACACACACTCAGCCATGCCTGGGACCACGGTTCAGCAAGCCCAATCCTGGGCCTGCTTTAGAAAAGGCTCAGATAATGCAGGCCTGTTAGCGGGGGAACTTGTAGTCAACGGCAGATCAATCAGTAATTTCCCCATGGAGCTTAAGAGCCGTGGGGTTATGCTGCAAACTGTACAGGACCTTGGCGAGACCGCATTTGTGTGCTGTTCCGGTCACCTCACTATAAGAAGGATGTGGAAGCATTGGAGAGAGTGCAGAGGAGATACCAGGATGCTGCTTGGTTTGGAGGGTAGGTCTTATGAGGAAAGGTTGAGGGAGCTAGGGCTTTTCTCTTTAGAGTGGAGGAGGATGAGAGGTGACTTAGAGGTTTATAAGATGGAGGGGGATAGGTAGAGTGGACGTTCAGAGACTATTTCCTTGGGTGGATGAAGCTGCTACTAGGGGGCATAACTATAAGGTTCATGATGAGAGATATACAAGGGATGCGTGAGTAGGCTCTTCTCTCAGAATGGTTGGGGTGTAGAATGGACTGCCTGCAGTGATAGTGGAGTCGGACACTTTAGGAACTTTCAAGCGGTTATTGGATAGGCACATGGAGCACACCAGAACAATAGGGAGTGGGATAGCTTGATCTTGGTTTTGGACAAAGCTCGGCACAACATCAAGGGCCGAAAGGCCTGTACTTTTCTATGTTCTATAACCTCATGGGGTTATCGCAGTAGCTAAATTCCTTCTGTAAACAGCAGAGTACACTTTTTCACAGGTATTCCCATTATAACTAGTCTCAACACCAGGTTAAAGCCCAACAGGTTTATTTGGAATCACAAGCTTTCAAAGCACTGCCCCAGGTGAGTCACCTGATGGAGCAGAGCTCCGAAAGCTCATGATTCCAAATGAACCTGTTGGGCTTTAACCTGCTGTTGTGAGACTTCTTATGGTGCCCACCCCAGCCCAATGCCAGTATCTCCACATCATGCCCATTATAATTGGTACAGTGTACTGATATTCTATAATGCTCCCTTGTCACAGTGATCTGGGTTACAATAAGGGAGGAACTTTCTTTTGTCAACTCTGAGGCATGTCTGTCATAGAGTCAACACAGTCAATGACTCATGTAGCTTCTGTCAGTTGTTTTTGTCAGTTTTGCTTTGCAGGTTTTGGTGACCTCACTAACCTGTGTATACAAGGTGTGTCACTGTTCCTGTTATTCAGCATGCCATTTAGGATCTGCTTTGAGAGGAACTTATTGAAAGTCAGCTTCCACTTTTCTGCTGTGTTGCTTGCTGGCAAAATGTATTTAGAAATATGTTTTCCCTTGTGCTACTCTGGCCCTCGTCTTTGAATCTAAAAGTACTTACTTCTTCCTTGCAAGTTCTTTATTTATTGCCCTGATCAGGGGTGTAAAATGCTCATGTCTGAATTGTTTTTCTTTGTGAGTTCTCATGTGAGTCAAAGCTAAAACCGTAAGATTTAATTTGAAGAGCCTTACGATATTATGTAAAAATAGATTGAGATAGCCACTGAAGGTATATGGAGGTGAGGGCTGTATACTAGTGATATCTTGCTAGACATTTTAGAATCTTACAGTGCAGAAGAAAGCCATTTGGCCCATTGAATCTGTACCGACCACAATCCTAGCCAGGTGCTATCCCCCATAACCCCATGCATTTACCCCAGCTAGTCCCCCTGACACTGAGGGGCAATTGAGCATGGCCAGTCTACACATCTTTGGACTCTGGGAGTAAAACTATGCAGATGTGGAATTGAAATTGGTCCATGGAGGCAGCAGTGCTAACCACCGTGCCACCTGACAGAGCATTGGAAATTAATGGCTGAATGTAAAACAAGGTGAAACCTCAATTGGATGTGTGCGCATTGCAATCAAATACTATTTTGAAAATGGCCAAATGGCAGATTCAGGACAGTGTATTTTGAAGTCTTCAACATACAGTAGAGTTCAAATGTTAGTGATGGCACCACCAAGCATGTGGGAGAACACTTCCTTAAAAGTGATGAACAACTTGTAGCTCAAAATTTTGCCATTTGGTCGTAGCTCGTTAAGAATTGCATCCAGTCTTGTATCTATAAGTATTAGTGTTCACTTTGCATCTATCAAAGTCTAGGTTTCCTATAGTGTTACATCTATGCCAAGTGCTTATCATGTCTCAGGTCAATTTTGTACACACAAAGATTATTTCAAAGCCCCTGCAGTGGTTTTGTTTAAATAATTTTGAGGGATAAGCAAGCCTAGGGACTACTACTTGTTTAAGAGACATCCCATTTTAATCAGTGTTATGTAGTTGACATGGATCTTGCTACCATTAGATAAATCTTGTGTGTGGTCATCTCTTTTCCCTGAGAGCATGCAAGTGGTAGGGGACATCATTGTACATTCCAAAGCATGTCCAGTGCAGGGGGAGGCGGGTGAGAAGCAGGTGATCTTAAATTGGCAGTAAAATAATTACTTGCCCTAGACTTCATGACTCCTTTTGCTGTTGGGGTTGAAGAGAGACCATGTGGGCCCCAATGTGCTTCTGGATGACTAACCATCGAATCGTGGAGCATTGCTATTTAAAATTGCTTTAAAAAATTATAGCGTTGCACAAGTGCCTGTTAAAATTTTGACACATCTGTAATGCCAGAAATCTTGTGCATTTTTAAGAGACTTTTGCTTCAAGGCCTTCTCCCTTGTCTTTGTTCTGCATTCCATTTGGCAATGATTGTGAAAGTATTGATTTGTTCAACCACTTGATATACCCAAAGGGAGATTACTGCAAGACGTGGAATGATTTGACACTTAATAACTACAAGAGCCATTGTGCTGATGCTGGTTGAGAGAAGGGAACCATATTCTTGGCTTTAAAACGTGTCAGTCTGACACACAGAACCTGGAGAAAGTGCTCAGTGACTTTGATCCTTTCCTTGTGCTGTTCCACCAATTTCCTGTTTTTTTCTTCTTCTTCTCCTTCTCCTCGCCATCCCCCCCCCCCCCCCCCCCCCCACCCCACTGCCACCGTTCCATGCAAATGACCAACCTCTTCAGCCAGATGTTAATACTGTTGTCCCCAGTATCATTAAAGCTAATCGGTTCCAGAAGCTGCAACACTGATAAGGGGAACTAATGCTCTTGAGGGCATTGGTCAGTGGGATTATCTTGCATGAGTTGTATCAATATGCGCATTCATTCATTATTATTTGGCAGCGGGGTGTGAGAAAGATTGTGGCATACCAAAGACCAGAAATGAAGGAAGTGTGCTAATATAGGAATCACACCATGACCGTACAAATCTAATAGTACATCAGCAGATAAGCCAATAAGCTGCAAAAATAATAAAAGGTCAAAGCTTAAGGCACGTAGCATTCAAAGAAAAACCAACAAAAGCGTAAATAGAAATAAGCTCAAGACGTAGGAGCAGATTAGACCATTCGGCCCATTGAATCCGCTCCATCATTTGATCACGACTGATATGCTCCTCATCCCCATTTTCCTGCCTTCTCCCCACAACCCTCCAAGCTATTCCCAATTAAAAATCTGTCTAACTCCTTAAATTTACTCACTGTCCCAGCACCCATCGCAATTTCAAGTAGCTATGAAGGCAAGAAAGCGGTGCTAGATAAAGTGAACTGACGAATATGTTTCAGGGATCAATGAACAGATACTCCAAGGCAGAAACGTGAAGGATATTTCAGAATACACATTCCAGTTGGGAAGAAATATTCCAAGAGGAGAACTCATCATTTGTGGTGAACAAAAGTTAGACCGTAATAAATCAAATTTAAAAACATGTATTTGCGCAAAGACAAGCAACAGGCCAGAAGATTGAAGGAATATAAAGAACATCAAAGAAAGATGGAGGGAAGGAGTACAAGAGAGAGCTTGTCAGTAATATCAAAACTGAGTGTTTCAATAGATATTTAAATGAGAGCGTTAACCAAGTGAGCATTTATTCTATAGTAAGTGTATCTGGGGAATTGAAAATGGAAAGTAGGGCAATGGCTGATGAATTGAACAGGTACTTTGCATCCCTCTTCACCATTGAGGACACGAGTAATATCCCAGAAATGGCTGTAAATCAGGAAAGCAACGGGAAGGAGGGATTACCATTGCCTATCCTATGAAGTGATCTTGAGATAATTGTTGAGCCTGCGGGCTGAACAAATCCTCTGGTCTGGATGGGCTTCATCCCAGGGTCTTGAAAGAGGTGGCTAATGGGATAGTTGATGTATTTTTAATTTTCCAAAATTTCTACATTTTGGGCAAGATTCCATAGCAAATCTAACTCGTTTATTCAAGGAGGGGGGGGAAATGGGAAGCAGGAAACTCAATCAGTTAGCCTAACATCTGTCACAGGTAAAATGTGAGAAACTCCCCTTGCTCCTAATTTGTATGAATCTTGCTTTTAGATGCACTGCTGCCTGCCTCCATCTACCTTTATTGTTCACCAGGTAATAAATTGCCCTGGGACCTCTGCACGTTCAACTCTGGATTACTTGCTATAGGAATATGTATAAGAACAGAACGAGATAATGTTATTACTGATGTACTATTTCATGTAGCTACAGAAGGTTCAGCTCCCCTTCCATATCCCTTATTATTTTATCCCCCTCTGCAATGCTCCCATTCCCAACACATCTCAATTTGAGAATATGTGTCAAGTTTTGAGCCAGTATCTGACTGCTCTGTAGTGTACTTCTTTGGTGTTCAGATTTTTTTAAATACGCAAGATCAGTTGGAGACCTGAGAATATATACAATCTAAACTGCTTTGGTATTTCTTTAAAATCTGTTCTGTGACCATGCCTCTAACTCGCTCCGTTTTAATTTTGTTTGCCTGAAGTGAATTGGATTGATATTTGCAACCTGATTAATGTTGAAGGGTTAATGGATTTTCCTTGAAGCCTCAGTAATAAATATGCATTCTTTCTATTTGAAAAGCTGCTTTCATGTTGGATTGTTGTCTACTGGGTAAATGGGCTGTTTGTATCGCGTTCAGAAGTAAAAAGCAGGAGAGCAGGGAGCTCCCAGTTATGGATTAATTGCCCTAATAATGGGATGTGCAGCAGTAATGCCGCCCCCCCCCCCCCCCCCCCCCCCCCCCGCCACACCCACCCACCAATTTCTGTTCTTCAGCTCAAGACGAGCGCTGGCCTACTTTGTTTTTGACAAGGTTTAATAATTTTTGTGACACATTTGGACATGCTGGGCTCGAATCTGCAGTTCGAGTGTGTTTGTGACTTTACGTGGCCTTTCGTAACAATTGGGGAAAATGGGAGCCTGGGATGTAAGAAAGTGTCTGGTTCTAACAATCCTTGCGCGCGCTCTCTCTCTCTCTCTCTCTCTCTCAAGCTGTTGAGGGATCCCAACTATTACTGATTCTGAGAGACAGCCTCCACACTTCCAAGCCAACCACTGTACCTTTACGTACATCAGGTAAACAGACCTGCTGATTTGACGTTTACTTAGCAAAGAATCTGATTCTTGAAGTTGTCTCTTCTAATGAGAATATTAGATATTGGTAATGAAAAAGCCTCCACTTGATTTATAAGGACCAGGAGTGTATTGATCTACTAGGAAGCTAGATTGCTGTCTTCTACACACTTGTTCAGATGAACAATATACATTGGGACAAAATGGGGTAAGAAAAGAAAATGAATAAGATGGTAGCTGAGGTTTACATTGTGATGAATTAAATTTTTTGCTTTTGAAGTCCTTTCAGCTCATTTCAGGGGAGGAGGTGGAGGTGCAGGGGTATTTTCACTGGAGTAGTAATCCAGAGACCCAGCAGATGGTGGGGCGACGTAATGGTTAGCACTGCTGCCTCACAGTGCCAGGGTCCAGGTTCAACTCCAGCCTCAGGTCACTGTCTGTGAGGAGTTCGCACATTCTCCCTGTGTCTGCTGGGTTTCCTCCCACAGTCCAAAGATGTACGGGTTTGGTTCATTGGCCATGCTAAATTGACCCTCGTGTCAAGGAGATTTGTAGGGAAAATGGGTCCAGTTGTGGGGATAGAGCCTGGGTGGAATTGTGCTTGGTACACACTCATTGGGTCAAATGGCTGCCTTCTGTACTGTAGAAATTCTATGATGATGGTGAAATTTGAATTGAATAAAAGTCTAATGGCCAAGAAATATTGATTGTCATAAAAACCCATCTGGCTCACTAATATCCCTTTTTGGGAAGGAAATCCTGCCATCCTTACCTGGTCTGGCCTACATGTGACTCCAGAGCTGCAGCAACATGGTTGACTCTCAGCTGCCCTCTGAAATGGCCAAAAGTGCCACTCAGTTCAAGGGGCAGTTACAGATCAGCAACAAATGCTGGCCAGCAAGTGACGCCCACATCCCATGAATGAATGAAAATAAAATTCTCACTAACTCCCATTGATGTTAAAGACACCAATGCAAATGTTAACAGGCAAACTACCTGCTCTGAGGGAGATGGCCAGTTGGTGCTGAATCCTGGATCACTCTCTGGTGAACTCATAACATAGTAAGGAGTCTCAACACCAGGTTCAAGTCCAACAGGCTTATTTGGTAGCAAAAGCCACTAGCTTTCAGAGATCTGTCTGGAGACAATACGCACTTTTTTAACCTGCGCTTGACCCTCTCTCCACTCGCATTGTCTGTACCTTTTTAAGACTTGATTACCTGTTCAAGTCCAACAGGTTTATCTGATCGCAGAAGCCATTAATTTTTGGAGTGCTGTCCCTTCATAGGTAAGTGGGAGTCCTGTTCACAAGCAGAGCATATAAAGAGACAAACTCAATTTACAAAATAATTGTTGGATTGCAAGGATTACCTTGATTACAGGTAATCAAGTCTTAAAGGTACAGACACTGTGAGTGGAGAGAGGGTTAAGCACAGGTTAAAAAGGTGTGTCTTGTCTCCAGACGGGTCTCCGAAAGCATGTGGCTTTTGCCACCAAATAAACCTGTTGGACTTTAACCTGGTGTTGTGAGACTTCTTACTGTGTTTACCTCAGTCCAGTGCTGGTATCTCCACATCATGAACTCATAACCTTAGGCAGCTGGGCTCAGGCTCCATTACGCTAGCTTTAATTTCACCAGTTTGAGTTAGACTTGATCCAGTTCCCAGATGAGAGAGGATACAATGCAAACCAAATATGTTTCATCAGTTTATTAATTTTTTGGCTTCTGTCGAGAATTGTGTATTTAATATCTTGGTTCAATGTCGCTCTAACTTCTCACTGGTCTATCCCCCTTCCTGGCATTATGTTGATTCAGTTCCACAGAGCTGTACATGATGGGAATATTTCAGTGTTTAAGTGATTGGGGGGAGAGCAATGCAATTGTTGATGCAGTTTTCTTATTAATCATTGAAAGAAAGACTTTTATTTGGGGAGCTTCTTTCACAGCCACATGGTGTCCCAAAGCACTTTATTGCCAATGAGGTACTTGTGAAGTGTTGTAGGAATTGACCGTCAATTTGTCCAAACCAGCCTCCCACAAATGGCAATGTGACAATCTATTTTTCAACATTAGAATCCCTACAGTGTGGAATGAGGCCACTCGGTCCATCCTACACTAATGACAATCCCACACAGGCCTTATTCCTGTAACTCTCACATTTACCCCACTAATCCCTTTGATGCTAAGGGGCCATTTAGTATGACCAATCTACCTAACCCACACGTTAGAGTGTAGGAGGAAACCCATGCAGCCAAGGGGTGAATGTGCAAACTTCACACAGACAGTGACTCGAGGTCAGAATTGAACTTGCGTCCCTGGTGCTGTGAGTCTGCAGTGCTACTTTGTTAAATGAAGGATTAGCATCAGGCAGAGCACGGGGAATAAGTCCACTGCTCTCTTTGAGATGGTACTCTGGGATCTTTTCCTTTCACCTTGGAGGGCGTATGTGGCCTCAGTTTCATGACTCACCTCATTTCCCCAGTCGAGATCATCAGAGTGTACTTAACCTGGTCAACAGAGACCAACAGTGTACTGGTAAAATTTTGAATATATGGAATGATTATTGCTTTTTCCCCAGTGTCTCCAAACTGTGTTCATGTAGCCATAACCACCTCTGGTAGGAATTATTCCTGGTAGGAATAATGGTAGGAAGGATTATTACTTACGTGGCGAAAAACTGCAGCAGGCGACGGTGCAGAGGGACCTTGGGGTCCTTGTACATGAGTCGCAAAAACCCAGCTTGCAGGTGCAGCAGGTGGTCAGGAAGGCGAATGGGATGCTGGCCTTCATAGCGAGGGGGATTGAATATAAAAGTAGGAAGGTCTTGCTGCGGCTGTATAGGGCATTGGTGAGGCTGCAGCTGGAGTACTGTGTGCAGTTTTGGGCGCCGTACTTACGCAAGGATATTTTGGCCTTGGAGGGAGTGCAGAGGAGGTTTACTAGGCTGATGCCGGAGTTGAGGGGGTTGAGCTATGAGGAGAGGCTGAATAAACTAGGCTTGTACTCGTTAGAGTTTAGAAGAATGAGGGGAGATCTCATTGAGACGTATAAGATGATGAATGGGATGGATAGGATAGAGGTGGAGAGACTCTTCCCACTCAGAAAGGATAGTAGGACTGGGGGGCACAGCCTCAAGATAAAGGGGGGGTGCGGTTTAGAATGGAGTTGAGGAGGAACTTCTTTACTCAAAGGGTGGTGAATCTCTGGAATTCTCTGCCTGTTGAAGTGGTGGAGGGTACCTCACTAAATATTTTTAAGACGCAGGTTGATGTGTTTTTGATAAGAGAGGGGATTAAGGGTTATGGGGAGAGGGCGGGAATGTGGAACTGAGCCACGACAGATCAGCCATGATCTTATTGAATGGCGGGGCAGGCTCGAAGGGCTGGATGGCCTACTCCTGCTCCTATTTCTTATGTTCTTATGTTCATGCTTTCTCTTTCTCTCCTTCCCTCACTGCTCTCTCTTTCTTTCTTTCCGTCCCTCCCTTGCTGCTGTCTCTTATTCTTTCTTTTTTTCTTTCTTTCTCTCCCTCCCTTGCTTCTATCTCTTCACCTCCCCCCGTTCGTTGCTGTCTCACCTGGGAGGTTCCGAGAAGTGATGTCCTTTCTTATGAAAAAGTGAATGTTAAATGGCAGTTGACCTGTCCCTTTCACATCTCCTGCTGGCCAGCCCTGGTGAGATGGGGGGCTGGCTGACTCACACACTGCTCTTTGCTCACTTGGATTGAGGTTGCTTCAAGACAAGCTAAAGAAATGGATTTTAGTCTTTTAAAATAAAAAAAAATCTAGGAAAGATAAAATAAACTTCAAGTTTCGATGTATGCATGTGAGGGTCTGATGTTTAGTGGCAGTATGTAGATTGTTCATTTTTAACTGCTTGGTTCCTTTGTGTGAAAATCTAGTCAGGTTAATAGGTGTGTCAGGGCTTCAAGGAGTTTCGGGGGAAAAAAAAATCCATTGATAACATCAAAGATCCAAATGACATTTTAAATTGTAGAGGAATAAAAATGAAAACCTGGGGCTATATTGATAGGGCTTTGAAGAGAAGCCAGAGAGAGGAGCGTGGAGATTACTACAGTTGCCTAGTGATTCAGTTGGTATGGCAGTGAATTCATTATGTTACTGCATTCATAATCCAGGGGCCCGTACTGATGATCCTGAGATCATGGTTTAAAATCCCTTGGTGACCAAGAGGTGAGAGAGGAGGAAGGGAGAAAGCAGCCACATAGCAGTTGGACAATTTGAAATTGTCCACTCGTCCTTATCTTGTCTGAGGTGTATGTGATTCAGTCCTACATCAAGGTCATTTGAATCTTGCCATTTTTCCAAAATAGCCTAGCCAACCGCACAGTTGTGTAAAAATCTTTGCGTCCTAAGAAAGAAGCCCAAAGTTAACCTTGTTTGGGCAACAAAAGATGAGCGATATTACTGGTCCTGATCACCATGTCCTGAAAATGCACTCAGGCAGCCACCATTCTTTTGTCTGATGGATGTATGGGAGAAAACAATGGGGTGGCACAATGGCATAGTGGTTAGCACTGCTGCCTCACACAGCGCCAGGAACCCGGTTCAATTCCCGGCTTGGATCACTGTTGATGTTTGGAAAAAAATGTATCCGTAATTTACCACGATGGACTTTTCCTTAAACAAAAGGACAGGAATGTTTTTGACGTTCTTCCAGTGTCTGCATGGGTTTCCTCCAGGTGCCTGCAGTTTCCTCCCACAGTCTCATCTCTGGATCATCAGTACAGACACCTGGATTATGGGTTAGGTGCATTGGCAGTGCTGAATTCTCCCTCAGTGTACCCGAACAGAAGCTGGAGTGTGGCGACTAGAGGATTTTCACAGTAACTTCATTGCAGCGTTGATGTAAGCCTACTTGTGACACTAACAAATTAACTGTAAACAATTAGGATCTTGACCAGATATAAAATCTAATTTGAAATGAAGTATCTACAGTTCTGATTTAACATGTTGATTTTTCTCCCTGGTCTAGGCTGAATATTTGTAGGAATGAATGCTGGAATAATTTCTAACACCCAAGTGTAATGAATCCCATAAGGAAACATTAGGACAGGTGAATCAAAGGTACAGGCAGAACAGTAGATTTGAAGGAGCACCTTAAAGGAGTGGGAAGAAGTGTAAGGAGGTTTAGGGAGAGAATTCCAGAGCTTGCGAATTGAAGCCCCAGCCACCAATGGTGAAGAAATGAAAAACAGGCATGTGGGAGAGATCAGCACTGGAGGAATGCCAGGATCGTTAACATTGTGGGATTGGAGACGGCTACAGATAAGGAGGGATTTGGAAACTTGGATGAGAATTTTAAAATCAAGTCAAGACAGAGTTGCAAGTTGCAGGTTTAGCTCACTCATGGCTGGGTTTGGCAAACTTCCATGATCTGTATTCTTGCTATTACTAATAAATCAGAATTACTTCCAAAAGCAGCAGAACAAAGTCAAACATGTTAATGTTAATCTTAAATCTTTGTAACTCTTTAAAAAGGCATTTGTTATTCTATTATTCACCTATTAGAGTGAACACCCAGCTTAGACGGGAAAGTCAGACAAGTCCGAGCTTACACCAGTTTGAAAATGGTGATGATGAGATATGTTATTGGGCCTTTGACATTCAAAAAGGCAATTATGGTCATTGCACCTGTAGCCACAATTCTGGCCTCCTGGGTGTTCACTGCTCTCTGCAGCCGACGTTCTTTGCAGCTTGTTCTGTGTTCTTTCCCAAACCTGCTGGAAGCCATCATCTGAATTCCTTGGTCTTCCTCCATCTCACTGACTTTGTAGTGAAGTTAAAAGTTGTCTTACTCTTCAATCAAACTAACCCCCGCACACCCTCCAAAAAAAAAAGTCTCTTTCTCCAGCTGTAAATCTCCCTTGGGCGATCTTGTTTCATTAATCAGATTTGTGAAATTGGAGTTGAGGTGGGTGATGGAAGGAGATACTTGGGTAGAATCTTTTTACAGGTTTGTGGGATGTCAGAGTTGCATGCACATGTAAGCATGTGAAATGTCCACATCAAATCTAGTTGAACTACCGAGGAAGCGCACACCCAATGTTGATGATTGTGTCGACATGGATTATCCATCAAGGGAGAATTCTTGACGTGTTTAACTTTGAAGTACTGGAGGAGCACTTTGAAATGAGCAATTGAAGGCACTCTCTATGAGGAACACTTACTACTAAATAAACATGGTGGCTACAGTGAATTGGTTTGTATGGAGGTTGTCTTGATAGCATAGATTGTGGCCTCCATCTGTGCGCTAACTGTTTTATGATTTACTAACTGCAGGAATCACTGCACGAGGCTGACGATCTCCAGGTTTCTATTATCCCCTACAGAAGATGAGCTTGGCTTCTAACGCAAAAGTGTGAGCAGCTGGGACCCGGAATAGTGGTACAAACAACTTGGAGTAATTAAGCATTAGCTCAATTTGAGCACAAGCCAAAATCTCATCAGAAATCTCATTCGAGAGCTCTCTGTAATTTGAAGCTGGTAACTCTTAATTAAGCATTCAAATTGTTTGTTAGTCTTGGTCTTTCATTTGAAAGTTGGACTCTTCAATGTCCAGATCAATGTTTATCCCTCAACTAAACATCAGTTTCAGAAAATAGAATCTAATCTGTCCATTGGCCTCGTCGTTGGAGGGAGCTTGCTGTGTACGGATATTCCTCCATGACAGCAGTAACTGTGCTTCAGAAATAATTAATTGGCTGCAAAGTGCTTTAGGACTTACTGAGCTGGTTTAAAAAGTGTAAACTCTGTCTACCCTTCTCCAGGGCAACTTTCTCTAGTGTCGATCTTTGTATCCCCCATCCCCAAAACTCTAGTGTACTCCTTCTAAACAAAATGTGAATAATTTGCTGGATTGAGTTAATAGTTCTCCAGCATTATGTTCTATCCATTGTATTCACTTGGGAAGCAAAAGCAAGAAAGCAGTTTGCTGCCTTCTGTAAATTGGGAGAGGGCAGTGTGCAGTGGGACCTGGGTGTCCTTGTGCACCAGTCTCTGAAGGTGAGCATGCAGGTGCAGCAAGTGGTGAAGAAGGCAAATGGTATGTTGGCTTTCATTGCGAGAGGTTTTGAGTACAGCAGCAGGGATATGTTGTTGCAATTATACGGGGCCTTGGTGAGGCCACACCTAGAGTATTGATGCAGTTTTGGTTTCCTTTTCTGAGGAAGGATGTACTTACTCTCGAGGGAGTGCAGCACAGGTTTACCAGGCTGATTCCAGGGATGGTGGGACTAATGTATGAGGAGAGATTGATTAGGTTAGGATTCACTGGAGTTCAGATGAATGAGGTGGTATCTCAAACTTACAAAATTCTAACAGGACTAGACAGTGTAGGTGCAGGGAGGATTTCCTGATGTGGAGGGAGTCCAGAACTAGAGGTCACAGTTTGAGGATTCAGGGTAGACCGTTTAGGGTGGGGGTGAGGAGACATTTCTTCACCCAAACAATGGTGAGCCTGTGGAATTCATTACCACAGGAAGTAGTTGATGCCAAAACAAGGGCCTCTTTCTGCACTGTAGGATTCTATGATTCTATGAATGTATTCAGGAGGCACCTGGATATAGCACTTGGCGAATGGGATCAAAAGTTATGGGGAGAAAGCAGGATTAAGCTGTTGAATTGGATGATCAGCCATGAAGCATTTCCAAAGACAAGTGCTGGTAAATGCTTACAACAGCAGGTTAAAATCCAACTGATGGACTTCAAACTTGTTCTGTGAGACTTCTTACTGTGCCCAGTGCTGGCATTTCCTCATCATGTAAATACTTAGAGGCAGGCAGGCAGGCACCTCGGATTTAAAACATCTTCTTACATTGATGGACTCGGTGGTGACCTTGTTAGCAGTTCTGTAGGCATGTTAAAAGATGAGTAGATGGCAGACCGAGATATGGAAGTCTCACCATCCTGGAGCTCAGGCTTGAAATTTGAACTGTTTTTAAGTCAATGTGACCCACTGGAGCTTTGAAGCTTTGTTCCTGTTCCCGCCTCAGTAACTGTTCACAAAACAACATAAGAAAGGCTTGGCATATAAATATTTATTGTGCTTCATTTCAAAAACAAAATTGCTGGTATGAAGGGTCTTTTTGTCTTGCACAGATTGATGACTTCATTAGGAGAGCTGGTGAGGAAGAGTTAGTCTGGCTGATGGGAAGCTGAGATATCATACATAGCAGGAATGACCCAATCATTGGAGCACCCAAGGCTAACGATTTTATCTCCCCTCACGGTCTCGCTGAGTGACTCCTGCACGCTGGCTGCTTGATTTCGTATCTTTGCTTTCGCTAAAAGTGGAAATATAAGGGTGGGAGAGGGCTTGAGGTGAAATGAAAGGATGTTTGAGTCAGTTCCAATTACCTGTGTGGGTGCAAAGATCTACTCTGCTGGCAGTGCGGTCCTGGGTAGGAGGTGATTGTTCATATAGGGAGCTCTTGATCTCAGCCACGCACAGACTGAAGTGAAGGGCAGGTGCAGCTCCCGCGGAGGAAGGTTGACAGAATCTGGAGGACAGTTTGACCAGGAGGGCGATTCCGTTCCTGTCACGTTGCAGAGTCCTGAGACCAGTGGCCAAGCTGAGGTTTGCAAACAGAACCAGAGGGGAAGCAATGAAGAACAATTTCAGAGAGACTATCAAAGCATTTTTTGCGTTTTGAGTTAACTGGAGGCTCCGGCAACGGTACCCTGTATCCCAGACCAATCATATGGGATTGAGATGTGATTGCAGCTGCCTGCTAATGAGACTGGTAAAAATTGTGGATTCACCTGATGTACTTCACAGGGTTTAAATAAGAGACTTTTAGCAGTGCTAGAGCAACCACACTTGCATTAAATAATACCACAGCTTCTAGATTTCGGATTGTTAAAAGTTAAAGTTTATTTATTAGTCACAAATGAGGCTTAGATTGACACTGCAATGAAGTTACTGTGAAATTTCCCCTAGAGTGAGCCTTTCCTAATACTGGCAGTGGATGGGGGACAAATTTGATTCATTGTTATCACATGTATTGGGATACAATGAAAAAGGTTGTTTCTTGCGCACCATGCAGATGAAGCATACTGTTCATAGAGTACATAGCGGAGAAGGACAGGAAAGGACAGAATGTAGTGTTGCAGTTTCAGGTAGGATGAAAAGCGAGATGAGCTTAATATGTGATAGGACCATTCAAAAGTCTGATGGCAAAATCTTTGCATGTTGGCAATGTAAACACTGGTCTCTGAACTGCCGAGTGGGTGCAGTCATGCTAAGAGCTCTTCTTGCCTGCAGCTAGGGGAAAAAAACAACAGCAAGTGCCTAGTGGCAAAGCAGTAAAGTAAAATGCCATCTAAAAGATGGGAGAGAGCCATGTCGGAGAACTGCCACTTACAGCTTCACTACCATACCCACCCCGCAGTGGGACAGCAGCTGGCCTTTGCGTGATGCCTCCTCTCAGCCGCACGGCTGGCATCTGCACCTCGCCAATTCTAGAGAGGATGAGAAGCAGCGTGTGGTGCTGGTGTTGGAATGTGCCACATCAGCCCGCCCCTGTTTGACTTGCTTTTTAAAAAGGTGCATGGAAGGTTTTAATTTTCTTCTCAAGGCTGTGTTGTTCTAAGTGAGCAGTTTTAAGGACAATTAACTGATGACTGGTTTGAATGAGTTAATTCTTTCATACTATTTGTTTGTGCCTGTGACAGAGGAGGTGAAGGAATCCATCTATTGCGTGATGGGAGCCTTCCGTTTATAAATTGAGGTTAGCCAGTGTTGCAGTCGTTAGTTTATTGGAGCCTTCTCGTGCGAGAGTAACCTTCAGTGTGTGTATAAATGGGCCAATATGTTCTCCTGGCTGTTTTGCTGCATAGTACAAGTGAGCCATTGTTCCTGTGCAGAGCTCCTCCCAGCAAATAGCTACACCATTCAGGAAAGAGGTTCCACAACAACCCCTCCTGTGTTGGCAAACAAAGTTCTGCAAATTTCCACTTTGCTGCAGCAACCTAATGTTCGCTTCCCGCACCTTGTGCAGATTGCTGGAGCAGCGTTTGGTTGGGGGTTTGCAGACCTGCCTGCAGACTGGGCAGTTTTGCGTACGGAGTGCTAGAAATCAGGGGTCTAAATAAGCCCAGTGTTTGCAGATGACAAATTTAAAAGCTGCGTTCTATTTTCATGCACTTAGCAGTTTCCACGTGTGTAGCCTTGAGGTTTCGAATCTTTCCCTAACTCCAGCGACTACTTTTTAAAAAAGAAAAAAAACTAATAAAGGCAACAACTGCTGGAAATGCTGAGCTCTTTAGGCGATATTTGTGAAAGGGTTAATGTTTCAGTTCAAATGATTTACAGAGCTGAAATGTTAATTGTTTCTCCGAAGGTGCTGCCTGACCTCCAAACATTTTCAACATTTGCTGTTTCTGTTTCAGGTTTTGCAGTACTTGCTTTTGTGTTTGAAATTGGGCTATTTTGATGTCTTCCACTTTTGATTTTATTAATTATTAACATGCACTGAAAAGTATTTTTCTTGCACGCTATACAGACAAAACATACTGTTCACAAGGAAGGGAGAGAGTGTAGAATGTAGTGTTCCAGTTATAGCTCGAGTGTAGAGAAAGATCAACTTAATGCAAGGTAGATCCAGTCAAAAATCTGACGGCGGCAGGGAAAAAGCTGTTCTTGAGTCGGTTGGTACGTGACCTCAGACTATTGCCTTTCGCTTCACAGTTTTCAGCGTGACCTGAATTTGGTGTGGGTAGATGAATTTCCCTGCAAGTACATCAGCGAATGTATAGGCTGAGACACGGGGATTAGAGACTCAAGTTCCATCTAGTGGCAGAAATGTGTGATGGGTAGCTTTTCAATAGGACAATCTTATTGAAGTGCTCCCTGGAGGACTTCAATAACATTGTCCTATTATAAAGGACAATCTTATTTTGGTGGGCCCAAGTAAGGTCTATATAACAAGATTTAATAAAGAATTATAATCTGAGAGGTGGATGTTAAGGCAACAATCCAGCTTTGAATTTACAGAATGGCCTTTCGTTAATAAACTAGGAGATTACCTGTTGCTAAGCAATTTGTGTATCAGAAATGGGATGGGATGGGAGAAGGAGGGAAAACCTAATTCAAGAGGACTAAAGTAGACTGCAGGTCACGAGGTTTGCCATCATCCCTGCTTGGGTGCTTAGTGCTGGTTTAAAAATGAGGAATTTTGCAGAAAATGATGCAGGAGGTTTTTGCAGGCTCTTCAGGTAAGTATTGTATCCCTGAGCCACCAGAATGGAGGATCATTATCCCTACAGTGCGGAAGGAGGCCGTTTGGCCCATTTGAGTCTGCAACGACCACAATCCCATCCAGACCCTATACCCTTAACCCTAAGTATCGACCCAGTTCATCATCTAGACACTGGGATAATTTAGCATGGCCAGTCAACCTAACCTGCACATCTTTGGAGTGTGGGAGGAAACCAGAGCACCCGGAGAGAACCCATGCTAACATGGGGAGAATATGCCATATTATAAATGGCTCACATGTACTTTGCAGCAAAACAGCTAAGAGAACATATTATAAAAAGGCTATTATAAATTTAAGATGGAAAGAATTGTCTTAACTGGGATCTTATCTGTTGCCAAGCAATTGGTGTGTCCAGAAATCGAGGAGCAGGCCCTGGATGGGGTAAGAGGGGGGAAACTAATTCGAGAGGACTAAAGTAGATAGCAGGTTGAGGTTTGCCACCATCCCTACTTGGGTTTTAGTACTGGTTTAAAAATAAGGAATTTTGCAGAAAATAACGCATATTTAAAAGGTAAATTCAGAGTTCAAATCCCATATTAAGTATCACAATGGATGATATGGTTGTGTTAGGATTCTAGTGTGGAGGATGCGAATGTATTAAACTCATCTATCATTGTGAAAACTGGTATTTCTGTTTAATAAATCTACTTGCGTGTTATCTTGGCAAAGGTTCATTGCTAATTCATGGGGAAGATAGAACACAAAATGCCCTGGGGGTGCTGTCACATAGGAAAAGTACAGTATCTACTGGCACTCTTAATGAAATCTATTCTCATTATTTGCTGTACATCTGTGATTCACTTGCAACTCTTTTCTCCTGAGTTCCCAGACATGTGCCCTTCATTAATGAAGGCAAGGGCCATCTCGCAACATAAATGCACTGCATCCTCCAGTACCACAGAAGGCATTTTGGTGATGCATTATTTTATGAGCAAATATTTTTTAAATGACTGCAATTTTCTTTTTGAAATAGTTTCTGCTTTAGAGACTGAGATCAGGTGCACAGTTCAGTGATCCCATTCTTTGCTGTCTGTGCAAGCTAAACCCCCTGCCACAGTATACAGGATAAAATAAATGACTGTGACTTTGTACGGCTCAATTCGGTTAAGTGGTTTTGATGATGAGTGCAGAGTTTAACTGGTTTGTAGGCACCCCTAGGATTGCTTTGTGCCTGAAACTTGCCACCTGCTATTCTGTGTCGTGTGAAATTGTAACAAAACGCTGCAGATATTTCCAGGTATAATTTTGTTTATAGATGTCATGACAAAGAACTTCAGTTGTGCTGTAACTGTGGTGTCTCATTGGGTGTAGGGGTAACTGGAAGCTTTCTATTAGTTTCCTGGAAAACTGGACATGTTATCAAGCTTCTCAAATAGAGGAGATACTTAATAGCTGACCACTGGGCTACACATGGCAACTGAAGCTCAGGGTGCTGCTGGACGGTCAAATGTGTTGAATATTCTGGTTTAACCCCTAACCACCTGGGGTTGTGATGTGGAGATGCTGGCGTTGGACTGGGGTGGGCACAGTAAGAAGTCTCAAGACTTCATCAGATGAGTGAGTGAAAAGGAGCAGCGCTCTGAAAGCTCATGATTCCAAATAAACCTGTTGAACTTTAACCTGGTGTTCTGAGACTTCCAGCTGGGGTATAACTGTTTAAAGTGCTTAAACCTAACCCTAATCCTGTTGGTATAATTTGGTTGCAAACAGTATTGTTTGTTACTATTAAGGGATGCAATGTAATTTGTTGTTTGTTCTAATGCTGTCCAGTTACAGAGGTAATTTGGGGTGGCACGGTGGTTAGCACTGTTGTCTCACTGCGCCAGGGACCTGGGTTCGATTACCAGCTTGGGTCACTGTCTGTCTTGTGGGAAAGTTACCACTTCGGAATGAGACTTGGAGGTTAAAGCTTTGGGAGAAGCACTGACACTCAGCAGTACAGGCAGTCACCTTCTCAACTACACAGTGGTAGTTGACCATCTTTTAAACATTGTTAGATAATAGACAGCAGGGACATCAGCCATTAGCACATGGTTTCACGTTGAGTTGACACGTACGGACATTGACAGCACATCATTATACATACAGTAGATACATTTATGCAGTTATGTCCCTATCAATATTTATATGTTATATATATTTATGC
Source organism: Carcharhinus amblyrhynchos (assembly GCF_965287045.1). Lineage (NCBI taxonomy): Eukaryota > Metazoa > Chordata > Chondrichthyes > Carcharhiniformes > Carcharhinidae > Carcharhinus > Carcharhinus amblyrhynchos. The sequence goes on from NW_027649778.1 coordinate 4,526,653, forward strand.
CCCCTCTATCAGGCTGATCTCATTATCAAAGTCATTGTTTTGGGTCTGCTTTTATCTCAAGTTTAAGGTGCCTCAAGGTCTGACCTGTTTCCTGCAATAGTTTAAACACTACAGGTTTTAACTCTTTGTGTACTGTCTGTGTCCAAAGTCAGTGCCTCTTAATGACCTTCCCAGAGTCTGTTTTGTGCCAGGAAACCATTTTGTATCCTTTAACTTGGATTTCACTCCAACAGTGTGTAGTCTGCATGTTCTCTCCATATCTGCTCTGGTTTCCTCCCACAGTCCAAAGAGGTGGATTGGCCTGGCTAAATTTCCCTTTAGTATCAGGGAGGACAAGCTAGGGTAAATGCATAGGGTTATGGGGATAGGGTCTGGGTGGGATTGTTGTCGGTGTAGACTTGATGGGCCAAATGGCCTCCTGCAGTGTAGAATTCTATGAATTGGATGGCTGCACTGAGATTTGTAGTAAGCTGCTCTAGTGCATTTGACTGTTTATTTGGGATGGTGAGTTTCTTCAGGCACCTATTTACTGTGTCTAATTGGAGTCTGGGTTTACAAAATGTGGAAACGAAGATGGCGCAGATGGAGTTTTGAAATGCTCAATGGTGTCCAAGGGCTAAGACCAAGTTTGGGCCATTGGTTTCTGATGTAATATCAATCTTGGACTGTGACAGTGGGATAGTGCCCGGTGGGTCAGCCTCAGGGCAGTGACAGTGGGATAGTGCCTGGTGGGTCAGTCTCGGGGCAGTGACAGTGGGATAGTGCCCGGTGGGTCAGTCTCGGGGTGGTATTATGGGTTGATTAATAGTGCTGAGTGGAAGCTATTTAATTGGAGTCGAGGGTAATTCTGATGGAGTTGCCTGAGAGCTGTTGTATCTTCAAGGATGACTTGAATTTGAATAACATCCTTGGCAAAGAAAATGTTCACAATTTTGTCATCATGCTAAAGGGACATATTGCAAGGGGTGACTACCACTTGGTCAAAGAGATGGAGATATTCAGTCAGGATGCAATGACTAAGTACAGCTGCTCATGCTTCAGTAAATGGTGTAACTCCTGGGTGCTGAGTCAGTTGAAGTGAGTCAACTGGAATGAGCTCAGCCGTGGACCTTGCCATCCGGATTGAAAGAGGGTCAATATGCAAAGGAGTAAAGTGGTGCGGGAAGGGGCTGGAGTATCGTTATACGCTCACTTATTCCCATTTATGGGACGCAAGCTTGGGGAAAGGTAACATTTACACATTTATCATTATTGTCACAAGTGGTCTTACATTAACACTGCAGTGAAGTTACTGTGAAAATCCCCCAGTCGCCACACTCCACCTGTTTGGGTACACTGAGGGAGAATTTAGCACAGCCAATCCACTTAACCAGCAAGTCTTTCGGAGCTGCACGTTCCTGAATGTTTCAACTAGTGGGGCCAAAATTAGCTTTTTAAAAAAAAAAATTCCAGGTGTCCAGGTGATGTAAGCAACTGAACAAAAACAGCTTGCGTTATCCTGGGGGAAAAGAAGTGACAAAAACACTTTTGGTCCTTTGCCCAATTTTAAAAAGAAAGCAGTTTGCATCTACTTCTCACAGTATTAGTGATTGCACTGCTGGTCTTGCAGCTAAAAGCTGGTGCAGGCCCAGACATGCAGTATTCATTAAGAACAAGAGGTATCTTTCGCTCTGTCCATGCCGCAGCTTGGTATTCTGCCAGAGTTGATTTGTTGGGTGAAGGGTGAGCTGGTGATTGCCTATGGCGATCAGTAATTTGTTTTCCCATTTGTTAATGGCACTTTAGTTTTGATAAATATGTGCTGCAGGAAAACAAATGGACGGCAAGGTCAAGAAAGTGGAGGATTTTGGATTATTGAGCTGATGGTCATTCATCATGGATGTACCTTTTTAAGAGATTAGGTTAAACATCATCATTGGCACAGAAGAACAGTCAAAATTGTTTCTTTGGAGTTGGGCCAATTGCCTCTAATGCTTGGGCTGAAGGTGACTTTCCTCTGAGATTACTTTCTCTTTAGTTTCGTTCTGCACTGCCTCTTCCACCAAGCGAGTTCTGCTTTATCTATCCAGCAGTCAATATAGCAGAGATCTGAAACCAGAGTTATAAATAGGATGATTTGTATCAGGAGTTTCTGTCCCTGTCAGTACCCACTGTTAAACCTCCAATACCCCAAAAGCAGGACAGTTCAAGGACAGACATTTTACATGGAATTTCTCCTGCTGTGACCAGCTGACAGGAGTGGGCAGGGTCCACACTTTGGCCACCGGAATATAACTTCATGCTGTTTCCCTCTTTTTGTCTTTGCGCCACATTGCACTTCAGTCCTGGGCCCACGAATGATATTTAAAAATATGGAAATTCTTATTTCCATCATTTATGCACCTCCCCGCCGATTTCCAGCGAGGATGTGATGCTGCCGGAATTCTGGCACTGGAACATGCTCATGGGCCAGGACATCCAGCGCGGATCCTGCGTGTCGGCACCGCTGGAATCTCCTGGCCCTCTGCACTTTTAAAGAATTAGTGCAGCGGGATGGGAGAACTGCCCCCAAAGAGTGGTGAGAATGTAGAATTTACTTGCCACAAGGAACAGTTGAGGCTAAGAGCCCAAATATGTTTAAATGGAAGGTTGATGAACACGAGAGGGAGCAAAGATTAGAAGGATATGCTGATGTGGGGGGAGGAGGCTTGTGTGAGGCCAGCATGGACTAGTTTGGTCAATTGACCTGCGTTGTATACTCTAACTCTGTGTAAATGTTGAAGATGTGTAAAAAAAAATTCAATGTGATCTGGATTTTTATTGAAATGTACCAAATTGCTGAAAGGGTTCCATTCCACCATTATGGTGAAACATAACCTGGTTACATTTTCAGGTGTTTTACGATATCTGTTAGCCGAGGGCCCATCTTTCAGATCAAACAGTAAATGCAGACGCTGCCTGTCTGTCTGAATATACAAAATATTGATGCAGAGGTTGAGCAGGCAGTTCCCTGGTAGCCTGATCAGCATTCTTGCTTCATCCAGTACTGCCAACAGACCTGGCTCTCCTTTTCTGTTTGGGGAATTTTGTGTCACGTTGGTTGCTCTATTTACCCCACTGAAACTGCCAACAATGGTACTTGAAAACCAAATCATTCCTTATTGGAGGCTGTGGGCCATCCTGGGAATATGATGATACAAGCTAATTTTTTCCCCCCTTGTATAGATGGTAATGGGTGTATGAATTAGAAATCTGAAGGCCAGTGTCTTGTTTTGACTTTTGGAGAGGAGTTATATTACCACTGTCCTTCCATTGTCATACAACTCCAGTAAGAAGCAACCAAAAGAGAAAATGTTGGAAAATCTCAGCAAGTCAAGCAGCATCTGGTAAGGAGAGAAAAGAGCTAACACTTGAAAGAACAAAGAAAATTACAGCACAGGAACAGGCCCTTTGGCCCTTCAGGCCTGCACTGACCATGCTGCCCGACTTAACTAAAACCCCTACTTGTCCAGGGGCCATATCCCACTATTCCCATCTCGTTCATGTACTTGTCAAGATGCCCCTTAAAAGTCACTACTGTATCTGCTTCCATTACCTCCCCTGGCAATGCGTTCCAGGCACCCACTACTGTGTAAAAAATCTGCCTCGTACATCTCTTTTAAATCTTGCCCCTCGCACCTTAAACCTATGCCCCTTTAGTTTTGAGTCCAAATGACCCTTTGTCCAAGCTTTTATATTGAGAAGCAATTTTAAAGCTTCTGGAAAATAGAGTTCTGGAGGAGGTTAACTTGACGCAACCTCCAGTGTAAGTGGAGTACTCCAGGATTCTGGGCCCCCTGAACAGTGTACAAATTGAAGCAAAGCACAGTTTGACATGTCCTTCATAATATCTGTGCTTTTGACACCTCTAATGTCCACTGGCTACACAAGGTGCTATTATCCAAGCATGTTAGTGCTGCAAGTGCAGGGCACTTCTTGATGTGATTTATTATTGTCACATGTATTAGTATACAGTGAAAAGAATTTTCCTGCACATTATACAGACAAAGCACACCGTTCATAGAGAAAGAAACGTGAGGATGCAGAATGTAGTGTTATAATCATAGCTAGGGTGTAGAGAAAGATCAACTTAAATGCGAGGTAGGTCCATTCAAAAGACTGTCGGCAGCAGGGAAGAAGCTGTTCTTGAGTCGGTTGGTACATGACCTCAGATTATTGTATTCTTTTTCATGAAGGAAGAAACTGGAAGAGAGAATGTCCAGGGTGCATGGGGTACTTAATTATGCTGGCTGCTTTGCTGAGGCAGTGGGAAGCATGGACAGAGTCAATGGGTGGGAGGCTGGTTTGTGTGATGGACTGGGCAATGTTCACGACATTTTGTCGTTCCTTGCGGTCTTGGGAAAATAGTGGAATTCCAGATAGGGGAATATTGGATCTGTGGTCAAGCAATAAAAGCGAAGTGCTGCTGATCAGAAGTTGATGCAATTAAACTGTTGTCTTCAAGTACAGATGAGAGTTCTGCCACTCAATTCTTTGATGTAGCTGATGTTGAAGAGTGCTTGGCAGAAATATTAGCCCTGATAAGAGCAGTAATGCAACATGTGGGATTTGTCTTGTGCTGTTCAAACGGGCTCAAGACTCTGGGGCAATTCCCAAAGTAGCTGATTTTTGTTTTGATCTATGTGGGAAAGTCTGTCAAAAGTTTCCAAGTTAACAAGTAGGTTTGCAGCATCCTTTCGATAGGACAGCTGCTTCCTTCCCAATATACAACTTCTCCTTATTTAACCCATTCCCCATGATGCAGTTAACTTGAGAACCCACCACCTTATTCCCCTCTGGGGGAGTGAGCTAATCTTGATGTGCCTCACCATTCCAGTACTTGAAGTGGCCACAGTCACTTAGGCAATTGACAGTAATGGAATCAGTGATTTAAATGACCATCGTGGAACTGTCTGTGAGGAGTGTGCATATTCTCCCCATGTCTGCGTGAGTTTCCTCTGGGTGCTTTGGTTTCTTCCCACAGTTTGAAAGACGTGCTGGTTAGGTTGTATTGACCCAAACAGGCACCGGAATGTGGCGACTAGGGAATTTTCACAGTAACTTCATTGCAGTGTTAATGTAAGTCTTACTTGAGACTAATAAATAAACTTCAACTTTATAATAATTGTCTCCAGTCACTTGATATTTGATCACAGATTTCTGTTCTCAATTCTATTTGTTTCTCCAAGGGCTTTTTAGATGTTCTGTTGTTACTTCATCTACGCCTGGAGCTCTTCCTGAACTCGTCAGTTTCAAAGCATTCTTTACTTCTGATGTAATGTTTGATTCCTCTTCCATTCTATATCTTGAGGACTTCTTTGATTTGGATCATATATTCTGTCCACTGTTTTACTACTGCATCCCTTTCAAGCTATGTTTTGCTGCCTTAGTCTTTTCCACTATCTGATGCTGTCATCTTCTGTCTTCTGGTGCATAACTCATTGTTTTAAGACTTGTTTCCAACACTATTTTTCACACATTATACCGTTCCTCTTCAACCTTCCTGCAGGCATTCTTTACATTTTGCTCAATTTCATCATGCTTTGTTGGGCCTGTTTCTTTCCCCTTTCCAGCATTGTTGTCAGTACAGTATTTCACCTGTCATCCATCCCTTTCCTTTTTCCACTTGGATAATACTTCTGTGACATATTGTACCATTTTCATGTTTTTCTGTTGCCTTTCACTTCTTGTTTTGAGACTTCTTGTTCTGACTCCTCAATCCTGAGACATCCTTTTGTTTTTTTAAACTTTGACTGAATGCCCCTCTAATAAGAACAAAGAACAACACAGCACGGGAAACAGGCCCTTCGGCCCAACGAGCCCGCGCCGCCGTCCCACTGTCTCAGTGTCCTATTCATGATTTTAGTCTACGCCTAATGTGCCAGGATCAGGGAGGTCCAATTTAGGGACAATTTAGTACCCAATCAATCAGCCTAAAAGCACATCTTTGGGGATGTGGGAGGAAACCGGAGTACCCGGAGGAAACCCACGCAACCACGGAGAGAACGTGCAAACTCCCACAGACACAGGCCCAAATCCATGTGTCCGCACAGCAACAGAGATAGTCTCTGAGCTGTCATGTTGCCCTCGAGATGGTCCAGTTTAATGTTCTCATCCTTCAACATGTCAAGTTCTAAATGGTTGCATCTCTTTTTGCCAGGATTCCTACTCCCATTCCAATCTTTCTTATCACCTGAGTCAGACAGCTCATGATTCTTTTTCAATCTGATCGGATTCTAACCATCTTAGTTCTGCAAGTCCGAGTGAGCCTGTACTGGCTTACTTGGACTTGCATTTTGTTATGCTTTCTCACCTGAGAGTCCTTGTGTTACATGTTTCTGTTCTCAAAAACTCCCTTCCCTGTTTCAGAAATTAGCCTCTTGTGCATTTTATGTTAACTTCATCATGAGTTTGTTTAATTCATTGGGCTAAGATTTCTCTTTTTCTCTTGTCACTATTTACAACAGAGTGGCTTGCAAGACGAATGCTTCCACTTCTCTTGATCTTTGATTGTAACTTTCCATGACTAACTATGGGACTTGTACTGTGCGAGATCCCAGACTCTTCACAGGACACTGGCCGCGTTGCCTTACTAAGGGTCATGGTTGTGTCCTTGCTTGTGTCACACCCCTTGTAGATCATCAGCTTCCCAACCATCATCCAACTAACTTGTTTGGATCTTCTGTCTCTTCTGCCATTGTCAGAGCTAAAGAAGATATTTGGACACCTTGAGTGATGGATCCTCTATTGCCTCCTTATTGATAGGAAGAGGAGAACTGAAGAATTCCTAAAGCTGCTTCAGTCTGCCCTCAATTGTGTACAGTCAGTTTTTTTAATAGGGCACAACCTTGAGTAAAGAGTAATTGTTTCCAGTCATGCACACCAGTAAATTATTTACATATGATACACAGAGGTAGGCCCGAGACAATAACTGTTTAATCATTTTCCATCGGTAATGTCATAATCTTTAGTGGTAGGTGGATGGAATGTCCATTCAGATATAACTTAATTAAGGTTTTTGTGCTGTTAGCAAGGACATTCAGCTGTGTTCTGTTGCTAGATAGTGAAACAGCACTGTCTGTGCTGGCTATTTCATGTATGTGCAGAGACAGCCAGTCTACAGTCGGAGTGCTGCTAATTTTCCTGGCCTCCTGACTGATCCCCTGCTAAGCTCCGTTTTCCTCCCTCACACCATTTCCAGACTTCATGCACATCAGAAGGCCTGCCGTCCCCACAACATCCAAAGCTTATGGGTCTCTCATTTAGCTCTTCACAGCTGACCGGTTGAGATCCCCTGGAATGACCTCTGGTGTACAAAGCTAGCTACTTAATAGTCCTAAGTGAGGAATGGCTAGTTGTGGGCCACCAGTCTCCCCTACCCACACCCTTTTGACATGGCAGGTGACCAAGAGTATTGGGGTACTCCTCACAAACATCTCTCATTTACCCTCTACTCAACAGAAGATTACAACTTGAGTATATTGAACGTGGTTATTAACTGGAAGTGAGAAAAATATTGCATTTAATAAAAAAGAAAGCTCCTTTAAAATATTAGTTTCAATCCAGTTTTCATTCTGAACAGTTCCTGTAGCACAGTGGTTATGTTATTGGACTATAATCTGGTAGTCTGGGCTAATAATTTGGAACCAAAAAGTTCCATCCCACCATAGCAGCTGAGAGGAATTTAAATTGAGTTCAATAAATGTAGAATAAACAGAATTGCTAACTGTTACAGTGACCATGAAACTCATTTTTATAAAAAGCCACCTGGTTCTCACATTCCTTTAGGGAAGGAAATCTGCTGTCCTTCTTGGGTTGGGCCCCATATGTGACTCTGGACACACAGCAATCGTTGTTACTCTTCAACTGTCCTCTCACAAGCTATTCATCTCAGCACCAGCTTCTGAAGGGAAATTACGGATGAGAAGGCATGCTGGCCGTGCCGGTGATATCCACATCCTGTCAATGACTAAAAGGAAATGGCTCACAGTGGGCAGTACTTCCATGGTTTGTGAGAATCTTCTGATATGTTGGCAAAATAGTCATTTGTCCTGTGGGAGCTGAGACAGCAAGTGTACCCAGGCTATTTGACTACAGAAGGCATAGCAGTCATGATCAATCCTGTTCACTTAATCGTGCACATTAAGCTGCCTGATTTTGTTGCTCTCTGACCTCCACCCTCTCTACCAAACCCAGGAATTCTGAGACTAATGCAGTATTGTAAAAAATCTCTCAACACCAGGTTAAAGTCCAACAAGTTTATTTGGTAGCACAAGCTTTCAGAGCACCGCTCCTTCAGCAGGTGAAGGGGCCGTGCTCTGAAAGCTTGTGCTACCAAATAAACCTGTGACTTTAACCTCCTGTTATGAGACTTCTTACTGTGCCCACCCCAGGACAACACTGGCATCTTCATATCAATGTGGTATAACAGCTATAATCAGATAATTCAATAGTAAACTTGGATTTTCCAGCCTCAAGTCAATTTGAATGAGTTGGTGTTGAATTTGTCTGCACTGTACAGTACAAGGTAGTGAAGAATTGCCCAGTGGAAGCCAAACGAAATGTGGCAGCTTATTTAACCTAGTTTGTTTCTGCATGAGGGGATATTTAATTCAACACAGTGGCACAGTGTTTAGCACTGCTGCCTCACAAAGATAGAGACCTGGTCCTTGGAGTGTCAAAGCAACCATTTAAAATTTAAATAGAGATGTTGCATCATAGATCTATTTGTCTTTTGTCCAATTCTTGCTCCAGTAGACACAGAGTTAAGTGTCAAGAGGCTGCAGCACAGTCCTAACCCACTGAAGTGAAACTGTCTGATCTTTGAGGCAGAGGGCTTGTAATCTCCACTTCACATGATTGAAGCCCTTTTATCTCTCAGCACTGTCTCTGTGATTGCACTCGTGTCCTGCTATTCAGACTATTATTACCAATGAGTATCGTGGCCTGAATTTGTCCATTGGTGCTAGTGATCGGCTGTGTATGCGCAAAGCCTGCGTTGCTGGGATTGTAAGGCTTAGGCCAGGACTACAATATCCATTCAATGAACCATGACAGGCGCTAGTCATTGGAAAATGTGGTCCCCTCTGGGCTGGTCACGGACAGGTATTTCCTCTGTATTAAATACAGCTCCATTGATATTAAATACTGAAATAGTGTGTTAAGTTTGGCTGGAGGGTGGATGCAAAGTAATGATTAATGACAATGAGAAATACTAATATACTAATAGCACCAGAATCCCTGGAGTTTCAGCTGGGAATGAGATCCTGCTCTTTGGCATTTTGAAACCATGGATAATTTTAGGTTGCTGATTTTTGTACAATTTCCCGCTTGAGAACCATTATTTAGCCACCTGACAGAGCTCTGAGTGCTAATCAATGCCTGTCGAGTGCAAGCAAGATGCTAATGTAATTGAGACGTTTCTGATGTGCTTACTGCTGCCTCTCAGTGCCAGGGGCCTCGGTTCGAATATGGCTTGGGTCACTGTCTGTGTGGAATCTGCGCGTTCTCCCTCTGTCTGTGTGGGTTTCCTCTGGATGCTCCGGTTTCCTCCTATAGTCCAAAAAAATGCTGTTTATTTATTGGCCACAAGTAGGCTTATGTTCACATTGCAATGAAGTTACTGTGAAAAACATCAGAGCCACACTCTGATGCCTGTTTGATTTGATTTATTATTGTCCCATGTATTAACATACAGTGAAAAGTATTGTTTCTTGCATGCTATGCAGACAAAACATAGCCTTCATAGAGAAGGAAGAAAGAGTGCAGGATGTAGTGTTACAGTCATAGCTAGGGTGTAGAGAAAGATCAACTTAATGCAAGGCAAGTCCATTCAAAAGTCTGAAAGCAGCGGCGAAGTCAGTTGGTAGACGACCTCAGACTTTAGTATCCTTTTCCCGAAGGAAGAAGGTGGAAGAGAGAATGTCCGGGGTGCGTGGCATCCTTAATTATGCTGGCTATTTTCCTGAGGCAGCAGGAAGTGTAGACAGCATCAATGAATGGGCAGCTGGTTTGCGTAATGGACTGGGTTACATTCATGATCTTTTGTAGTCCTTGTGGTTTTGGGCAGAGCAGGAGCCATACCAAGCTGTGATACAACCAGAAAAAAAGGCTTTCTATGGTGCATCAGCAAAAGTTGGTGAGTCGTAGCTGACATGCCAGATTTCCTTATGCTTCTAAGAAAGAGGCATTGGTGAGCTTTCTGAACTATAGTGTCGACATGGGGGGGCCAGGACAGGTTGGAGATCTGGGCACCTAAAAACTTGAAGCTTTCGGTCCTTTCTACTTCGTTCCCATTGATGTAAACAAGGGCATATTCTCCTTTAGGCTTCCTGAAGTCATTGACATTCTCCTTTTGTTGACATTGAGGGACAGATTATTGTTGCCACACCAGTATACCAGATTCTCTATCTCATTCTTGCACTTTGTCTCGTCGTTGTTTGAGATCCGACCCCCCAATGCTGGTGATGTCAGCAAACTTGAAAAATGAATTAGAGGGGAATTTGGTTGCACAGTCATAGGTGTGTATAAGGACTATAGTAAGGAGCTAAGAATATAGCTTTGTGGGGCACTGGTGTTGAGGATGATCATGGAGGAGGTGTTGTTGCCTATCCTTACTGATTGTGGTCTGTGAGTTAGGAAGTTCAGGATTCAGTTGCAGAGGGAGGTGCCAAGGCCGAGGCCACAGAGTTTGGAGATGAGTTTCATGGGAATAATAGTATTGAAGGCTGAGCTGTAGTCAATAAATAGGAGTCTGACATAAGTGTCCTTGTTATCCAGGTGTTCCAGGGTTGGGTGCAGGACCAGGGAAATAGTGTCTGCTGTGGATCTGTTGCGGTAGTAGGCAAACTGTAGTGCATTCAGGTAGTCTGGGAGGCTGTAATTGATTTGTGCCATAACTAATCTTTTGAAGCACTTCATAATGGATGAGAGAGCTGTTGGCCATTAGTCATTAAGGCACACTGCTCAGTTTTTCTTAGGTACCAGGTACAGTGAGGGAGAATTATAGCATGGCCAATTCACCTAACCAGCACATCTTCGGACTGTGGGGGGAGACTTGAGCACCCGGAGGGGGCCTGCAGGGGTTGGTTGGTGGGGGGGAGCTTCGCACAGATGGTGGCCCAGGCCAGGAATCAAACCAGGCCCCTGGCATTGTGAGGCAGCAGTGCTAACCACTGTGCCATCATGCCACCCCTACATGCTGGTTAGGTCATTGGCCATGCTAAATTCTACCTTAATGTACCCGAACAGGCGCTGGAGTGTGGCGACTAAGGGATTTTCACAGTAACTTCATTGCAGTGTTCATGTAATCCTACTTGTGACACTAATGAATAAACTAAACTGCACAGATACAGTGTAATCCAGAAAAATAAAAAAAAACAGACTGAAAGCATTTGGGATTTTTATGCTATCTCCATTTGAACTTGCTGTTCAACTGTTTTTAAGTCTGTTTTTTCTTGACTTGGGCTGTGTGGAGCGGATTTTCACTGTAAAACTTGGCTTTTTCCTGGAAAAGCCAGTTTGAGGCCGTAGTCACACTTGAGCTGAAAGTAGTAGAAATATCTCTCTGCGTGTGAAGTTTATTAGCTGAAGTGCGATGTTTTCCCTCACTAATATGGAAACCAGCGTGGCACATGAATTGGGTAAATACTAGAATAAAATATGAAGTGGGCACCAAATGGAACCAAAGATGGTTGATGTGAAAATGGTTTGGATTACAGGAGAGTAGTGTTTGTGTGTCATTGGCTCTTGTTTGTGTTTTTAACACTGACCCTCTTATCCTGAAGGCACAATCATCAGGTTCTCGCCTCTCTGCAACTCTGCTGCTGAAGTCAAGGAGCCAATTTTAGCAGCAGGTCGCGACCGAACATTATTTTCCCACAGCCCAAAGTGCAGAAAATCCAAAATAAAAGCTTACCGTGAAGAGTGTAAACCCCGCATCGAATGTAGCTCTTCAGAACTGATTACCCCTGTTACAATTGCATTGAAAGCATTAGCCAGCAGCAGGTCATTTTCAGGTGCTTTCTGAGAGGGATGGGGCAGGTAAATCCCAGAATTAGATTGCAGCCTTGGATTCTTTCCTTGGAATTGTTTCATATTGTGCACACTTTCCTTTTTGGACAGCTAAGACATAGAATTCCTACAGTGCGGAATGAGGCCAGTCGGCCCATCAAATGTGCATTGACACTCTCGAGCATCCCACCCACGCCCTTCCCTTACCCTATCCCCAGAACTCTTTGTATTTACCATGGCAAATCCACCTAACCCACATATGTTTAGACTGTGGGAGGAAACCCACGCAGACACACGGAGAATGTGCAAATTCCACACAAGCAGTGACCCAAGGGTGGGAATCGAACTCTGGTCCCCGGTGCTGAGAAGCAGCAGTGTTAACTACTGTGTTGTCTTATACTGCAGAATATAAGTCACAGGAAGTCATGTTTAATTTATGTTGTGCTTAGACCAAGCTTTGAATCTGCATCCAGTTTTGGTCGAGAAAGAAGACCAACTTTGTGCTGGCAAAGAGCCAAGATTCTGGAAGATTAAGGCTATCACAAACTTGCTTGGAATATTACTTAAAATGGCAGACAGTTTGTCCATATTGACAGAAGCAGCTGTCTTGAGGCATTCCACTTAAGCATCATAAAGAAGAAAGGAACTCTGGTTCAAAATTGTGTCAGTTAATTTTAGGGTTGGTATCTGAAACCAAGTGATTGTGTGCAATGAACTTCCAGATAGAAGCAAAAATCCTGGGTGCAATAATACTGACTTTTCCGCAAACTGTTCTGTGGAAGGATCATTTATATCTGAAATGTTAACTTGCGCTCTCTCTCCATAGATGCAGTATGCAAAAGGCAGCATGAACAAGTTGGGCCGAAGGGCCTGTTTCCATGCTGTAAGAACATAAGAACGTGCTGTAAACCTCCTATGCTGCCAGAACTGCTGAGTTTATCCAGCATTTTCTGTTCTTATTTCAGATTTCCGGTATTTTGCACTTAGCTGAATTTTAATCTCAAGTGCATAAATCAAAATGGACTGATCAGGCTTCCTTAGAATCCCTACAGTGCAGAAAGAGGCTGTTCAGCCCATCGATTCTGCACCACTATCCCACCCAGACCTGATTCCCGTAATCCCACATATTTACCTTGCTAATTCCCCTGACGACTCTAATGTCAATTTAGCTTGGGCAAGCAAACCTAACCTGCACATTATTGGACTGTGGGAGGAAACTGGAGCATCCAGAGGAAATTCACGCAGCCATGGGGAAAATGTGCAAACTCCGCACAGTCAGTGACCCAAGGCCGGAATTGAACCCAGGCCTCTGGAGCTGTGAGGCAGCAGTGCTTATCCATAGGATCTTGTGATTTCCCTTTTAGCACGTTGTTGTGCTGGTTGTTAGTGTACCGTCTATCTATTCTTGGAGTGCAATGATTGCACTATGGTCTGAATCCTTGTAACATCAACATGATACTTAGTCGGGAGGTGTGTGTAGTTGGTTGGAGAATTTCACAGCAGGCAGATGTTATGCAGCATGGCAGTAATTTACTGATCCAAAGCATGAAATTGAAGCTTTTAGTTTCTCAAATTCAGAACCTGAAGCTTGACTGTGTTGTGTCAGCACACCTAACGTTACCAAATTAGTTTAGAGTGTGCGTTCATTAGGCAATGCCAGAAAATAGAGTGATTCCTCCTCGATCCTCATGACCTTTTTTCATATTGCAGTGCAATTTATTTGGGGTGCATTTGAAATAAATGAGCTTATGTCAATGGGCATGAAACTCCTTGTGCGGCGGGTCTCCTGGGTGTGTCGACAAAACACTTATTGAAAACTAAATGGCTTTCTTTGGTGGCATTGTTACTGCCTCCAGCAGCTGGGCTCTGACCACTGCCACCTGCTTGAATCAGTGTCTGGTGGAGCCATGTGTGAACCATGCAAATTCAGCACAAATGAAATCCAGTCAATTAGTTTGAGAGATTTACATTTGCCACAGGACTTGAACATTTGCAGTTTCAATTGTACGTTATTGACACCTGCTTGAGCCAACAACACCATGTCGTCGATGTGTGATGTTTGCACAATGGTATTAATGATTTGTGACATTATTACAGGTTTATGGGCAGATAATTACCAGCTAATTTCTGTCAAATTCTGCACTCCACATTCTTCATACCGGCTGCATCTGTGTCAGTAACAAGAGTTCAAGAACTGAGTTGAGTAAATGGTTTATATTGCACGCGCATCTTGTCAAGTACATTTCCAAGTCTTATGGGGTGTGCGTTTCTCTTGGCTTTGGAGGCACGTTAACAGGAGTTTTATTTCGAGAAGCGTGAGTACATCTGATGAGGCCAACTGAAATACAGTCACCACCTTAACTCAGCATTTCACACACTACTGGAATTGAGCTAAGTGTGGATCACGTTCTGGGTGAGTGCGTAGTGAAAGATCCACATGGTATCAAACTCCCATTTGGATCAATTGCCTACATGTGTCAGAGTAGCAATGAGGGATACTGCTCTTCACTTTGTGCCTTTTCTTGTGAGTTGTAGTTGTTTTCTTGCAACTTCCATAAGATGTAGGAGCAGAATTAGGCCACTTGGCCTGTCGAGTCTGCTCCACCATTCAATCATGGCTGATATTGGGGAAATTAAACCCCACTGCTCCAGAGATTGTTCCAGATTTCAATTTTTGTGTAATTCCGCATAAACTAGTTTGTTTACCTTACTCGAGAGCTCAACGTTACAAATTTGAGAGAGAAGAGCTGACGTTTTGAGTCCAGACAATCCTTTGTCAAAGGTGAAAGGCATCGTAAGTAGGAGATATTTCTTGTATTGTATAAATATATCCCACTTTCTGTGCCTGGCCTTTATCGCCAGGGGCCAGGCCCGTGTCTGTGGAGGGATCCCCTTTTCCAGGGTCCCAGCCCGTGACTGCGGCGGGGGGGGGGGGGCCATTCAGCTTCAGATCAAGCAATTCTGAGACCACATATAAGATTCCACCAAAAAGGGCATTGTTTATTAGCTGTGCATGTGCCAGAGGGATATTGGCCTCATTCCTTGAACGAAACTCCCTTGTCAAGTAAACTGGTTTTCTGGTCAATCTGCCTGAAAGCAGTGGCTTGCAGAATACCTCACTGTCCGTATTGTCACACCTCCAGCTGAAAGCCTTGCTGTTCTGTATTGTCCCATTACCTGTCCTGTGACTGTTCGATTGGTATCCTGTAAATCCTCTAAACTGATTTGCATTGGTAATATCTGTGAAGCTGTTGCACAGCGATATGTTTATAGACTCACCAAGTGCTGCAGCTTTCAACTTTGTTGATTTTTATGCTTTTGGGATCTTTCCAGGTGTTAAGTTCACGTCAAGCTATTCGCAGTCCTCACCCTGCAAGCTGGCTTCGTCCTCAGCAGGATGTTGAATGAAGAGTGGAAAGAGATGAATGGCCCAGTTAGTTTTCCTCCTTTGATTCTGCATCATGCAGTGCTTCCTGCCAGCTGTCTCCTCAGGCCGTGCAGGGTGCGTGTGTAAGAGTCAGACATTGGTTGGAATGAACTGCCTTTCTGATGCATCAAGTTTGTGCAAAACTGTCTGAGCTGGAGTGCTATGTGGATAGGCGTCACGAGGAGGCATTGCCATTACTTTGCTAGCCAGCGTGTGTGGGGGATTTATCTGTGAAGGAAGTCTGGCAAAGTACATCACCCTTTTCTTTCGGGAAGCTTAAAGCAGGGCAACAAATGGAGGCAATACTGATTCCATTGATCCCGGGCGAGAGGACGGAGATTTCCTTCTCGACGTTTCCCATGTAGGTGATGGTCAGTGGGATGATTGATGTGGCTGTATGGCGATCCAGGCGTGTGTAGTGAGCTCACTGCTTTTTGTATGGTAATGTAATATGCAGACAGTGTAGCAACTGTTAAATAATGTAACTGATTGTCAGAATTCTGGTTTGGCTGAATGTTAATTTTGTATATGCATTAGGCTGGGGTTAAGGTGCTTAATCAATAAATCAGAGTAGAATTTGACTGCATTGTGCATCTATCATTTCTCCAATGTGTACGATTCAGGCCCTGCCAGCCTAATACTGCAGGGTTTTTTTGTGAGCAATGAGTTCCATTATGTATTTTGCAGTGCATCAAATGTTGAAAAATCAGCCCAAAACATGTTGTCATCACGATTGCTGGAGTGTGTGTGCGCATGTATTGTTTTTCCTTAGCAGACCAGCCAGCAGGAGCAGTTGCTGCCCTTTTACAATCTGGCTCTGGGTGAAGCAGGTGTGCTGGTGTACCTTGTATCACATAAAGACAATAGAGGTTTAATTTAATTATAGCGGTACAAAAGTTGTGGCTGAATACTTGCGACTGGTAGAAAAAGATTTTACCATATAAGAGGACAGTTGAAAGATGGGTGCCGTTTACTGTGCTGGTGTGGAAACACTTTCTTCCCGGACATGATCATTTTCCATGTGTTCAGTTCACATCAAGCTATTCGCAATCCTCATCCTGCAAGCTGATTTGATTTATTATTGTCACATGTATTAACATACAGTCAAAAGTATTGTTCCTTGTGCAGACAAAGCATACTATTCATAGAGAAGGAAAGGAAAGAATAGTTAGGGTGCTGAGAAAGATCAACCCTTAATACAAGGTAGGTCCATTCAGAAGTCTGACAGCAGCAGGGAAAAAGCTGTTCTTGAGCCGGTTGGTACGTGACCTCAGACTTTTGTATCTTTTTCCCAGAGGAAGAAGGTGGAAAAGGGCATGTCCGGGGTGTGTGGGGTCCTTAATTATGCTGGCTGCTTTGCCAAGGCAGCAGGAAGTGTAGACAGAATCAGTTGACGGGAGGCTAGTTTGCATGATGAATTGGGCTACGTTCATGACTTTTGGTAGTTTCTTGTGATCTTGGACAAAGCAGGAGCCAAAGCAAGCTGTGATACAACGAGAAAGAATGCTTTCTATGGTGCATCTGTAAAAGTTGGTGAGAGTCATAGCTGACATGCCAAATTTCCTTAGTCTTCTGAGATAGTAGATTTGTTGGTGGGCTTTCTTACCAGGACAGGTTGTTGGTAATCTGAACACCTAAAACCTTGAAGCTCTCGACCCTTTCTGCATCATCCCCATTGATGTAGACAGGGGCATGTTCTCCTCTCTGTGTCCTGAAGTCGATGACAACTTCATGCTGGTGTACCTCGTATCATGTAGAGACAATTGAGGTTTAATTTAATTACAGTGGTATGAAAGTTGTGGCTGAATGCATGTGACAGGTAGAAAAAGGTTTACCCTGAAAGATGAGTGCTGTTTACTGTGCTGGTGTCCAAACCCTTTCTTTCCAGAGAAACGGACATGACCATTTTCCAGCTGTTGAGTTCATGTCAAGCTATCTGCTGTCCTCATCCTGCAAGCTGGCTTCGTCCTTAGCAGGATGTTCCCCAAGGGGATCAGGGATTACGGGGAAAAGGCAGGAGAATGGGGATGAGAAAAATATCAGCTATGATTGAATGGCAGAGCAGACTCGATGGGCTGAGTGGCCTAATTCTGCTCCTGTGTCTTATTCCAAAAAATAATTTACTGCTAATCAAGTTTCTGTTCTGTCTGCAAATGTGCCATGGAATTGGACTGATGGCAGGAAAGTTGGTCTCTGGCAGCTGGACTGCAAAGTTAAATCCCCAATTCATCTGTGTGTCTTTGTGCCAGAGGCAAAGTTTTCATCAGAATTCCTGTTCTTGATAGTTCTCCAGCTGGAATGTGCAGATGTGTTGGTCATTGTTGAGAACATCGATCTTGATTGTGATGACCTCCATGGTTGAACAGCCAGATAATGAGTAGGATGATGGATCCAGAATCAATGATAGAAAGTGGAATTGGACGAATGGTCGCAGAAGAAAACATCGTGGTGATGTGGGGGAGAGTGAGACTAACCAGATTACTCAATCCCACACACGCTCAATTGACTGATTTTCTGTGCTGTGCTACTGTAATAGTCACTGCTGTGCTCATGTAAGTAACTAAACCATTAGAACTATCAAGATATAGATGCTGTGCAAAACTCTGCACTGGAGTTTGATGTATAGTGGAAGGAGAAAGTTGGCCAGTTGGAATAAATGCCAGTTGCAATCTACACTGTCTTTTTTGTTATAATGGTGGCACAGTGATTAGCACTGCTGCCTTACAGTGATAGGAAGCCAGGTTTAACACCGGACTTGGGTGTCTTTCTGTGTGGAGTTTGCACTTTCTTCCTGTGTCTATGTGGGTTTCCTCTAGGTGCTTTGGTTTCCTCCCACACTCCAAGGATGTGCAGGTTAGGTGAATTGGCCATGCTGAATTGCCCCCAGTGTTAGGGGGACTAGCAGGGTAAATATTTGGGGTTACAGGGATAGGGCCTAGATGGGATTGTTGTCAGTGCAGGGCTGAATGGCCTTGTAGGGATTCTATTATTTTAGAAGCTTTATCGAAGAGCTGCCATCTCAATGAATTGGGCTTCAGTTTTAACTTCAACAAAAAGACAAAAGCCATTGACTTTTATTCCTGTGTAAATAGTTGAGAATTGGCACGACACATTGTCTCCCCTTTAAACTTGAACCGACGAAGTCCATTGACTCACATTGTCCAACATTAGAAGCAGGTCTGCACTGGCCTGCACCAGAAAGATAACTATACACTGCACCACCTCTGATCGCCAGAGATCTGTCAGCGCTAGGCATTGCTTCATAGTTGTGGGAAAGTCAGATTACCAAAATCAGTGCCGAGACAATAAGACAAATGTGTGGCTGGGTGGTTCACATCCTAGTCAGAAACAGCAAGAAGAAACTTGCAATTGTGACACAAACTTTTCAGTTTTTTTTAAACTGCCGTATTCCCAGGTGGAATGGCTTGTGAAAGAACTTGCTCTTTCTGACATAAATATGCTTCCTAATAGTACACTTCATGCCCCAAGGGAATTTTGTTGGGGCTTTCTGAATCGACCACCTAACTTCAACGAAAGGTTGACCCAAATCCTGGATAAACTGGGTTTCTGCCAAAGTCACAATGACCCCTGCAAAAATTCCTGAGTATAATGTAACAGACTCCTTCCCAGTATTTATGTTGATTCAAGTTAGGTGAATCGGTGCAGCTTAATTCTGGCGTGGGCCATTTGGGCTGAAGACCAGTTGCTGTGCTGTAAGAAATCCCTATTGAATGGCAGATTAAATTATGTTTGGCACATATGCTTGTTAAGCCCTGCATCCCAAGATCCCCAACATTTCCCTTGGCTTATGTGTTTTTAAATTGGATTTATGTCTGTGGTGTAAGCACTGAATTCAATTTAGGATAGTTCACTTTAGTATCATGTTGTTGTGTCTTTTTTTTGGTGCTCATGTTCGTTCTTTGTTTTTATATTAATTTTATGACACCAAGCTGAAATTAGTTCAGCAGATTCAGATATTCAAGTGACAATTAATATCTGCTGCCACCCATCCATGAAGCCAGTGTCGTAGTTTAGATTGCCTTGGATTGATACAAAACCTGGTTGTGAATTAGTGTGACATTGCCGCTGCTCTATCTCTTCGCTTAACTTCCATTCTATCAGAAGGTCCGGGCTATACGTGGCACCTTCAACCCATGTTTCACTCATAAGAACATAAGAAATAGGAGCCTGTCCCGGCATTCAATAAGATCATGGCTGATCTGAAGTGGATCAGTTCCACTTTCCGCTTTCTCCCCATAACCCTTGATTTCCCTGTCTATCAGAAACCTATTTACCCGTGACTTAAATATATTTAGCGAGGTAGCCTCCACCACTTCAACAGGCAGAGAATTCCAGAGATTCACCACCCTTTGAATGAAGAAGTTCCTCCTCAACTCTGATCTAAACTGCCCCCCTCCTTATCGCACATGATCCAGTTGCCTATATTAACCAGGGCACCTGTGTGAATAGTTATTTTGACCAGCATAGTAATTGCAGGTGCCATTGATGCAATTGTGTTCCATGTGGCACAGAGGGATGGTTTGGTGTGGGGGGTGGGGGGGCATGAGGGGAATGTGGGACGTGACAAGGGTGTATGGGGAAAGGGATGTGGTTGTGGCAAGGGGTGAGGCCCGAGGGGAATCTGGTTATCACTGTAAACGGTAATTAATTTGAAGACTCTTCATTGGGGAAAACGTGTTTGTTTCTGTAATGAAGCAGAGGGTTTCCTCCAGTGCGCGCAAAGCTCTGGAACTGCACACAGCGCAATACTCAATGATGCATTTAATTTCTGGCTCGCTCAAACTCCCGTGGCTCTGTTTGCATACTTTCAGTAATTGCATTGTGCATGTATTGGATTTTTGTATTCCAGTGCTGACACTTGGCAGATTTATTGGGGCTGAACATTCTTCACTGATTCTCTCAAACCCTGATTCAGTTAGTGCATTCGTCGGATGCTTGATGATATTTCAGTTGACAGCTCCAAATGCAGTATTGTAGTTCCCATGCGCACTATCCTAATAATTGTGGCTGTTTGGGATTGGGCTTTTGCCCGTGGGAAACTGAATGAAACTTTTCCTTATGTGCTTCATTCAGGATCTTTTTGTGGCGAGAGAGACATGGATCCCAGATGCTGCCAGACCTGCTGAGATTTTCCAGCGTTTTCTCTTTTGGTTTCAGATTCCAGCATCTGCAGTAATCTGCTTTTGTCCAGTGTTTAACCCACTGCCACTTCTGTTCCTGGATTGCCTACTCTGAAGAAGTACTGATCTTCTTCCACTTTCTATGCTTTTTAGCTTTGACAAAGGGTCACTGGACTCGCAACGTCAGTTCTTTTCTCTCCTTCCAATACTGCCAGACCTGCTGAGATTTTCCAGCGCTTTCTCTTTTTGGTTATGGATTCCCCAGTGTTGGTTCCAGTTGATGGTATCACAATAAGTCCTTTGCAGTGGTTGAGCTTCCTCATGATACTGAAAAGAGAAAATACCTAATCATTAAACAAGGTTGCACAGGAGAGAAAAGCTCATACGTGTGTTACTTGCGATATTGACGCTGAATTGCAATGCAAAAAAACTACATATATTGGGAATACTCTGCAGGTCAGGCAGCATCCATGGAAGGGAAACAGAGTTAGCCATTCAGTTCAAGATCTCCTTTCATCAGAACTGGAGAATGACAGAAATGTAGGTGTTTTCAAGATGGTGGAAGCACTGACTTAAAAACTCTTAGATTTCTAACTTAAGCTCTGATGAAAGGTCATTGTGCCAGTCAATTAACTCCACGTCTTTCCACAGATCCAACTGACTTGAACAGCTTGTTCGCTGCTGCTGTCAGACTTTTGAATGGACCTACCTTGCATTAAGTTGATCTTTCTCTGCACCCTAGCCATGACTGTAACACTACATTCTGCACTGTCTCCTTTCCTTCTCTATGAACAGTATGCTTTGTCTGTACAGTACGCAAGAAACAAGACTTTTCACTGTATACTAATACATGCGACAATAAATCAAATCTAAAAACACCCTGCCTGATCTGAGTGTTCCAGCCTGTTAGGAACATTGAAATTTGGAGCAGAAGTAGGCAAAATCAGCCTTTGGAGCCTGCTTTGCTGTTAAATCAGATCATCCCTGATCTCTCCCTAGAATCAAATCTACCTCCCCACCTGGTGACCATATCTCCTTATCCCTTTTTTTGTTAGAAAGCTATCTATCCCCTTGAACCCATTCATTGATTCAGATCCCACCTTTGGTTGACAATTGCAATATTACAAATGTAAATTGTGCCCGACAGCTAGGCTGGTAGTATAATATGTAATTGACAGTTTGATTATTCCTCGGTTGCAATGAGCCTAGGCTTTGAGAAGTTCTTGTACCCTGCTCAGTTAGCACCTCAATAACAATCTACAAACAGATCTTCTCTCAATCGATTCTGTTGAGCTGAATAAGGCAGTCATGAGAAATTGTGTTGGCAGTAAACTTTAGGATTTGCTTTTTGTTTGAATGTGTTTTAATTTCTAATCTGTTGTTTGATTTGGGGGAACGTTGGGCATGGTCTCCATGCCATTTACCCCCTCTCCTTGTAGCAGACAGATCAGGAAACCAATTTGCGGGACATGAGAATTCTGGGTTTTGTTTAATTTATTCTTCATGGTAGCACAGTGGTTAGTACTGCTGCTTCACAGCTCCAGGGACCTGGGTTCGACTCCTGGCTTGGGTCACTGTCTGTGTGGAGTTTGCACATTCTCCTCGTGTCTGTGTGGGTTTCCTCCGGGTGCTCCAGTTTCCTCCCACAATCCAAAGATGTGCAGGTTAGGTTGATTGGCCATGCTAAAAATTGCCCCGTAATGTCCTGAGATTCATAGGTTAGGGGGATTAGTGGGTAAATATGTAGGGATATGGGGTAGGGCCTGGATGGGATTGTGATCGGTGTAGACTCGATGGGCAAAATGGCCTCTTTCTGCACTGTAGGGATTCTATGTTTCGGTTACTTAAATGTCACTCGGTTGTATTTAGTATGTTGCCACATCTCGTCCAGACTCCTCTGATCTCTCCTAGTCATTTCTGACCAGGACCCTTGTCACTTATGGGCTTCTGTTCCTGCTTTCTCCAACTGCTGTATCTTTTCTTGCTCTGGTCCCGGACTCCACACCTCCCCCCTGCTCCTTCTGTCTTGTCACTTTTTTTCTCCTTTCCCTAAAACATTCTCTTTTCTCCCCTACTCCTCAGTTTCTCCTTCTCCTTTTCCTTTCCAGATTGATGTCATTGTTTACTTTCATGCTTTTTTTTAGTAACTCTCCCTGGAGGTTGCACTTGGGAGAGGTGGGAAGGAAATGTTTAGTCACGATGCTGTGAGTGTTACCATGTGGGCAGGCTTGACGAACCAGTTGGTCTTTTCCTGTCCATCAGTTTTGTGTATGCCATGTTTCTATGCATCATTGTGTATGACGTCACAAATTATGCTTTGAAACATGCTCCACTCTGATCAGGGCACAAGATAATTTGGCACTTTGCAGAATTGCTTGTAGCATTCTAAAACTGGTGAACCTTGTTAGCCTCTGATACTGCTGTGGACTTTGGGCAGAAAGCCCGTGGTTTATAATGTTGTACTTAACTCAAGGCACTCACTCAGCCTTGATAGTTTTGTTTCAGGAGAGCATTGCTCAGAGACCACCATATGTGCCACTGATTTTACTTGGCAATTTACTGTCACTTCTGCTCTAATCCTCTTTGAAGTCTGCTTGTGAGGAGGGAGTGTTTGCATTGCTGTAATTGTAATTCACACATTACTGTGACAAATAGAAGCTTAATAATGTGTACAATTGTTATGGTTCAGGTCAGGAACTCGAGTGTTTTATGGAGCCCACCTGGATCATAAGTTTTACAGCTTGAATTTGGCTAGGATAAGCATGATAGGTTTCACTTCAGGTATGATTCAAGTTACCCACTAGGGAGCTTTTTTCAAACAAAGTTTATTTAAGAAGATAGTTAAGATGCATAGTAAGAAAGCTGTTACCAGTTACACACTAAACAACAATAATGCAAGACCAAAGCTGATGTGATACTGGAACTAAGTCCTTTGGATGAATGCTGCACTTAGAACAGTTTAAAGCCAGAGCAGCTTCCCAGAACACGAGGGAGAGACTCTGGTCAAACCACCAACAGCAGATTTCCTACTGCAGAAAGGCAAGAAGCCTTGCTAACCAGTAGAACTTCTGAAGCCTTATGAGAGAGAGAGGGATACTTCTTTGTAACTTGATGTCCCTTCTAAAATTGAACACACACAGCAGCTTGAAACTGCAAACAAAAGAGCAACCAAATTTTCCTCCCATCAATGCAGGGTCAAAAAAGTACCCAGAGTAAAAATAAACAAACCCTACCGAAACCCAATAAAAGGATTCTTATGGTCAACTCGGCAGCAGTGAGAGTGACAGAGAATATGGTTTTTTTTAAAAAAAGCTTGTAAAGGTGCATTAGTGTCACACAATGAAGAATTCAATTAAATTTATTTCTAAATAGATGAGTTAATTTTTCAGCCAATGTTTGTGCTACACACTGAAGATTAGACGAGGGAACTGGCTCTGTGTGCTTCAATCATGAAAGAATTAAATATGCACAAAGAGCTGCCAACCGCAGGAAGTGCTCAATCGTTGTCTGCTCATATCCTGTATTTTCCTGGATCTTCAATGCTGTTGGGTCTTGAGGTCAGCAGTTTAAAATTTGTCAGTGTCATTGATAACGAGAGGATCATTTATCATGGGTAGTACCCGCAGTACGATATCTCTGGATTCACACTACACTGTTCCCTTTGGGAACTGAGAGAGCCATTATTAGAATGAATTAAGTAAAGCATACTGTATTAGACAAACGTTACTGCCACTTGAGTCATTTCTGTATTACCCTGATGTTTATCTACTTGTGCAGTTCAACTTCGTCAAAAGGCCATTTCCCCAGCCACTGTCCATAACTACACAACTTCCTTTTTGGGTTGTCTTTCTTGCCTCTTTGCAAATAGTTTATCAACAAAAGGCCCCATTTTCAACACGAGCATTATAGCATCAGCACAGAATAGGAAATGGATGAAAATATATTATGTTTTCAATTTATTTTGTTCCTCAAGTATGCTTACATGAATACTGCAACGAAGTTACTGTGAAAATCCTCTAGTTGCCACACTCTGGCGCCTGTTTGGGTACACTGAGGGAGAATTTAGCATGGCCAATGCACACTAAAAAGTCTCACAACACCTTAGTTAAAATCCAACAGGTTTATTTGGTAGCACAAGCTTCAGAATGTTGCTCCTTCCAATGCACGCTAACCAGCACATCTTTCAGACTGTGGGAGCAGCCAAAAGAAATCCACATAAACGCAGGTGACTGCGAAGTCTGCACATTCTCCCTAAGGCCAGAATTGAACCTGGGTCCCTGGTGCTGTGAGTCTGCAGTTCTAACCACTGTGCTACCGTGACGGTGTAGTGCAGTGATGCATTCAGTAGAAATGCAAGTGACCGATGTTAAATTTGTTTGTACAATAAAGAACTCTTCCTTTTATTATAGTTTTGCAAACGGCTGGGCACTATTATTGCAAAAGCTTATTCTTGTACCTCCAGCACCTGCCTAAACTTTGTTCATATATTTGTCTTTAAGAAAACATTTAACAGAAGTAATTGGGTGTTGCTCAGTGGTGTATTAGTCACATGTAAGCTCAACTACCAGGCAATGTCTCCCACCTATGAGGGAGTACCTAACCATCTTTCCTGATGATCAACAATACTACCATCACTGAATCCTCACCATTAATGTCCTCAGATTACCATTGACATCCTAGAATTACCATAAATACCGTGGCTGTAAGAGGCTGGGAATTGCGCGGTGAATAATTCACTTCCCCATACCTTTTCACATTCTACAAAGCACCAGTCTAGGGCTGTGATGGAATACTCTCTACTTGTTATAAGAGCCATGAAATTAATGACTCTTTCAACTTCCAAAGGGAGTCTGAATCTAGAGATTCCAAACCAGTACTGCCCTTGAGAAGCTATTCTCTCACGGTCAATAACACTGACAAATCCTGCTGATATTAAAGCTCGACTCCATCTGAGCAACCTGCTTGATCAGAGCCTCATCCACTACAGTAAATGTTCAGTCATTCCACTGTTTGACCCTCAGTGTACACCCTCTGATTGCACTGCAGCAATTTGCCCAAGTTCCTTTGACAGCCTCTCCCACGTAGAAGGACAAGGGCTGCAGGTACATGGAAACACCATCGTCTACAAGTTCCCCTCCAAGGCTTGACTTGGTGAAAGAACAGTGGTACAATGCTGTTATTGGGTTAAAATCCTGGAACTCCCTCCCTAACAGCTCTGCGGGTGTACCTACACCACATGGATTACAGAGGTCAAAGAAGACAGCTTTTCGAGTGCAATTAGGGGTCAGTAGGCCTCCAGTATGGAAGAATGGTGATAAATAGAAGAGGTTTGTGTACATGTACCAGAACTCAGTTACAGAAGTAAAGGACAGCAAGGCCATTCTGGAATATGGAATAATTTTGATATCTATGCACAGGCAATAAAGAGAGGATTTGGCTAACTGTTTTGGAAGAGTTGTGAAGGGACATAAAAATGTTAAGACAGTGAGTCAACACTTCAGCTCCAACTAAACAAATGTGGGAATGACATCCTTAAGCACTGGGGCAAAATCGTCTTCTACATTATGTTACTTTAACTGTGTGGTAACCTACTGAACATCTGAGTAATTAATTTGCTAATAACAATCTTTAGGCCTGCAAAGACTAAAACCACTTAGCTTTGATGGATCAATCCATCTACTCCTTATTGCTTCCACCTCTTATTTCTCAAACCCGAACTCTTATCCATGCATGTTGGGCTTCACTGGCAATCTCTCATGAGCTTACTACTCTTCGGATGGTAAATGTTCTCTTCCTCAGATTCCCCTGGCCATTTCTCAGTGTAAGAAGTCTCTCAACAACAGTCCATTCACCTGATGAAGGAGCAGAGCACAAGCTTTTGGAGCAATCAGAAAAGCCTCCTGGACTTTAACCTGGTTTTGTGAGTCTTGTTACTGTGCCCATCCCAGTCCAATGCCAGCATCGCCACATCATTTCTCAACATGAATAAACAGTGCAGTGAATTGGAAAGTTTTTTTTGGCATAGGATTTTTGAGTCTTCTGTAATATGAGGCGGCACAGTGGTTAGCACTGCTGCCTCACAGTCCAGGGACATGGGTTTGATTCCTGCCTTATGTCACTGTCTGTGTGGAGTCTGCACATTCTCCCTGTGTCTGTGTGGGTTTCCTCCGAGTGCTCTGGTTTCCTCCCACAATCCAAAGACATGCGGATTAGGTGCATTGGCCATGCTAAATTGACCCTAATGTCGGGGATTAGCAGGGTGAATAAGGGGCTATGGGACTGGGTGGGATTGGTGCAGACTCGATGGGCTGAATGACCCCCTGTACTGTATGATTCTATGAGTTAAGCGTACATCAGTAACTTATATTATCTGTTCTCTTTGTAGGATGACTGTGATCATCATCTGGTTAAAGAATCAATCGCAACACTTCTGTAACTGTGGTGAAACGTGCAAGGCGTATATTTGGAATTACTGAGCCTCCAACTACGGTTATTCTGGGTTTTTGTTTTTTAATGCTGCAAAAGAATTTGGCATGTGGGCAACATGGAATTATAAAAAGTAACTTCAGATCCAGATTGCAAAGCTGCTGCTTAATTACATTACTACTTGTTGGAATTACTTGTGTTTTAAGCTTGAATGAGCAGCTTCCAGCAGTGAAAGAAATGACTGGGGCCTTTCTGTTACTTCCAGCCAGCCAGAGTGTTAATAGACTATGACAAGCTATCGGCCTGTTCAAAATGAAACGGTGGAGGTTGGTGGCATTGTCGTAGGTGGAGTGGACGTTCTCGCAGGTACGAACACGTGTGACTACTATGCATCTCCATTCAGAGTTCAGAATGGGAACGTGTGCTCCGCAGGGGAAAGTGCACCCCGTGCAAGTTCGACCCCTGCCATGCCGAAAATGGGAGTCCGGGCTCGAATCGCTGACTGGCCTCCGAAACGGGATGTAACGAAAGATGCTGCGTTAAGCCCTGCGAGGGACTTGGACAGACCCATGGTGGACACTGAATTTGGAGGTTTTCATAGTGGGCAGTGCTGCCCCAACTATGAAAATGCTACCCACGCCCCTCAGGCCCGAGGCTTGCACCATATACCTCGAAAGTCAAAAGAAGTGGAGTTCCAAGGTGATTGGCCCAGGTCTCCAGCCAAAATGTTTGTTCCCTTGAGAGTTCGAAGTAACAGTGAGATTACACTCAATGAACATGATGCAGAAGGAGTGCCCGAGCTTAAAGGAAGTGGAATGCTGCCCTTAAGGGAATATGGCAGCACTTCGTCCATTGACGTTCATGGAGTGTCATCTGAAAGCTTCTTCGATATGCTGAAAGAGTTCAAAAACGAGAAGATTGATCAGCGGAGCTCGGCGCCAGAGAGCCTGAAGAAGCTCCTTCGGGCTGATGTGAGCATGACCTCCAATCTTAACCTTGCGGGCGGCAGCAAGACTGATGACAGTCGAAGTGAATCATCTCAGAGGGACGAGCCGAAGAGCGTGTACAAAGATAGAGAGAAATCGCGCAAAAAGCAGTCTCGGAGTGAAAGTGGGGAATCTATCTTGAAGAAACTGCGTAGCAGCAAAAGTGAGCACGAGTCAGGGAGGTCTAGCTCAGACCATGAAGACAGTAGGTCCCAGGATAGCACTAAACCGTGGATTTGTCAGAAGAGCTTTGGGCATTTTGATGTGCAGAGTATACTGTTTGACCTCAACGAAGTGGTGAGCAACAGAAACTATGTGCCTCACAGGAGGAACACCACAACCGGTGCCTCAGCTGCATCAGCTGCTTCACTTGCTGTGTCTCGGTCTCTTGCTCTGGCAAGCCTGGATTCGAACTTCAGCAGCACTGAGGAGGTGAATGGCAAAGAGAATCTGGAGCCTGATCTTGGTGACAGCAACTGCAATGACCTGCTCCTGAACTGCCCTCATTTTCGTAACGAAACGGGTGGAAGCAGCGAGCGCAATATCAGCTTGTCCAAGGCAAGCGTCACTGCAGGGCTGGGCCTCGACTGCGAAGGTGGGTTTCCAAAGGTGGTTTGGAACCCGTACTGCACGAATGCAAGTATTTCCGAGCTGGAGGTTCCCAAGGAAAGGCAGCTCCGCCAGGAAAGACTCAAGCACTTCAGCATCGAGCATGTGGATCGGGGAGCCAGATATTATCAGGATTACTTCCATGGGAAAGGTACGATAACTGATCAAAATAGTCCTGCTTTTAACCCTTGCAAATTGCTTACCTAAAAGTAAAGTCTTTATTTATTAGTGTCACAAGTAGGCAAACATTATCACTGCAGTGAAGTTATTGTAAAAATCCCCTTGTCGCCACACTCTGGCACCTGTTTGGGTACACTGAGGGAGAATTTAGCCTGGCCAATCCATCTAACCAGCACGTCTTTTATACTGGGGTAGGAAACCGGAGCACCCAGAGGAAACCTGTGCAGATGTAGGGAGAACATGCTAAGTCTGCGCAGGTAGTGACCCAAGGAAGGAATTGAACCCAGGTCCTTGGTGCTCTGAGGCAGCAGCGTTAACCACTGTGCCACCCATATTGGACCTTGACAAATATATTCTTAGAGATTGCCTTTCACCTAGAGATCTCCATCCTTTTTTTTTCTCATGCCAAAGTGATGAGAGAGCTAGAAGTGGCGTTTACGATCCTCTAGTCAGGCTGATGACCAGATTACCATTCATTTTATGGTCAATCCTCTTTCTCCTTTCCAAAAAATAAATAAATAGCTCTTGTGATGGGAAGACAGTTCTGCTGTCCTCAGTACGGTCCTCAGTGTGCCCCTCCCCCCTGCCCTGACAGCACTGCACAGTTCTGTTCCGCCACCACCGCCACCCCCCCAGACTTGAGCTTTCGTCTGCTCTGTCAACCACAGTCAGTCAATATTTGGATAACCTGCCACCACCTTATTGATGCCACCCTACGTTTAAGTCTAAATCATTGATATGTGTCACAAAGTCCTCAGCTCATTTATCAGATTTGAAAATCCATCTGTGTGGTGGTCCTATTCATATCCTCCCCCCTCATGCGCTTGCCACTAGTTGGTGATATCTATCAGCTAATGACTTTTTAACTAAAACTGGTTTGTTTTTCTACACATTGCTGATCTCGATCAGGGAGGGGTAAGTCACGCAGTGTTTTACTCCTCATTGATGCCTAGTGATCCCTGTAAGAGAGAGAATTTGTCCATTTTGTTAAGACCAGAAGATATCGGAGCAGAATTAGGCTATTCGGCCTATCAAGTCTGTGCCACCATTCAGTCGTGGCTGATGAGTTTCTCAACTCCATTCTCCCACTTTTCCTCCATAACGTTGGATCCCCTTATCAATCAAGAACCTATCTCTATCTTAAATACACTCAATGTCCTGGCTTCCACAGCTTTCTCCAGCTAAAGAAATTCCTCCTAATCTCAGTTCTAAATGGTCGTCCCTTTACTCTGAGGCTGTGCCCTCGGATTCAAGTCTGTCTGACTAATAGAAACATCTTCTCTGTGTCCACTCTATCCAGGCCTTTCAGTAATTTGTAAGTTTTGATGAGATTCCCTTACTCATCCTTCTAAACTCCATCGAATACAGACCCAGACTCCTCAAACGCTCCTCATCTGTCAAGCTTTTCAGTCCCGGGATCATTCTTGTGAACCACCTTTTGCATCCTCTCTAAGGGTAGAATACAGAATTCTCCACAATTTTGCTACTTTTGACCTGAGATGTGTGGAAACGAACACTTGAATCAGGTAGAGCTTTGGGCTGCCCACATCTGTAACCTCCAGCCCAACCTTAAAATATAAAGCGGCTCAATCAAAGCCAAAAAACTCAATTTTCCAATAACTCTTTATTAAAATACGTTTCTTAACTCGATGTCACTCTTGATAATTTTGAACAATTTATTCCTCCCCGTACACTCCCCAATCAGGAGGAATTTCACCTATTCACACGATTTGAAATACTTTCGTAAAAATTCATTTGAGAGATGTGGGTGTCACTGGCTGGCCAGCATTTATTTACTGTGTTTACCCCAGTCCAACGCCGGCACATCCACATCAGTGTTTATTGCCCATTCCTAGTTGCCCAAGGGCAATTGTGAGTCAACCACATGTCCGTGGGACAGGAGTCGCATGTAGGCCAGACTGGGTAAGGACAGCAGATTTCCTTCCCTAAAGGGCATGAACCAGATGGGTTTTTCTGACAATGGTTTCATGGTCATCAGTAGATTTTTAATTCCAGATTTTTTTAACATATTGAATTCTAAATTCCACTATCTGCCGTGGTGGGATTTTAAACCCAGAATCCAGAACATTAGCTGAGTTTCTGGATTAATAGCCTAGTGATAATACCAGTAGACCATCGCGGCTTCCTTGATAATTTAAAAAAACTCGAATCAAACCTGTTGAGCCTTCCGATTGCAATAATTCACCAAGAAAGAAGAGGGTTGGAAGGGGCTGGGGTGGTGGGTGGGAGGACTCGGTAATCAGCCCCAAACTTCTGGAGTCAAACAAGCAAGTCCAAGCGTTCAGTAATTCTCATTCCCTTGTGCTTCAGTCATTTATGAACTGGATGTGTTAGTTCGATTGGAAATATTGATCTTGGAGGGAGCATCAACCAACAAGATTGCACCCAAGAGGCTTTTCATTTAAATCTCTGCAAATGTTGAGGATCCCTGAAGCCCAAGAGACAGGATGATTCCCCGTTTTAAGAAAAAAGGACATGTCAGCAAGTGTGTATGGGTGGAGAGGACTACCTGTTCAATTTTGCTTCTCTATCTGTGATAGTCCTTAATTCAGAATTGACGTAAAATGGAACACTTGGGTTTTGTCCTCTCCCTAGAACCTGTAATGCAGAGGGAGGCCATTTGACCCATTGACTTGGCACCTACTCGCCGACAGAGCATCTGCTCACACCCCCTTCCACCCTATCTACATTTACCATATCAATCCCCCTAACCTGCATATCTTTGGACACCAAGGGGCAATTTTGCATAGCCAATCCATCTCACTGGCACATCTTTGGACTGTCGTTTCTATCCCTCGTGTATGTTTGTTTTCACGCTTTTTTTCCTTTGTGGGATCTCGAATTGTTAGGGTGCAGGAGGCCATTTGGCCCATCATATCTGTATCGGTTCTTCAAATGAGCGGCTCACCTTTTACCTTTCCCCCACCTTCCCCCTGTAACGCTGCACATCCCTCCTTTGCAAATTAGTCTCGTTCCCTTTTGAATGCTTCAACTGAACCTGCCTCCACCACACACTCAGGCAGTGCCTTCCAAACCTTAACCACTCACTGCATAAAAATGTTTGTCGCCTTTTTGCTTTTTTGTTTACTAATTACCTTAAATTTGCGGCCCATTCATTCTCAATCTTTTCACAAGTGGAAACCGTTGTCCAGCCCCCTCGTGATTCCAAATGCCTTCATCAAATCTCCTCTGGATCTCATCTCTAAAGAAAGCAGTCCTAACTCTGGCAATCCATCTTCATGACTGAAGTTCCTCATCCATAGAACCACTTTTCCACACCCTCTCTAATGCCTTCATACCCTTCCTGAAGTGTGATGCCCAGAGCTGGACACAGTAGCTGAGGCTAAACTAGTGACTTGTATAAATTAACACAACCTCCTTGCTCGTGTACTCTGCTGGCCATATGGCTTTATTAACTGCGCAGCCTGTCCTGCCACCTTCAACGATTTATGCACCAATTCACCCAGGTCCCTCTGCTTCTCCACCCCTTGTACCCTTTCTTTCCTATTATCTCCATTTTTTTTTCTATGACACAGAGGTTGATCCCCTTTTGAGAAGTCACGCTGAATCTTCCAAAGAGGAATACCTTGCTTCATAACCTGTTGAAGTTTGTTTGGGAAGGTGTGAATTGATCTTTATTAACGTTTAGTGGCTCATTAACAGACTGGTTTTAAGTGAGCAATTAACAAGTTATTTATTCAAGTCACACTCAAAAAAAAATAGGTTTTGTGGCTTTGGAAAACTTTTGGAGTTCTGTTGATTCTGCTGACTGTAAGCTCTTTCTTATTTGGTACCCTTCATTAGATAAATGGAGAGCTCTCTTAACAGATTTTAAGCTGGTTGGGAGCTGCTCTCTCCCTCTGTAGGTGTTCAGGTGGCAGCCTTCATTGAACTGCAGGCAGGCAGTTGAGTTCCTCTTTATATCGCTCTGATGATCAATCAATTTTCCTACACCAGGATTGGTTTGATGTTGTCAACAACAGCAAGTTCAAATCTGATAGGTTCCTGATAGCTGAGTCGTCTTTAAACTGACAGATTGTCAAAATTCCAAAGCCTGATACCAAGGCAACCCTGATGCTTGGTCCTTGTTACAAAGTTGTTGCAATCAGTTTACCCTGTAGGCACCTGTATTTTAAACATCCAAGCACAGACACAAAATCAGCTTTTAAAGGGGCCACACTTCACCACACCTACCAAAATGAATCAGTTTTATTTCTCTACATGGACTTCATCTGCCACCTGTCCAACCATTTGAGCCAACTTGTCCACGTCCCTTTGAAGTTCTACACTATCCTTCTCGCAATTCACAGTGCTTTGAAGTTTTGTATCATCTGCAAACTAAGAAACTGTGCCCCATACCCTAAGATCTAAGTCATTAATATACATCAGGAAAAGCAAGAGTCCCAATACTGACCACCAATGAACTCTATTACAAAGCTTCCTCTAACTTAAAAACATCCATTAGCCACTGCTTCCTGTTTCCTCTCACTCGTGTGGGTATGCCGGCGTTGGACTGGCGTAAACACAGTAAAAAGTCTGACAACACCAGGTTTTAGTCCAACCGATTTATTTGATAGTAAACGCACAAGCTTTCGGGGTTAGTCCCTTCGTCAGGTGAATGGAGAGTTCTGGCCTCAGACAGAGCATATAAAGCACAGACTGTTTATTCGCATTCTAATCAGTAATCTCTAAACAGTCTGTGCTTTATATGCTCTGTCTGAGGCCAGAACGCTCCATTCACCTGACGAAGGGACTAACCCCGAAAGCTTGTGCGTTTACTATCAAATAAATCGGTTGGACTAAAACCTGGTGTTGTCAGACTTTTTACTGTGTCAGCCAATTCTGTGTCCCTTCTATTCCATGAACCATAACTTTGCTCACAGGTCTGTTGTGTGGCAATGTATCAAATATTCTTTGGGAGTCCAGGTACACTATATCAACAGCATTACCCTCATCAATCCTCCTTGCTGTTTCTTCAAAAAACTCCGGCAAGTTAGTTTTCTCAAATCCATCCTGGTTTTCCCTAATTAGCCCACATTTGCCCATGAAGCTATTAATTTTGTCCACTTATGTTTTTTCTAGCAGTTTCCCCACCACGGAAGCTAAACTGACTGGTCTTTAGTTGCTGCGATTATCTCTATACGTTTTCTTTTTTGAACAAGAGTGTAACACTTGCAATTCTCCACATCTCAGCTACCACCCCTGAGCCGAGGGAAGATTGAAAAATTCTGGCCAATGCGTCTGCAATTTCCGTTCACTCGCTCAGTACCCCTGGCTGTGTTCCATCTGGTCCTGGTGCCTCATTAAGTTGAACTACAGACGGTCTATCCAATACCACCACCTTTTACAACTTTAGATCCATCTAGTATATGAATTACCTCCTCGTTTACCGTGGCCTGGGCAGCACCATTGATTTGGTAATGTTTTACTGCTCTTTCAGGCTGAGTGTAAGCTGGAGTAGAAGCAGCATTGAAGACTCATCCTGCTAAGTCCTTCCCATCCTTCTGCTATCCAAACTCCAGGGTTATCATTGCCTGTCCATGTGTCATTTATTCCTGCTTTCCTGTCCCCCACTCTGGCCCACTCAGCAATTACCCCCTCCCCCCCCCCTTCCTGTCTTGTCACAGTTGAAGTACATTTCTCTTGAATCCATCTCTATGAAGCTGCAACTGGGTCAGGATCCTAAAATAGTCCTCCTCCATCAGAGGTCACTGCTTGGAAGCTGTTTATTTTTAAGGTTTTGTTTTATGCTTTCCCCCTTAGAGCACTGGAACTATTTTGGTGTGGATGAAAAGCTGGGCCCAGTGGCAGTGAGCATTAAACGGGAGAAACTGGAGGAGAGCAAAGAGCACGGACCTCAGTATGTCTACCGAATAATCTTCAGGACAAGCGAGGTGGGAGCTGTTCTCTAATTAAACTGCTTAATCAAAGTTATTCGATTTTACTGCGGGTTTCATCATAGAATCGTACAGTGCAAAAGAAGCCCTTCGGCCCATTGAGTCTGCACTGACATGTGGGGAACGTCTTCCCACTTAATCCCATTTACCAGCACTTGGCCCACAGCCTTGAATGTTATGACATTGCCAAGCGCTCATCCGGATACTTTTTAAAGGATGTGAGGCAACTTGGCACAGTTTCACAGTTCCTCCACAGCTCAGCAATTTTATAATTGCAGTCTATTTCAGAGCTTGGTTTTTTTTTTCAAAAGTGATGGTGCTTGGCTCTTTAAATCAGAGGGCATAACTTTATATTCTTTTAATAATGGCTGGCATGGTAGCACAGTGGTTAGTGCTGCTGCTTCAGAGCTCCAGGGACCTGGGTTTGATTCCTGGTTTGGGTCATTGTCTGTGTGGAGTTTGCACATTTGCCCTGTGTCTGCATGGGTTTCCTCCGGGTGCTCCGGTTTCCTCCCACAAAGATGTGCGGGTTAGGTTGATTGGCCAAGCTAAAAATTGCCCCTTAGTGTCCTGAGATGCATAGGTTAGAGGGATTAGTGGATAAAATATGTTGGGGTATGGAGGTAGGGCCTGGTGGGATTGTGGTTGGTGCAGATTCAATGGATCAAATGGCCTCCTTCTGCACTGTAGGGTTTCTATGGTTCTATGATTCTAATGTTAAAATAGCAAAAGACATTAGCAAGTATTTGCTAACTCTCAGACCTTTGAAGGTGGCAGGTTGCCAGATTGAAAGGATTTTGTTTTGCCAGTGTTTTTTGATGCTGAAGAAATGCAGTATTTATTTAACTCCTTAATACTTGCTCTAACTGTATCAGTTGCCTGTCCCTTTCCTCTTGTGGATGTGCTGTATGATATTAGTGTATGTTTTGAGTGTTTTTTAATTGTGGTCACAACCTTGGATGATGTCATTGCTGGAAGAAGGAAAATGAACTTTGGGCAGGTCAGGTGAGCGAAGCTTCTCAGCTTCCAGTTTCGTTTTGGCCATACTGTTACGGGTGATCTTGAAAGCAAGCTGGAAAAGAAGTCTCTTTCTCTCTCCATTTTGCTTTGAAAACTGTACCAGTTAGCTGAAAGAGGTTTGTTGTCATTCTGCAGTAAAGAATCAGTGCTCTGGTGTTTTGGGTAGTTTATCTGACTACAAGCTGCTCTGAGTTTTCAAGATCGTTTGAAATCAGCATTCAACCCAAGGAACTGAATTCAGTATCATGTGAGCTTTAGCCTCTGCAGTGATAAACCTATAAAAAGGGGTTTTTCGTCATTGATGGGTTTTCATTTTAATTGAAACACTTTAGAGAGATTTATTAAGAGTTGTACATTATAGTGCTTTGTTTCTTGCTTGTAATTGATGAAAGTTCTTGCTAATTTTCTTACTATACATGTTAACTATATTCCTAAATAAACTGTTTGATAAAAGCTCCCTAGTGGGTCACTTTAATCGTACCTGAAGTGAAACATCTCAGGCTTATCCTAGCCAAATTCAAGATGCAAAGATTTTGAGGTGGCACAGTGCTGCCTCACAGTACCAGGGACCCAGGTTCAGTTCCGGCTTCGGGTCGCTGTCTGTGTGGAGTCTGCATGGGTTTCTTCCAAGCGCTCCGGTTTCCTCCCACAGTCCAAAGATGTGCGGGGTTAGGTTGACTGGCCATGCTAAATTCTCCCTAGTGTCAGGAAGATTAGTGGGGTAAATCTATGGGGTTACGGTAATGGGGCCTGAGTGGGATTGTGGTCGGTGCAGACACGATGATTGTTTTCTGCACTCTGGGGCTCTGTGGAGCATCTCACCTGAACCATGATGGCTGTAACTTGCTGGGATGTAGTTCCGTGGGTGCTGACTTCCCTGCAAATGCAAATGCCTCAGCAGTGTGAGTTCTCTGAAACGTGAGCTTGGTTCTTGACTCTGTCGACGAAACACTGACGGAAAATGTTGGAGTTGAGCCACAGTCTGAGCATTTTCCAAGGGGATAACCAGATCTGGAGAAGCTAACTTGGCTATTTCATTCCTTTGTTAGCCCATATTCCAGATTGGATTTGTTAATCCTTTCACATGCTGACAATCACGGGATTAGCCCCCTGGATATAAGGCCCTAGTTTGCAGCTCTAATTCTGATTTTTTTTTTAATCCAACCATCAAAAGTGTGGGAACAATTCTGGACAAGTCTAAGATCTATTTAAAAGCTACCCATAAAATCTATCACCTAAATTGCCTCTTTGAAACACTAAAGTTTGAGGGGCAGTTTTGTCTGATACTGCAACAGATATAATGGGTCCCGTGGTGCTGTTTGATGCCAGTTTATCTTGGAAGATGCGGACAGTTGTCCTGGTATTACCTGGATTAAGGATGTGCAGTTTAGCCCTGTGATGAAGCTTGGCTGAACATGCTGAGTAAGGAGTCTCATCAGTTAGCAGGTTACAGTCTAACAGGTTTATTTGGTAGCACAAGCTTTCAGAGTGCTGCCCCTTCATCAGGTGAATGGGGATGAAGGAGCAGAGCTCCGAAAGCTCATGCTACCAAATAAACCTGTTGGACTTTAACCTGGTGTTGTGGGACTTCTGACTGTGCCCACCCCGTCCAACACTGGCATCTCCACACGGGAGATGCTGAGAAAGAGAGAGTTGTTGAGGGGAAGGGAATTACAGGTGGGTGTGGCAGATAGTCGGGGCACCTCCTGTGGCATTGCTTAATGTGAATGACATATTTTCCAACAATAGAAATGTTATCAATGAAGTCACACTTAAGAGGAAGCGTGCTTATATATGAAAGGTGTAGATCAGCAAGATAGTCATATCTTTTCTGAAAGGTAGGGGAGTCTAAAACTAGAGAGCATAAGTTTAAGGTGAGACAGGAGAGATACAAAAGGGTCCAGAGGGGTAAACTCTTTCAGAGGGTGGTGAGTGTTTTGAACAAACTGCCAGAGGTAGTTATAGAGGTGGGTACAGCTTTATCTTTTAAGAAGCATTTAGACAGTTACATGAGTAAGATAGGTATAGAGGGATATGGGCCAAGTGTGGGCAATTGTGACTAGCTTACTGCTTTTAAAAAAAAAAGTGTGGCACGGACAAGTTGGGCCATAGGGCCAGTTTCCATGCTGTAAACCTCTATGGCTGTAATCATTGTCAGCAACTTGATAACATTACCTATGTTGATGGCCATTTAAACTGCTTTTAAATTTATTCATTCATAAGATGTGGGTGTTTCTGGCAAGGCTGGCACTTACTGTCCATTGTTAGTTGCCCACAGAAGGTAGCTGTAAACCACTAATTTGAACCTGCACAGGTTGTGACAAGGGGATTCCTGCTGCTGTGAAGATCCAACAGAGTGGCAAAAGAGCGGTGACGTAGTTTGGGAGGTGCTGCTGATAAACCCTTGTCAAGTGTAGCGTCTTGTGTGTGGTATACACTGCAGCCATATGAATATTTAAGGTGATGGGCAGGGTGCCAATCAAGTGGGTTGCTTTGTCCTGGACAATGCTGAACTTTGACTGTTGTTGACTCTCGACAATGAGTAGATTCAGTAGCTGCATGGTGACAGCTTGAAAGCAAACATGTCCATCAGTAGAGGTTCCTCAACTTGTGTTCTCAGCAGCTTATGAGCCACTGGGACAAAAGCATATTGCAAATTCACTTTTTGGATGTTGTTCTGTAATAGCTCTTGGGTTACATTATTGTTGGTCTGTGCAGGAGAGTTAGGTTCAAGGAGGTATTCAGTTCCACCTCCTCCTAAGAGCAGCTGTGGGGTCTCTGATAGCATTACTACTTCAGTTTAACACTCAGGGTTGTCTGTGGCATCAGTCCTCTCAGTAGAGGCAGCTCTGTAAAAGTGAAGTGTTACTGAACCCTGCCTCATCAGAGTGACAGTTTATCTGGCTGAACCACCTGAAAATGTGAAAATTGCATCTTGCAGCTCATTACGCTAAGAGGATCAATACTCGAGGACGCAATTCCATCAACGTCGAAACACGGTACGGTGCGAGGGCTCCTGCTGAAAGAGGTACTGGAATCGGTAATACCAGAACTGAACATCCAGTGTCTGCGGCTAGCATTCAACACCATTAAAGTGACAGAGCAGCTGCTGAAACTGGATGAACAAGGGGTGAGTTCAAATCTCTTGGGGGCATTGATACCTTTGTGGAGATCATAGGAATTTCTATCACGGTCGTCCTGTCATTGCACAGAATAGACATCTCCAACTGGAACCTGGTAACCATCCTCCTCCCCTCACCAGTCACCAAAAACATTCATCAGACAATTAACAATGTGCAACGTACCAAATAGTTCATTGTGTCTAAAGTTTGAAATCGGGCTAATGTTTCCACGCTGGAGGTGAACAGCTTGTAAGGGCGAATTCCTTACATTGCCCTGATTTCTGTTACCAGAGCAACAGGATAGAGTGGTACTGTGATGGGATGCTAACTTTAATCTCTACTCTGCTCACCAGCATCCTTCCATCTCGGTAGGAAAATGAGCATAAAGCAAATGAATTCCTTTGTAGATGGATAGTTTCATAAGGGGCACTGTTGCTAATGGAAGAAGAAGGGAATCATAGAATCCTACAGTGTAGAAGGAGGCCATTTGGCCCATTGAGTCTGCACCGAACACAATCTCACCCAGGCCCTATCCCCATAACATCATGCAATTATCCTAGCTAATGCCCCGACACTAAGGGACAATTTAGCGTGGCCAATCCACCCAACCCACACATCTCTGGACTGTGGGAGGAAACTGGAGCACCCAGAGGAAACCCATGCAGACATGGGGAGAAAGTGCAAGCTCCACACAGTGACCGAAGTCGGGTCCCTGGTGCTGTGAGGCAGCAGCACTAACCACTGTGCCACTGTTATGCCTATCCTTCAGAAGCAGGTTCAGCTGCAGGTGCAGTGGCTATCAAGACGTGTTGAGGATTGTTGTTGGTGTTGATGCCTGGTGCCTAGCCACCACATGTCCTGATGGTGCACACTGGCCCACACAGCATGTTGCCGATTCCTCTGTTATAAGCTAATGTCCTGTCTGGTTCCTTTTATTTGCCGCAGCTTTCCAAGGAGAGAAATGCCTACCTGTTACTGGCTCATGTGCAAGCCTGAAATTGCCTTGCCCCACTCCTGCCCTCACTCATATATGATATTTGGCAGTGGTGTAGAACAGAGGGTGACAAAGAGGATGTTTAATGGGCTGTGGATCTGGGGAATGGACAAACATTACAAATCGGAAGCTGCGTTTGTTTAATGCTGATTGTTCTTTGACTTTGCAGCTAAGCAAGAAACATAAAGTTGGCATCCTGTACTGTATGGCTGGCCAGGGCACTGAGGAGGAGATGTACAACAATGAAGAAGCAGGACCTGCCTTTGAGGAATTCCTGAATCAGCTGGGAGAGAAGGTGCTTCTTAAGGGCTTTACAAAATATGCAGCTCAACTGGACACAAAAAGTAAGCATTTCACTTTTAGTTTTTATAAATCCTCGACAGATACTTGATCACAGTTTTGCAGACGGAAAAGAATTAACGTTGGGTTGTCTTTTTGGATGGAGCCTTTCAACAGAACTCTGGAAGAGGCGTTTTTTTACACCAAGCCTTATTTGTTGCCTGCAATGTTTTTTTCATTGCTTAGTATTAATATTGCTTTTCAAAAAAAACTATTCATGTTTTAATATAACTCATTAAATTATATACGATATGATAGAAACTGAAATAAAAACTGCCCATCCGAAGAAAGCCCCATTCCTCTCAGCCTGTTTTTGTTCCAAGAGGTTGAGGTGTAGACTCTTGGACGGGATTTGAAACTGAATTAAGTAGGCTTCTTTCTGGGTTCGCTTCCTGGCTTGGGTGACAGTGTGTCTGTGCGGCGTTTGTACATTCTCCCCATGTCTGTGTGAGTTTCCTCCCATGTGCTCCAGTTTCCTCCCACCGTCCAAAACTGTGCTGGTTAGATGCATTGGCTAAATTGCCCCTTAGTATCCTGGGTTGCGTAGTTAGCGGAGTAAATATGTGGAGTTACAGGGATAGAGCCTGGATTGGATTGTTGTTGGTGCAGAGTTGATGGACTGAATGGCCTCCTTGGTTTCTATGACTCCTTTATAATGCTGCTTAAGGAAGTAGAGGATAATGTGGGGAAATTCAAGACTCATTTGATTGCTCTTATTGTACAAAATTTAATAGGTTTTATTAAAACATGAATAGAGTTTTTTTTTGTTGAAAAGCAATATTATCTTGGGCCAAGCAATGAAAAAACATTGCAGACACATATAAGGCTTGGAATAAAACGCCTCTTTCAGAGTTCTGATGAAAGGCTCCATCCAAAAAGATGACCCAGCTCTAATTCTTGTTTTAGATGTCTGTATGTTTGCATAATTGCTTTTTTTTTAGTTCTGATGATGTAACTGTTTGCTGATCTTGTATGAAACCTTTTTTTTTATTGGTAGCTGGCTCAACTGGTACGCACTCTTTGTACACTACTTACCAGGACTATGAGATCATGTTCCACGTGTCCACCATGCTTCCATACACCCCCAACAACCGGCAGCAGGTGGGTCACGTCTGCAGGGATTTCTAAACTTTACTATTAGCTGTCCTCTACTGTATGCTTTGACTAATCTTTGGGTTAAAATGTAACCAAACATTCCCTGTTGGCACAATGGTTAGCACGGCTGCCCCTCAGCGACAGGGACCTGGGTTTGATTCCCGGCCTTGTCTGTGTGGAGTTTGCATGTTCTCACTGTGTCTGCGTGGGTTTCTTCTGGGTGCTCTGGTTTCCTCCCACAGTCTGAAAGACTTGCTGATTAGGTGCATTGGCTGTGTTAAATTCTCCCTCCGAACAGGTGCCAGAGATGTGGCAACAAGGGGATTTTCACAGTAACTTCATTGCAGTATTAATGTAAGCCTAATTGTGACATGAATAAGTAAACTTAAAGAAGTTTGTTGAGTTGATATGCGTGTGTTTGTGTTTACAGCTCCTCAGGAAACGGCACATTGGCAACGATATTGTCACCATCATTTTTCAGGAACCTGGCGCGCTGCCGTTCACACCAAAGAGTGTTCGCTCTCATTTCCAACATGTGTTTGTCATTGTCAGAGTCCACAATCCATGTACTGAAAATGTGTGTTACAGGTAAGTGCTTATACAAGGTAGAAAGGAAGACTTGCCTTTCGTAGATGCCTTTTGCGACCTCGAGGATATCTGCCAGAGCCAGTGAAGTGTCATCACTGTTGTAGTGTAGGAAATGCAGTGTCACCTTGTACACAGCTGGATCCCACAATCAGTCATGCTGAGAATGACCAGATAATCAATCACTGTTTAAGTGATACATAACAGCTTTTTCCCCTAACTTCCTTCGAAACAGTGCCTCAGGACATTTATGGGAGAGGGGGACTCTGTTCACTAGAGTAATTCAGACATTGCAACATGGAAACTTCACTGACTGAGTACTCGCAACACTGGAGTGTTGGCCAAGATTGTGCTCGTGTCTCGAGAATTGGCCTTCTGAGTTGGATGTCAGGAGTATTATTGACTGAGTCACAAATGGCAGCCTGTTAATGATGAGTGCAGTCTGACCACTAAAAGTTCTGAATGAAAGAATGTGTGATTCATGTTTCTCTTTCTCTACCCCAGCGGGCTGTGAAAGCTCAATCACTGAGGGGGTCACTGACATCAGCTGAAGCAATAGGTTGGGTTTAACAATAAGCCTTGGGCTCCTATAGGCTTAGGGTCTGGTTGCTGCTCTTTGGTATCTAGTTACTCCATTGCTTGCCCTGTAAGCATGTCAGGGCACAACAGTACAGGATTCAAATTGGTGGTGGCCCCAATAGCTGGAAGAAACTGCTCGCGTTGAAAGCCTGGACACATGCATAGGACATTGAAATGGGGATACTAGAGGACCAGGGAACCATACACCACCAGGAGTCAGTATCTTTCTGATGTCATGGTAGTACAGTAGTTAACACTGCTGCTTCACAGCGCCAGGGACCTAAATTCAATTCCCGGCTTGGATTGCTGTCTGTGACAAGTTTGCACATTCTCGCTATGTCTGCATGGGTTTCCTCTGGGTGCACCGGTTTCCTCCCACAGTCCAAAAGGTGTGCTGGTTAGGGTGCATTGACCCGAACGGGCACCGGAATGTGGTGACTAGGGGAATTGCGGTGTTAATGTAAGCCTTATTTGTGACTAATAAATAAACTTGACTTCTATTGAGGAATGAAAATGAAGGAGAAATATACCTTGATCTAAAATTTGGATTGCTTTATTCCAACAGTGTGGCAGTAACCAGGTCCAAGGATGTCCCGCTCTTTGGGCCGCCGATTCCAGATGGCTTCACTTTCAGCAAGTCCGATGTTTTCCGAGACTTCCTGCTGGCCAAGGTCATCAATGGAGAGAATGCAGCACACAAGTCGGAGAAGTTTCACGCCATGGCAACTCGGACTCGACAGGAATACTTGAAGGACCTGGCGGAAAACAGCGTCACCAACACTCCCGTGGAATCTACTGGAAAATTTAACCTCATATTACTGACCTCTAAAAAGAAGGAGAAAGCAAAGCCGCGAGTGGGTGCTGAGCTCCACAGTGCAGGAGCCGTGACGTGGCGGGTTCA
Organism: Carcharhinus amblyrhynchos; assembly: GCF_965287045.1. Classification (NCBI taxonomy): domain Eukaryota; kingdom Metazoa; phylum Chordata; class Chondrichthyes; order Carcharhiniformes; family Carcharhinidae; genus Carcharhinus; species Carcharhinus amblyrhynchos. Next base: position 4,570,005 of record NW_027649778.1, read on the forward strand.
CGCACAGGATTACAGCCAGGGGATTGAGGTGGAGTGCGTTCTCGGCATCTCCAACGAGTTTGTTGTTGTTATTGAGCAAGGCACCAAGGAGGTGGTGTTCAACTGCTTTAGTGGGGATGTAATAGGCTGGACTCCTGATTCATCGACAATCAAAATCTTCCATGGAAGAGGTGACTACATATTTATACGAGCGTTGGAGGAGAATGTGGATGACATTAAGGAAATTGTGCAAAGGTTGAAGGTAGGTCAGCAGCAATGTGGATTTATCTCATGCCTTTAACATGATAGCCATGATGTGGGGATACCAGCATTGGAGTGGGGTGGGCACAGTTAAAAGTCTATCAACACCAAGTTAAAGTCCAACAGGTTTATTTGGTGGCACGAGCTTTCGGAGCACTGCTCCTTCATCAGGTGAGTCGTTTGATGAAAGAGCCGCGCTGTGAAAGCTTGTGATTCCAAATAAACCAGTTGGACTTTAATCTGGTGCTGTGAGTCTTCTTACTTTTAACATGATAAACATCTCAACGGGCTTCACTGGAGTTTTCGAGAACAATATAGGGGGATATTGGAATGGATAACCAAAAGCTTGTACCAAGAGCTAAGTTTTTAGGAGATGTAGAGAAGCTGAAGGAGGAAATTCCAGAGCTAGGATCCAGGCAGCTGAAGGCACAGCCACCAATGGTGAGGAATTAAAATTGGGAATGCCAAAGAGACCAGAGTTCGGAATGCAGGTAACTTGGAGGGTTGTGGGGCAGGAGATAATTGGAGAGTGGAAGGATGAGAGATTTGAGAGCAATGGTGAGAATTTAGTAATGAAGTTGCAGCTTAACTGGGAGTCCAGGTCAGTCAGTGAGCATGGGTGAATGGTACTTGATCTGTGGCCAACAGAGAAGCGTAGAGGGTAGAACGTGGCCATTCAGCCATACACTAGGGTAGTCAGTGGATGACATCTCAGCTGCAGATGAATTGAAGCAGGGGTGAAGTGGAAGCCAAGATGTTACCAAAGCTCACCTTGGTGTGAAATATATCAGGGCTCACTGCAGTTTGGCCAGCAGCTTAGACCAGGGGCCAGACCTGGAGCTTTCCAGCTCTGCTGGGCTCACTACTTTATAGGGTTTGATAACCAGAATATTTTTGAGAACAATTCCTGAACTCCTCAATCCATTGATCTTCAATCGTGCCCAACAATGACTGGCAGCAGTTTGTCCAATTGCTGTTCTGTCTTGCTGTCCTCTTCCCTTTCTCTACCTCCAGACCATATGCTTACGAGTTGACATGATCCATTGCACCTTTCTCGTGTACTGATGCTGTCCTTTCATTCGATGCCTGTGGAGTTTCATTTCAAGCTTTCGCAGTAATAGCCTTTTGTCTTCCAAATTGATAGTTCAACATCATTGGAAGATGGCACAGTGGGTAGTGCTGCGGCCTCAATGCCAGGGACCCAGGTTCAGTTCCTGGCTTGGGTCACTCTGTGTTGAGTTCGCATGTTCTCCCCATGCGTGCGTGCGTTTCCTCCAGGTGCACCAGTTTCCTCCCATAGTCCAAAGATATGCAGGTTAGATTGTTTGGTCATTCTAAATTGACCCTAGTTTAGAGGTTTAGCAAGGTAAATGTATGGGGTTACGAGAATAGAGTCTGGATGGGATTGTGGTCAGTGCAGACTCAGTAGGCTGAATGGCCTCCTGTGTTAGAATGTAACCGATGACAACTTTGTAATGGATGTAATGTGACCAATGGTAACAAGCTGTAAGGGTCAGCTCACCTACTAAAACAATGAACCAATTACAGAATGAAGAGATGGTTCGCTGACTCGCCATAAGCAAGAACCTGTGGGGAATTGTGTAGAGCTTGGATTGGCCCAAAGTGAGGCCCCAAATTTGGAAAGATGAAGTTTCTTTATTAAGTCCTTTCTTTGTTTATAAGTTGGGGGTAAGTTTTGTTATATTTTTATTGTTTGCATTTGAAGAGTTGCTTCCAATGAATCATAGAATCCCTACAGTGCAGAAGGAGGCCGTTCAGCCCATCAAATCCACCGAGCACAATCCCATCCAGGCCCCATTCCCGCAACCCCTCATGTTTACTATAGCTAATTATCCTGATAGGAAGGAGCAGTTTAGCACAGCAAATTTACCCAACCTGCACATCTTTGTGGGAGGAAACCGGAACACCTGGAGAAAACCCACGGAAGAACATGCAGACTCTGCACAAAGTGACCTGAGGACGGAATTGAACCTGGGTCCTTGGCACTGAGAGGCAGCAATGTGAACCACTGTGCCATTGTACGTCCTGCACTGCAGGGATTCTAAGATTGTTGAGCCGGGTGTGCTTAGAGGTTCTTATTCATTCACCTTTTGTTTCCCCAGATTGTGACGGAGGGATGTGAAACTGTTGACATGACCCTGCGGAGGAACGGACTCGGACAACTTGGGTTTCATGTCAAATATGATGGCACGGTGGCGGAGGTGGAAGAATATGGATTCGCTTGGCAAGCTGGACTGAGACAGGGAAGCAGGCTGGTGGAAATTTGTAAGGTGGCTATAGTAACTCTGACCCATGACCAGATGATTGATCTTTTGAGGACATCAGTAACAGTGAAGGTGGACATTATCCCGCCTCATGAAGATGGGAACCCTCGCAGGTATAATCAGTTTCACTGGTATCTGAAAACCCAGGGGTAGTTACTGATTTGATTTATTATTGTCACGTATTAGTATGGAGTGAAAAGTATTGTTTCTTGCGTGCTATACAACGACATACCATTCATAGAGAAGGAAAGGAGAGAGTGCAGAATGTAATTTTACAGTCATAGCTAGGGTGTAGAGAAAGATCACCTTAATACAAGGTAGGTCCATTCAAAAGTCTGATGGCAGCAGGGAAGAAGCTGCTCTCGAGTCGGTTGGTACGTGACCTCAGACTTTTGTATCTTTTTCCCCAAATGAAGAAGGCGGAAGAGTATCTGGGGTGTGTGGGGTCCTTGATTAGTTTGGCTGCTTTGCCGGGCAGCGGGAAGTGCAGACAGAATCAGTGGATGGGAGGCTGGTTTGTTTGGTTTTGTGAAGCAAACTTCTCCTGGAACACAAGTGAAATCTAGCTTTGGTAAAAGCCTGTCCTCCTCCCGTTCCAACTCTCATTTTCAGATCCAACTGAGACCCTTTACTGAGACATGTTTGAGTCAATGCTAAGCATTTGTAACAAAAATATTAAGTAGTAAACTCTTGTGTAATTTAATACAATGTCTAAAAATTGTTTACTGCACTGAAGTGCCTTTTTCCGAAAGTCTTGGTTTATTCATGCCACCTCTCTTTGGTTCCATTGTTGTCAGCTGCTCTGCTTATTGGGTTATAAGAATTTCTTAAGTACAGAATCCTGAACGATACTCAGTGACAGCAGTAATCTAGGAGCAGTACATGTTGTTAGGCTGTGCATGTGCGCAGAACTTTTGACAGTGAACTTCTGGAAGGAAGTTCTTACAGTCTCACTGATGAGCTGTTTTACGACGAATTGTGGAAGCACATTTGGAAGCATGACCATGGGTCACTTGTGAAACTACCAAAGATGACAAGGTCCGGTTAGAAACTCCAGTACTTTATAGGGACCACCTGAACCATAAGTTTTGCATAAGAATTTGGCTAGGATAAGCATGATATGTTTCTCTTCAGATATGATCCAAGTGACCCACTAGGGAGCTTTTGGCATACAAAGTTTATGTAGGAACATGTATAGAAAGAAAATGAGCAATGTCTTCTATCAATTACAAACAAAAGGTAAACAACTGTAATAATGTTTTAATTGTCAGAAAAACCCACGTCCTTTAGGGAAGGAAATCTGCTGTCCTTACCTGGTCTGGCCTACGTATGACTACAGAGCCACTGCAATTTGGTTGATCTCAACTGTCCTCAGGCAACTAAGGATAAGCAATAAATGTTGGCCAACCAGCGATGCCCATGTCTCATGAATGAATAAAGCAAAACTCATCCCAGACTAAACACAAACAAACCCCGTTTTAGCCACTTCAGTAGCAATAAAAGGACACTTCCAGTCAAGTTGGCAACAATGACATACTGAAGCTGTGAGCCGCTGAAATCATGTTTTTTAAAAAAAACTTTCTTAAAGGGAGACTAACATCACAAAAGCCAAATTCGCAATGGTGATATGGGACATTCAAGTTGAACATGAATAGTCTGTGACAAAAACAGAAAATGCTGGAAAATCTCAGCAGGTTTGACAGCATCTGTGGGGAGAGAATAGAGTAAAAAGTCTGACAACACCAGGTTTAAGTCCAACCGATTTATTTGATAGTAAACTCACATGCTTTTGGGGTTTGCTCCTCCGTCAGGTGAATGGAGAGTTCTGGCCTCAGACAGAGCATATAACAGCACAGACAGTTTACAGATTACAGATTAGAACGCAAATCTTTACACCTAACCTGCTGTTCAAGTCCTAAAGTGGCCGACAATGTGAGTGGAAGGAGCACTGATCACAAGTTAAAGAGATATGTATTAAGTGAGGTTTTGCAAACCCAGGCAAGTCACAGGGGTTACAGATAGTGTGACTTGAACAGCAGGTTAGTTGTATGATTTGCATTCTAATCAGTAATCTGTAAACTGTCTGTGTTTTATATGCTCTGTCTGAGGCCAGAACACTCCATTCACCTGACAAAGGGGCAAACCCCGAAAGCTTGTGAATTTACTATCAAATAAATCGGTTGGACTTAAACGTGGTGTTGTCAGACTTTTTACTGTGTTTACCCCAGTCCAACGCCGGCATCTTCACATCGGGAGGGAATCGAGCCAACATTTCAAGCCTGGATAATCCTTCGTCAGATGCTGTGACTCTGATGGGTCATCTAAACTCAATGTTTATTCTCTCCTCACAGATACTGTCAGACCTGCTGAGATATTCCTAACGTTTCCTGCTTTTGTTTCCAATTCCAGCATTTGCAGTGTTTTGCTTTTATTAAATGAATAGACTGGCTTGAAGCTAAAGATAATTCCCTTGGTACTTTCACTGTGCTTTGTTTTAAGTTACTCCACGGGGAAGGACAGGCAAGGTTTCAGTTTCAGTCTAAACTGAGGCACAGTCTGGAATCTTTCCATTCGCAGTAAACAGCAAATGCTCAAACTATTACTTTTAAGTTTTACTGATTACAACACGAAAGTAGCTGTTTTAACACAGCTGGGCAGGGACACTGTTTTCATGCACCCAGAAACACCCCTGCTCAGTGTGCCAATGATACCGTAGCCTCCTGTAGCTGCCAAGTTATCGTCCACACTGTAGTTAGCCAACTCTGCATAGGCCGGAAACTGTACCTCTGCTTCCTGATCTGTATTACTGAGTGCTGACAAACACACCCTACCTGTTTACTACAACAACAGCTTGCATTTCATAGAATTATAGAATCCCTACAGTGCAGAAGGAGGCCATTCAGCCTGTTGAGTCTGCACTGACAATACCACCCAGGCCCTATCCTGGTAACCCACATATTTAGTCTACTAATCCTTCCTAAGGGACAATTTAGCATGGCCAATCCACCTAACCCGCACGTCTTTGGACTGTGGGATGAAACTGGAGCACCCAGAGGAAACCCATTAAGACACAGGGAGAATGTGCAAACTCCACACAGACAGTGACCCAGGAATCGAACCCAAGTCCTTAGTACTGCGAGGCAGCAGTGCAAACCACTGTGTCACTGTACCACTTTGTATAAAGCCACTTGCCATCACGCCCGCATTTTGATCTGATGCGGCCTTTTACTTTTTTGCAGCTGTTTCTCTGGGTTTTTGCTGTTCCTACGATCTTGGTCTTGTTCCCTGCCTCTTTGTTTTTCACCTGATGAAGGGACCGCACTCTGAAAGTTTGTGATTCCAAATAAACCTGTTGGCCTTTAACCTGGTATTGAAACTTCTTTCTTTGCCACCCCAGTCCAATGCCGGCATCTCAACATCATTAGTTTTCCTCTGCTCCGATACTTGGCCCATGGCTCTTGCTCTAAATGTTGCTTAGTTTCCTCTGGGTGTGTTTCTGACCTCCATACGTGCCATACTCTTCTCTTCTGTTTGTGGGTAGCATGTGGCTATACATTTTGAGTCAGGCTCAAATGATGATCCTACAAGTGTGCTGACTCCTCAGCCGATTGACTCAACACTGCATCTTCTTAATCCACATAGCTTTCATTTAAGATAAATACATACTACTTTCTTGGAAGAACTTGAGTCACAGCTGCATAATGGGTCTAATGACCTTCCTGTGAATTCTTGGACACTTAAGACAGTGTCATCACCAATCATCGTGACCTTGCTTTAAACTTGACCACAATGAAGGGTAGTCACAACAGGAAGGATCTAATTGTTTAGGCCTTGTTAGGAATGAGAGGCATTTTCTATCCTGTCAACAGCAGAGAGTACTTTATAATCGCTGCAGGTTCAGAAGTTATGTCAACGGTTGAATATAATCGTACAAATAACCCAAGCTTGCCCTTCAGATTTTCACACTAGATTACATATTCGGCCTTATACAAACCCGCATAGTTGATGCAGGACCAAAACTTGCAAAAGAAGACTGGAGATGAGGAAATAATAAACCAATCCCCAGGATCAGGCATCGCATATTACACCAGGGTTCACGTAAATCAACCACAGGCTGACTAACTCAATCCTGCATCTTCACAAACCTCCCTGCTAGCCTCTGTGGTAGAGTGTGGTAGCTTTGGAAGACTTGTCACACCCTTAACATGTTGTTGTTTAGTCCCATTGCATCTGTGTGCCTTCCCCTGACTGACTTCAGAGACTGGTATGAGTAACTCAAATGATGAAGGGGCAAAATTGGAATAGATTATCAGATGACTGGTTCCAAGATGGATACAGGTAGTGTGGGTAATTTTTTTTTTGAAGGAAACTAAGTAGGAGATGCACAAGACAACCAAGTGCAGCTGTTTTAATGAAGAGTGCGATCTTTGTTTTAAAAAACAGGATAATCCTGAGGTTTGAGAAAACTGTAAATGGCAATAAGGTTTATTGCTGCAGTTTTCCCAGTGAAGTACCAAATAATCTCAACCAGGAAGGTCCTCGAGCATTCTGTTCTTGTGCTCGAACCACTCAAAAAATCACTTGGGTGGGAGGACAGAATGAATTTAAAACGAGGTTTCTTTGCCGAGTTAGTTTTGTGGCCCCTCCTGCTTTTAGGACGCCCTCGTGAAGTCAAAGTGACTGCTTTTTGTCACTCCTAGCCATTGATTTAAAGCAGCAATGATTACATTCCCCTTTATTACAAATCCCACCCTTGGTTCTGAGATTGTCACCATTTTACTTGACTTGAGCTTCTGATATGTTTAGATGTCCTGTTGGTTCAGGGACAAGGGGGCCCTACAAGGAGGAGTTGAGTAGAATGGGCCTGTACACACTGGAGTTTAGAAGTTTTGAGAGGTGACCTGATTGAAATGTGTAAAATTCTGAGAAGATGAGACATGACAGTTGATGAGAGGTTGTTTTCCCGGGCTGGAAAATCTAGGACAAAGGCATCAAAGTCTCTGGGTAAGGGGTCAGCCATTCAGGACTGAAGAAATTGCTTCACTCCAGAGGACTGTCCACCTCTCCATTCCTGTACCCTCTGTGGGCTGGATGCTCAGTCACTGAGTCTCTTCAAGACTGAGATTGATGGATTTGTGAACACTATGGGTGGGCTTTACCTCCCCCTTCCATAGTATGTTTCATGGTGGCGAGAGATAGTAAGTTGGTTGCTGGCAGCGGGATTTTGTCATCCTGCTGTTGCTTCATGTACCCGTCACCACCAGGAATCCCTTGGTGGAAGTGTGCTGATCCTGCCGGCATAAACACTAGCAAAATTTCAGCCTACGGAAATGGGGATGTGGGGTTAGAGTGGGGAAGTGGCATTGGGTTTGCAGATTGGCCATGATATTGAATGGTTGAGACTGTATCATACGTTCCTATTTATTTAATACTGTGTAAGGGGAGGTGATGGCCTAGTGGTATTATTGCTGGACTATTAATCCAGAAACTCAGCTAATGTTCTGGGGACCTGGATTCAAATCCTGTCACGGCAGATGGTGGAATTTAAATTCAATTTTAAAAAAAGGATCTGGAATTAAGAATCTACTGATGACCATGAAACCATTGTCAGAAAAAAAGAAACCATCTGGTCCTTTAGGGAAGGAAATCTGCTGTCCTTGCCTGGCCTGGCCTACACATGGTGGCTCCAGAGCCACAACAATGTGCTTGACTCTCAACTGCCCTCGGGCAGCTAGGGATGGGCTGTAAATGCTGGCCAGCCAGCCAAGCCCATGTCCCACAAATGAATTTTTTTTAAGAAAAGTTATTTGTCTCATTACGAGCTCATTATGCCATGGACTGTTTGGCTGCCAGGGATATGTAACAGAGGGTAGTGATGTTTTTATTTCACTTTTTAATTGTGAAGTTGTTGCCCAAGTGACATCCTGTTAGCTTGCCGGAAGGCCCGGGTGCCGAGCGTTCACAACTGAATCCAGGTGTGTCCAGTGAATGGTGGATGATTTTGTTTTTGCCCTTACACTGTGTCTAGTTCCATTCTTGCTATTTGTTTTTAACATACAGCTGCCTTTTCAAGCTTTTACTCTGCTCTGTAGTCAGGCTAGTTTTGTCTTGCCTGAGCCATGGGGGTGGAGGGGAAATGAATTGTAGAAAGAGTAGTTTGCCTTTCGATTGGCACGACTTCAGAATCCAAGTACAAGACGTGTTCAAAGGCATCAAACAGCGGCATTTATAACCCTTTCAATCAGCGAAAGGATCCTTTGAATGGAGGTGAAATTTTGAATAGGGGATGACGCCTTAGGGGGTACCGACATCACAGTGATTCATGTTTCGGTTTAAGCCTCATCTAACCTATTTAGGTTGCTTTTCAAAACAAGGGTGACTTGTATTCTTGTACAGTCATTAGAAATTTACATCATAGAGACCACTTGACACACGGCCAAGGAAGTGTTGTCCAGCCAAATCCCAGTTTCTAGCTGAGTTCATGACCCTGTATGTTACAGCAGGTGCATATCCAAGTTTAAAAAGACCTTTTTGAAAGTTTTCTGTGTTTCTGCCTGAGTTCCAGAAGACCATACCACCCCCACCTCCTCGCTTGAGCAAAAGGACTTTAGCAAGGCTTTTGACAAGGTACCGTATGGTAGGTTGTTGCATCAGGTTAAATCTCATGGAATCCAGGTGAGATAGCTAAATGGATACAAAATTGGCTTGATGACAGAAGCCAGAGGGTGGTTGTGGAGAGTTGTTTTTCAAACTGGAGGCCTGTGACCAGCGGTGTGAACACAGTAAAAAGGCTGACAACACCAGGTTTTAGTCCAACCTATTTATTTGATAATATTCTCACAAGCTTTCGAGGGGACAGCCTCTTCGTCAGGTGAGTCCAACGCCAGCATACCCACATCAGCGGTGTGCCTCAGGGATCAGTGCTGGGTCAACTGTTAATTGTCATTTATATTATTGATTTGGATGAGAATATAGGAGACATGGTTGTAAGTTTGCAGATGAAACCAAGATTGGTGGCATAGTGGACAAGGAGGAAGGTTATCTAGGATTGCAGCGGGATCTTGATCAGTTGGGTCAGTGGGCTGACAAATGGCAGATGGAGTTTAATTTAGATAAATGCGAGGTAGATAGATTGAACCAGGGCAGGACTTGCTCAGTTAATGGTAGGGTGTTGGGGAGAGTTACACAATAAAGAGATCTAGGGGTACAGGTTCCTAGCTCCTAGCAAGTGGAGTCATAGGTGGACAGAGTGGTGAAGAAGGCATTCAGCATGCTTGGTTTCATTGGACAGAATATTGAATACAGGAGTTGGGACATCTTGTTCAATTTGTGCAAGACATTGGTAAGGCCACTCTTGGAATACTGGGTACAGTTGTGGTCACCCTATTATCGGAAGTATTTTATTAAACTAGAAAGCATGCGGAAGGGATGCTACTGGGACTTGATGGTTTGAGTTATAAGGAGAGGCTGGACAGACTGGGACTTTTTTCTCTGGAGGGTAGGAGACTGTGGGGTGATCTTCTTGATGTCTATAAAATAATGAGGGGCACAGATCAACTAGATAGTCAATATCTTTTCCCAAAGATAGGGGAGTCTAAAACTAGAGAGCATACGTTTAAGGTGAGAGGGGAAAGATGCACAAGTGTCCAGAGGACAATCTTTTCCACACAGGGTGGTGAGTGTCTGTCTGGAACAAGCAGCCAGAGGAGTATAGAGACGCATACAATTTTGTCTTTTCAAAAGCATTTAGATAGATAGATGGGTATAGAGGGAAATGGGCCAAACACAGGCATTTGGGACTTGCTTTGGGGCTTTTTAAAAAAGGAAGGGCAGCATGGACAAGTTGGGCCGAAGGGCCTGTTTCCATGCTGTAAACCTCTGACTCTATGACTCGCACATCACATTTTCTGAGTGAAAAAACTAATTGTCCATTTCCTTCATTTCTTCTACCAATTACTTTAAATCTTTGAGCCCCTCGCCCCTGGGTTACTGCTGTCAATATCTGCTTTAAAATAATGTCAAAACATGATTGAAAAAATATTGATCCGTAACAGATCACAAAGAATCAGACTGGAGGGACTCAGTGATGCCTGTCGAAATCCAGCTTGCCTCTGTTCAAGGAACCCAGCAGTGGAGCTATTTGGCAAGCTTGCTTTCCACTATTAAATCGCTGACACCTCTTTAGGAATAATTAGTGCTAAATGAGTAGAGATGAATCACTAAGAGTCAAAACAGCAATGAAAGAACCACCGCAAGTACTGTTAAAGTGAAGATGCACTGAGTTTCTCTGCAGCCATGCAAGAACCAGTTTTGGCAGGTGCACACTTTACCTAAGCTTACCTTTGCTGTTTTAATATATTAGCCTGGATTGTGGTGGACTAGCACTTCCTTAATCATGTGCAATGTTACAATTTGCTGATCACTCACCTGCTGTCCCATTTTGTGCTGCCAAGTACATGGAATTCTGTTTCTAACATTGAAAACAGAATTAGTTTGAGTTTCACTTGCGATGCCCTCTCTTCAACGAATACACTCCCAAGAGTAAGAGTTAAGTGCAACCTACGCTTGATTGTTTAAAGTTACTTAATTCAAATTACTGGCATCGTGCAGTTTAAACAAAAGTGGAACAGTCATAGAAATCCTACAGTGCAGAAGGAGGCCATTTGGTCCATCGAGTCTGCACCGACTTCCTGACAGATCTTAGCCAGGCTCCCTCACCCCTGCACTATCCCCAAAACCTGCGCATTCACCTTGGCCAACCCACCTAACCTATACATCTTTGGACATTTAAGGGGCAATTTAGCATGGCCAATCCACCTAAGCTGCATATTGTTGGACTGAATAAAATGCCATTTGTATATCCAAATTCTGAGGCAGTTGCATTAATGGTTAATGTGAGTTTGGAGTTAAATGGCTTTGTAATATTTTGAGTGGTTTAATTGGTCCCAGGTTCTTTAAATGTAGTTCAGCTTGTTTTAATTTCACTTGAATGTTAAAGAATCTTTTCTCTCATTTTCTTCATGAACAGCACGTGTTCAATGTCTAAATGATAACTGCATGGTAAAATCCTGTGTCTGCTCAGTACAGCCTTGAAATTGTAATTGTCTGAAAATTGTTGCACATTAACTTGCTTGTCTTCCATGTGACATGCATGTTACTTGCATTTCATTTTTATATAAAGTTGCATGACTGAACTGATTAAATAACGACTGGTGTTTCACTCAAAGTGGATCACCCCAACAAGGACCATTTTCTTTGTGTATTGTCCTTTGCGTTGTAGCTCCGGGTATGAGTGAAATTCATTCTGAAGTAGTAAAAGCCTCCCAGTTGGAGCATCTTCAAAGCAAATATGGAGCCATAATGCACAGTTTTATCTCATGTGAGGGTAGCAGAGTGCTAGTCTGGTGCCATGGTGGCTTTTCTTCTGGGCTCGGAATCAAAAAAAAAGTTCCTTCTGGATTGAACGCATGCTGACACTGGGGGTGGAGTTTTCCCATTCCGCCTGCCACAGGGATCCGAGCGGGCAGAACATGCATCATGCAAAGGGTTGTTGACCTTGGCTGGGATTTTCCAGTCTTGGTGCGAGCATGGTCAAAAAATCCCACCCTCGGTGTCTGGAAGACTGTCATATTTCACCAGCCACCAATGTTTCTTCACCCAGTTGTTGCAGCTACAAACCTCCTCCACGGATTTAGAAAATTTTAAGTCATTTGATGACTGACAGATGTTGAGTACGAGCGACTGTTTCTGTGCTGCTTGCACCTCGGGTCATTGTGGCAGAGAGAGAGAGACTGCTATTACACCAAGGATATATCTGAGGGAACACCATTACACAGGGAATGTAACAGAGAATACTATTGTACTGGAGATGGAAATCTTCGTGAATTGGTCACTATCAGACAAAAAGCTGGTTTTACATCCTGACTTAGTTAAATTGAATTGTGTAAAAGCTGAGGTGCACCCCACCCCATGGGGTTTTTCCACATGGGCAGGGTGGGTTGTAATTCCCCCATCCCTTATCATTGTAATGTGTTGGGGGGCAAATTACTGGGAGAGATTTATTCATCATGGTTGTGGTGTACATTGCCTGGGAGTGCTGGGAAATGATTCCCATTCCCAGCACCAACATCCTTCTCTCCAGTTAGTTTATAAAAATATATCGTTTGGGCGGGGGGGGGGGGTGTGTGTGTGCGCGGTGTGTGTGTGTGAGAAACAAGTTGATTTCCATTAACACTGCAATGAACTTAATCTCCTAGTTGCCCACACTCTGTCGCCTGTTTAGGTACACTGAGGGAGAATTTAGCATGGTCAGTGCACCTAACCAGCATGTCTTTCGGACTGTGGGAGGAAACCCACGCATACATGGGGAGAATGTGCAAACTCCACACAGACAGTGACCCAAGTCAGGAATTGAACCAGGTCCCCGGCACTGCGAAGTAGCAGTGCTAACCTCTGTGGCACTGTGCTGCAAACTTTTTTAAGGTTCAAATACTTGCTAAATAAACCTATTGATGAAGCATAAGTGTAAACTTTGTTGAACAAAATGCTTCACTTCTTAAGGAGAATATTTTAGCCATTTTCTTGGTCAGTCTCCAAGATGAGTAAGTCACTATAACAAAATTGTGGGATGATCCTCCTTTTAATGCATGAGTTTTGTACATATCATCTTGACCACGCCTGCCTTGTGGTTTCAGAATGACTACAAAAACATGTTGGGGCAATGTATTTTTTTTAAACACTTGGGCTAAGTTTTAAATTTGTGTACGAGAGAGAGAGAGCCAAGGCTGGCAACCCAACAATGAAGCTGCTCCATTGCGACCCTGTGTTGGATTGAGAATGTGCTATCATTCCATGACCTTCCCTCTTTTCTGTGCAGAAAGGCCTCAAGACTGTCAGCAGCTTGTTAAAAGGAGTTCCAGGTAATCTAAAGCTGAGGAGTGTTGTGAAAGGTTATGTAGTTTTGCTGTGCTTTTGGCAACGCCTTGTATAAACCTATGGATGTATTCTGTTTGTTGTGTGTGTATCATGCAGTGAATCATTGTGCTGTTTTTAACTTAGCATTTGTCGCTGTTGCTACTGCCCAGTGTCGAACTTTAACGGACGTACTCCCAGGAGGACAAGTGTGGTGATGTGCATGTCTTGAGGGGCGGCACGGTAGTTAGCACTGCTGCCTCACAGCGCCAGGGACCCGGGTTCGCTTCCCAGTTTGGGTCTCTGTGCGGAGTCTGCACGTTCCCCCTATTTAAAGAGATTTATTAGTCACAAGTAAGGCTTCCATTAACACTGCAATGAAGTTACTGTGAAAATCCCCTAGTTGCTGCACTCCGGCCGCCTGTTCGGGTACACTGAGGGAGAATTTAGCATGACCAATCCACCTAACCAGCACCTCTTTTAGACTGAGGGAGGAAACTGGAGCACCCGGAGGAAAACCACGGAGACACGGGGAGAATGTGCAAACTCTGCACAGACAGTGACCCAAGCTGGGAATCGAACTCACGTCCCTGGTGCTGTGAGGCAGTAGTGCTAACCACTGTGCCATCATGCCAACCCACGCGTGGGTTTCTTCCGGATGCTCTGGTTTCCTCCCACAGTCTGAAATTTTGTGCTGGCTAGGGGCATTGGTCATGCTAAAATTCTCTCTCATTTTACTCGAACAGGTGCCAGATTGTGGTGGCTAGGGGATTTTCAAATTAACTTAATTGCATTATTAATGTAAGCCTACTTGTGATTATTAAATAAATTTACTTTTAAAATGTCAAAGTGCAACATAGAGAGGATGTCTCCACCCAATCTCCAATAGGCTGTGTTTGGAATTTGGAATAGTCTCGCTCACCAGGCACAAGAAAGCTTAAGGGATGAATGGAAAATGGTGCATTCAGAATGCTGAGGTTTGGTGTTGAGACTACTAAGCCTGGTGACGGATTCAGTTAAAGTTTGTTTATTAGTCACAAGCAGGTGGAGTTTAATGCAGAGAAGTGAGAGGTATTGCACTTTGGAAGGACAAACCAAGATAGAACATACAAGGTAAATGGCAGGACACTGAAGAGTGCAGTAGAACAGAGGGATCTGGGAATACAGGTACACAATTCCCTAAAAGTGGTGTCACAGGTAGATAGGGTTGTAAAGAGTGCTTTTGGAACATTGACCTTTATAAATCAAAGTATTGAGTATCAGGGTTGGAATGTTATGGTGAGGTTGTATAAGACATTGGTGAGGCTGAATTTAGAGTATCGTGTGCAGTTTTGGCCACCTAATTACAGGAAGGAAATTAATAAGGTTGAAAGAGTGCAAAGAAGGTTTACAAGGATGTTGCCAGGACTTGAGAAACTGAGTTACAGAGCAAAGTTGAATAGGTTAAGGCTTTATTCCCCAGAATGTAGAAGAATGAGGGGAGATTTAATAGAGGTGTATAAAATTATGATGGGTATAGATAGTGAATGCAAGCCGGCTTTTTCCAATGAGGGTAGGGGAGAAAAAAAAACTAGAGGACGTGGGTTAAGGATGAAGGGGGAAAAATTTAAAGGGAATATTGGGCGGAGGAGGGGCTCTTCACACAGTGGTGGGAGTGTGGAATGAGCTGCCAGATGAAGTGGTGAAAGCGGGCTCACTTATAACATTTAAGAAAAACTTGGACAGGGACATGGATGAGAGGGGTGTGGAGGGATATGGTCCAGGTGCAGGTCAATGGGACTAGACAAAAATAGTTCACAGACAAGAAGGGCCAAAAGGCCTGCTTCTGTGCAGTAATGTTCTATGGTTCTAGGCTTGCATTAACTCTGCAATGAAGTTACTGTGAAATTCCCCCATTTATTGTCCGCAGCCGCAGTGTCCCACCTGGGAATGCAGTAAATTATTCCGATCTCCGGTCTGTTTAAAAATCGATAGCAACCAAAAAATATCAAAACCTGTAACTAGAAAAGAACCAAACCTTAGACTGGCTGACAGCAGGGTAACTGTGTGTTCTGTTTGCACATCTTTGAGGTGGTGGGGATTGTGAATGGAAGCGAGATAGAAGGGGGGGAAAATTAAATCACAAAATCCCAACTTGGGAGCAACTTTTCCAGACTTGCTTTGAGGGCAAAATACTGCAGATGCTAGAAGACTGAAATTAATATGGAAAATTATGGGAAAGACTCATGTTTGGGAGAGAGAAAACGGGTGGCACAGTGGCACTGCTGCCTCACTGCGCCAGAGACCAGGGTTCAATTCTGGTCTGGGGTTACTGTCTGTGTGGAGTCTGCACATTCTCCCTGTGTCTGGAGGGTTTCCTCCCACAGTCCAAAGATGTACAGGGTAGACGGATTGGCCATGCTAAAATTGACCTGAGAGTTGGGGGTAGCAGGGTAAATGTGTAGGGTTATGGGAATTGGGCTAGATGGGATTGTGATCGGTACGGACTTGATGGGCCAAATGGCTTCTTTCTGCACTGTAGGGATTTTATAAAAGCAGAGTTAATGTTTCCAGTCTGAGCTTCCATCGGTGCTGTTTTAATGATGCATAAATAGAATTGGATCACAGGTCAGCAATGATCTCATTGACTGATGGGGACAGTCTTCAGGGTAAAGTGGCCTCTTCCAGTTCCTTGGTATTAATTCATGTAAAGTTTGTATAGTAACATGAGTGTAGTATTCCTAGATTATGACAGTAGCTACCCTTTCAAAAGGAATATCTTATTGGCTGTAAAATGCTTTGGGATGTTCTGAGGTCATAAAAAATGCTTGGTAAACGCAAGTTCTAGTTTACATGTTCTGATAATGTTTAGATGGGTATCTTCAATGCAGTCAGCCGCTTTTCCAATGTGCTTTTGGCTTAGGAAAAGGTGGAACATTTTTGATGTCTTTAATCTAGAATGTGTGGGGACCGAAAGGTATTTATGTTCTTCTTGAGCCTCCTGCCACTTTACCATTTCCAACTCTATTGACTTGTCCTTCTAATCATTTCTCCCTCATTTCTGTGTTATCCAACTTGCAGCACAGCTATTTACCTCAACCAGTTGTGGTATCTTCCACCTGAACAGTATGCTTTGGTTCTTTAGGCAGTCTCTACCACTCTCTCCCCCACCCACTTTCTATTTATTGGTTTAGTTTCTGACTGGTCTTTTGATAGGTACACCATTCCAGAGAAGATTCATATAAAACCGGAACACAGAAGGTGGCTATTTGGGGAATAGTCCTAACCTTTCCAATTCTTCCTTATGGCTAAACCCTCCATCCCCAGTAAGCCTCCTGTGCCCTTCATGAGAACTTTACATCTTCCCTGACATATGGTGTCTGGCATTGTCTATGATGCTCCAGGCAAGATTTCCCTGCAGGGAAAAGGGAATATGTTGGGAAGCAGCCCAATCATGCTTGAAAGCTAATCTTGCATTCTCTAAGCTAAATTTTATAAGTGACTTACTCTGTTTGGGTTATGTATTTCCTTCCATAAATATGACAGTGCGTGGAATGGTCTGTCTCGCCCTTCTGCATGGCTGAAGTGTCCTCCCTGTTGGATCCAAAGTTTATTTAATTGGCTTCTTCCCAAGCTTTATAAAAGGCTTCCTTGCAAGCTGTGTGTGAAATGGGGTGAGCTACAAGCTATTGGTTTCTGACTGCATATGCAGCCTGTCCTCAGACACTCACTTGGTGTTGGTCGTTCTCACAGAACCATTTGATTTGGATTCTGACCAAGTTTTGGCAGCTATGTTGTTGCCCCCCAGACTTGGCTTTCTTTACAGCTGCTAGAATACAAGACAACATCTGTTTACAGCCCACTGAAATAGCAAAGTAACTGGTCTGTGGTGGCACCCATGATTTGACTGCTTGAAGAGTTAACCAGCACAGTGTGGCTTGACTTGGTATTTTGTGGTTTTCTCCTTTTAGTTTGCCATTTCATCCTCCTGCTTAAAGCATAGAGTGTTGCTGTTGAATTTGACTGGGAAAATAGCAACTAAAACTAGTGTTGGTCCTCCAGCAGGAGTCTTGGGAATTGATAATGAGAAACAAAGAATTGGCAGAGGTATTGAGGAGGTATTTTAAGACCACCAAGACATAGCAAGAGAAGTAGGCCCTTTGGCCTATTGAGGCTGCTCTACCATTCAATGAGATCCTGATTCATCTGCTGTGACAATCCTCAACTCTATTTTCCCACCATGTCCCCATAACCCTCGATTCCCTAACTTGATTAACTTTGTGTCTGTATTTACAGTAGATGATGTAGAACATCTTCCAAAGATAATGGGAGGGAGAATCAACTTCCAATCTCAGGGAAAAGATGCCAAGACAACCTTTTGACTTAAAGGCTGGCAAATCCCCACTATTTGATGACCTGTTTTGTACGATTTTAAAAGAAGTGGCAGAGCAGAGAGCAGATGTATTGGTTGTAATGTTTCAAAATTCCTTTCGACTCTGGAAGGACTTCCAGTGGATTGGAAAATAGCTAATACAACACCTTTGATCAAGGAAGGAGGGAGGCAGAAAACAATAGGTTACTCAACCTAATACCTGTCTTGGAAAAGTGCTAGAATCCATTAAGGAGTTTATAGCAGGATACTTAGAAAATCACAGTGTGGGCCGGCAGAGCCAACGTGGCTTTGTGAAAGGGAAATAGTGGTAACTGATCTGTTAGTTTATGAAGTAACATGCAAGGTGGATAAAGGGGAACTGGTAGATGGTGTGCTGGATTAACAAAATGTGACGTTGCCGGCGTTGGACTGGAGTAGGGCACATTAAGTAATTTCTCAATACCAAATTCAAGTCCAACAGGTTTATTTGGTATCACGAGCTTTCAGAGCATTGCCCCTTCATCAGGTGATAATGAAGAGGAACGCTCCGAAAGCTTGTGCTTCCAAATAAACTCGTTGGACTTTAACCTGGTGTTGTGAGACTACTTACCGGATTAACAAAAGGGATTTGATAAATTACTACATCAAGGGTTGCTACAATGGCAAGAGTATATGATGTAGGGGGGTAACATATCAACATTGATAAAGGATTGGTTGGCCAACAGCAAGCAGAATGTAGGGATAAATGAGTTTTTTTTGATTGTGAAGCTCTAACTAGTGTGATGCCACAGGGGTCAGTATTGGATCCACAGCTATTTTCAATCTACAACAATGATTTGGGTGAAGGAATCGAATGTGTGATAGCTAAGTTTGCCAATGACACCAGGATAGTAGGAAAGTAGGTTGTTGAGAGGATGTAGAGTGTCTGCAAAAGGATGTAGGCAGGTTAAGTGAGTGAGCAAAAGTTTGCCGATGAAGTATTACCGGGGTAAATGAACTTGCCTATTTTGGCAGGAAGTACAGAAAGGCAGTATACTATTTAAACTGAGCAGATTGGGACACTCCAGTATGGGGGGATCTGGGTGTCCTAGAGGTTTACAGCATGGAAACAGGCCTGTTGGCCCAACTTGTTCATGCCACCCAGTTTTTAACCTAAGCACGTCCCATTTGCCACATTTGGCCCATATCCCTCAGTACCCATCTTGCCCATGTAACTGTCTAAATGCTTTTTAAAAGACAAAATTGCACCTGACTCTACTACTACCTCTGGCAGCTTGTTCCAGACACTCACCACCCTCTGTGAAGAAAATGCCCCTTTTGTATTTCTCCCCTCTCACCTTTTTTCTGTTAATACGATGGTGCAGCAAGTGTTCAGGAAGGGCGATGTTGGCATCTAATGCAAGGGGAATGGAATATAAAATTGGGGAACTTTTACTGCAACTGTTACAGGGCCCTGGTGAGACCACATTTGGAGTAATGTGTTCAGTTTTGGTCTCCTGGAATGAGGGCTAGTTTCAACAGGTGAGAAGTTTAAATATGTTATTTATTAGTGTCACAAGTAGGCTTACATTGACACTGCAGTGAAATTACTGTGAAAATCCCTGAGTTGCTACATTCCTAAAAGAGAGAGAAGGGATTGTATTGAAACATGCAGCGTTTTAAGGTGAGAGGATAGGGTGGGTAGCTACAGCATGTTTCCTCTTGTGGGGGGAAACTAGAACTTGGGGACATAGTTTAAGAATAAGAAGCCTCTCTTTTAACCTAGAACTTTTTTCCAAGGATCATTAATGTGTGGATTCTCTTCCACAGAAGGCAGAGGAAGCTAAGTCCTTGTTCAGAGCTGAGTTAGGCCGATTTCTTTGACCGACAAGGGAGTCCAGCCTTACCGGTGTAGACAGGAAAGAGAAGCTGAGACTACAGACTGATCAACCATGATCTTATTGAATGGTGGAACAGGCTCAAAGGGCCAAATGACCTACTCTCTGCTCCCAAGTCCCATGTTCTAATGTGATATAATTTCTTGGGTGTCAGACTGCTGCTTCTCTCCAGTGCCTTTCCTTCACGTGAGTGTGGGTGAATGGACTTTGTAACGGCAGAGGACATGCAACTAAACCCAAACCATCCGCATGTGCGCACACAGGGCTCATTGAATAACAGCAGAGAGTTGGAGCCTGGCTGCTGGGGGTACCCTGAGTTGCTGAGACCAACTTGTAACATCTTTCCAGGGTCCCCAGCTGAGGCCAGCATAGACTGGGGGGTTGAACCTGTGACTCTCTGCTCGAGTTACTAGGCAGAAAGATACAAATATCAACAACAAAAAGTGCCTTCTGTAAAGCCAATCATGGCAAGCATTGAATTTGCTGGAACATAACTCATCTATTACTTGAGCACCAGAGTGTCTCAGAATCAACTTCAAGATGTGCTGTTTTTTCCTTTGTGATCTACAGGGAAGCTACATTGCTGCTTATTATAAGCAGCAACAATCTGCTATCCTTTTTGACGTTATAAAATGCCAGTTGAACAATTCATGAAAGAGTTGCCTAATTCTGTCACTAATGCGTTGCCTCTATTTGCCCCAGGGGTTGCTCTGAATTGTTTGAAATGCACAGCATTGATACGAAAGCTGAGAGCGACGGCACACCACGTGGATTGAGACCACCGTACAGAACCAACACTCTGCAGTGGAGCGCTCCCACAATCCACAATGCATCTCAACAGCAGCGCTGGGCAGGACCTGCACACAGTCAAGTATCAAACTGGAACCAGACCTCCAAACAGCAGGCAGTCCCAGTTGCATACAGTGATTCACAAGCAAAGAACAGCAAACGGCAAGTTCTTTCATCTAAAACTATGTGGAAAAGGGATGGTTGGAAGGCTGCCCTGATTGAGGTTTATTAACATTATGAAGGACAGATTTAAAGAAACTGTTTCCACTTGTGGGGAGAATCCACCACTGGAGACTATAAATATAAACCAAATACAAAAATCCAAAGGGAATTCAGGAGAAATATCTTGACTTGGAGGGTGGTTAAAATGTGGAACTTGTTACCATGTTGATTGATTTGAGATTAATGGTACTTAACTGAGTAGTCTCACAATACCAAGTTAAAGTCCAACAAGTTTATTTGGAATCACGAGCTTTCAGAGCACTGCTCCTTCATCAGCTGAGTCCTGAAGGAGCAACACTCCGCAAGCTTGTGATTCCAAATAAACCTATTGGACTTTAATCTGGTGTTGTGAGACTTCTTACTGTGCCCACCCCAGTCCAACGCCAGCAATCTCCACATCGAAGCATTTAAGGATAAAGTTGGGTGGGAAGAAGCTTGTGTGGAATATGAGCGATGGTAGTTGTGTTAAGTGACTTGTTGGGTTGTAAATACTACGCGCTGCTGTATCAATATGAAATGTTCAGCTACAGGGACACCTGTCAAATCTTAACCTGTTGAATGAACAAGGATGGGTAGTAAGGTGGCACAGCTCTGTTCTCAGCATGTATCCGCTGTCTGTTCCAATTCACCTGACTGTGACCTGAGCCCTCCAGTGTAACCGTTCTGTGTTGCTCATCGAGGTGTAGGTACTCAGGAATGGGGTGCATCCCATTTCCGACGTCGAGATGGGAATTGAGTATAAAACAGTTGGATGCAGAGGAAAAGTGCCCTTATTCTTCTGCCCCTACAAGGTTCACGTGTGTGTGCGTGTGATTTTTTTTTTAATCCCCCTCATTTCCCCACACAGCTATCTGAATGACATTATCAACTAACATTAATTGGTGCTGTTTTATACTATAGTCCCAGGAGCACCTCATACTGATATGTTTTAAATCAAGCCCCAGAGGTGAAAGGTAATAAGTACTCTGACTGCAAGAATACAAGTACTGGAAAGTAACTGATGCTTTAATTACTTGAACTCTACCCCTAAGAAAAATGAGCTGATTTCTGTACAGATCACCCTCAAAGTAAATACTTAATATTATTTAATTATTTCTAAATGTATGTTAAGCAGCTTTTTTATTTGTGGGACATGGGCATCACTGGCTGGCCAGCAATTATTGCCCATCCCTGGTTGCCCAAGGGCAGTTGAGAGTCAACCACATTGCTGTGGCTCTGGAGTCGTATGTAGGCCAGACCGGGTAAGGACGGCAGATTTCCTTCCCTAAAGGACATGAGTGAGCCAGATGGGTTTTTCCGGCAATGATTTCATGGTCATCAGTAGTTTCTTAATTCCAGATTTTCTTTAATTGAATTCACCATCTGCCATGGTGGGATTCAAACCTGGGTCCCCAGAACGTTAGCTGAGCTTCTGGATTAATTGTCAAGCGAAAATGCCACTAGGCCATCGCGACCCCTTAGTTAGAACAGGATGGAATAATGGGAGTTCTTTTACCCTCCCATCATCAGCTTCACTCGCGCGTAAGTGACCTGTTCCATGTGCTGTGAATTTCTTACAAGGTTAAGAGAGACTAACGCTTTTATCGTGCCATTCAAGATCTCTGCATCCCAAAGCACTTTACAGCCAACTAGCAGCGTAGTCACTGTTGTAATGCAGGAAATACAGAAGGCAATTTGTGCAGGGCAAGTTCACACAACTGTGGGTAATTTATTTGTGATAATTGAGGGATAAATGTTGGCCAGGGTTCCTCTGCTGTTCTTCAAAATAGTGTCACAAGATATTTTAAACCCACAGGGCAGGCTACAAAGTTGCCAATCACTGTTATTTCTTATAATTTTGTATTTGAGTGCAATTCTTATGTAACTACGTATTGAGTGTAGTGTATGCCAATAATAATGAACCGATAATGTTGATGAGCCTACAGTGCTTCTACTTCCAAACTCTACACTTAGTCTTCATGCTTATTGGTTTAACATCACATCGAAATGACGGCACTTCTGACAGTGCAGAGCTCCTGTAAATACTGTGCAGGACTGTTTTGCTCAAGTCCTGGAGTAGGATTTGATCTCAAACAGTTTGAACCCCAAACTATGACGCAGAAACCAAAAGAGAAAATGCTGGAAATTCTCAGCAGGTCTGGCAGTGTCTGTAAGGAGAGAAAAGAGCTGACGTTTTTGAGTCCAGATGTTAAAGCTTTGACAAAGGGTCGTCTGGACTTGAAAACGTCAGCTCTTTTCGCTCCTTACAGATGCTGCCAAACCTCCTGAGATTTTTTTCTTTCTGCAGTAATTTGCTTTTATCTTTGACGCAGATGTGTGGGTACAACCAGCTGAGCCACATCCAAACCAGCTGCATCTACAGAGTGGTACAGTGGTTAACACTGCTGCCTCACAGCACCAGGGTCCCAGCTTTGAT
This sequence comes from Carcharhinus amblyrhynchos, assembly GCF_965287045.1. Taxonomy (NCBI): domain Eukaryota; kingdom Metazoa; phylum Chordata; class Chondrichthyes; order Carcharhiniformes; family Carcharhinidae; genus Carcharhinus; species Carcharhinus amblyrhynchos. Next base: position 4,593,096 of record NW_027649778.1, read on the forward strand.
TCTGACCCTGGGCAGTTGTGTCTGTGTGTCTGTCCTTCCAGTGTCTGCGTGGGTTTCCTCAGGTGCTCCAGTTTCCTCCCACAGTCCAAAGGTGTGTGGGTTAGGTGGATTGGCCATGATAACTTGCCCCTTAAAGACATGGATTAGCCACACTAAGTAAGTGGGGTTACAGGAATAGGGCCGAGGGAGGGTTTGGGTGGGGTGCTCTTTCAGAGTGTCAGTACAGATTTGATGGGCCGATGGCCTCTTTCTGCAGTGTAGGGATCCTGTGGTTCTGGATCATGTGAAGGGGAGCAAGGAAGACCTATTGACAAATATTTAAAAAAATTGCTCTGCAGTGAAGTTTGCACAAACATGTCAAACAAGTTGATACGTTGAGTTTCTAGTTGTTTAAGAGGATGTGAAACTTTTAAGTTTGTTTAGGACTATTTACCTTTGATGCTTTGCTTGAATCTGGGCCTCCTGAGAACTCTGATTTGAGTTGTGAATGGTGTATCCTTGGACAGCCACATAACTTGGTAGTTTCAAAAATTATTTGGGTTGGGGTTTTCATCCAGCGACGACTTTCTGTCATCAACCTTTCAGTTGCTTCCTTAAAAGCTGCTAACTGGACACTGTGGTCCCTGCCTGAGTTGACCTAATCGGTCTTGTTGTGGTTGAAATGTCGTCAGCATAAAGGTGCAATGTCGGTCTTTGAGGAAAGATGCGCACACAAACCTGAATAAGCGGCGTGGTGGCACAGTGCTTAGCACTGCTGCCTCACAGCACCAGTGAACCGGATTCAATTCTTGGATCACTGTCTGTGTGAAGTCTGCACATTCTCCCTTTGTCTGAGTGAGTTCCCTCTGGGTGCTCCGGTTTCCTCCCACACTCCAAAGACGTGCTGGTTAGGGTGCATTGGCCGTGCTAAATTCTCCCTCAGTGTACCCAAACAGGTGCTGGAATGTGGCAACTAGGGGATTTTCACAGTAACTTCATTGCAGTGTTAATGTAAGCCTACACCAATAAACTTTAAACTTTTAAATAGTATCCAGTTATCCTCACAGACCAGTGAGAAAAGGCTATATACCCTGTTGTGCACACGTTTAATGTAGTAACCTCAAGTTTCTACCATGGCTCAGTGGGTAGAGAGCTCACCTGAGTCAGGTTGTGAATTCAAGTTCCGCTGCTGAAGCTTCAGTTTGTTATCTCGACTGACACTCCAGTGCAGTACTGAAGGAATGCTGTGCTGCCGTAGCTGTATTTCAAATGGAACATTAGGCCCACCCCCGCTTTTCTCACCAGCTGTTGTGGGCAATATGTCTCGCTGGAACTCTGAAAAGTAAAGAGCCCTGGTGGTTATCACATTGCAGTGTGTGGAATCTTGCTGTGCAGAAATGAGCTGCCAAGTTCCCTATGTTGAAATAATGACAGCACTCTGAAAATATGCCATCCGATGATTGCTGAGTGCTTTGGCATATCCTGAGGTTATAAAATGCCCTCTGTGTAAAATGCATGTTCTTTCTCAGCTGGAAACAAAGATCTTGTATTGTCGTAGATCACAGTTTGGACGGGCTCCAGGAAGATTTCTCCTTTGCGCTGATACAATTGATGGTCCAACATTGAAGATGATGTGGTGTTACTGATATTCTCTTGTAGTTTCCTACAGTGGCTGCTATTGAAACATTATGGATTCCAATGCAATGTGTCCATCAGCATGTTAATTCACCAGAGGTGTTAATTCTGCAGCAGGGATTTTCCACTCATGTAAACAAAATTGTCATTAAATATGCAGCACTTGTCTCAGTCAATCTGGAGTTCATCAAATATTCCATTTATCTTCCAGACCGGTTAGCTACCCAGAAACGTTGTACAATACAGCATCGACTGCTGTGGTTGAAAGAGTTCCACCATTCCGTAACCCTTCCGGAAGCTTCTCTTCTCCAGGGTCAGGAGGCATTCTGTCCAGTCGGCAAAAAGCTATTAATGACAGGTAGGAATGATGCAGCTCACGTTTATTCTATCTTGTGCTGTGTTACAGGAAGAATGAGTTGGAATAGAGACAGGGTGGCACAGTGGTTAGCACTGCTGTCTCTCAGTGCCAGGGACCTGGGTTCAATACCAGCCTTGGGTCACTGTCTGTGCGGAATCTGCATATCCTCCCAGTGTCTGTGTGGGTTTTCTCCGGTTGTTCTGGTTTCCTCCCATAGTCCAAAAGACGTGTTGGTTAAGTGCATTGGTTGTGCTAAATTGTACCCAAACAGGCACTGGAGTGTGGCGACTAGGGGAATTTCACAGTAACTTCATTGCAGTGTTAATGTAAGCCTTGTGAGAATAATAAACTAAATCTTGCGACAGGAGCGCGGCAGTTAATGAAAAGGCTTCATCATTCTGTAGATGCTATAAATCCTCACGCTTGTGAATATAAAAGATCAAGTTATTACAGATCATATCAGTATCATTTGGTCCTGTTGTCATTTTGCTAAGGTTTCATTTCCAGCTTTGCCTCATATCTTAATTTATTCTGTAATAAAAGCAGAAGGCATTTGAAGTTCCAACAGGTCTGCCAGAGGTGCAGAGCCTTTTGTACAGATCTGATTGACATGGGAGCTCACACCCATCTTTTACAGATGTTGATTGCTGCCTCTAGCAGAAGCTTTTTGAGTTTTAGTTAAAATTTCAAAACTTAACATTTTTCTTAATTGTGTACTGGAGCAAAGCTTCAGTGCATAATGCCAATGGCAAAACTATGAACATCTCTCCTCCTTGCCAATGGAACAAATTTCCGGACAGTGTTGTTACCTTGAACAGACTCTTTTGTAAATCTGGCTCCACAGCTTTCTCCGCTGTTCACAAGAAGTAGAAACAAATTCATCAAATACAAACAGACACAGGCAAAACATTTAGTGAAATTAGTTTTGGTACAACCTCTATCCCATGTCATTCCTCTCGTGCCATACCCATCCTTTTCCTTTCATCCCTCCCTATTATCCCCATCTCATTCTTTGATCCCACTCCCTTCTTCACACAAACTTAGGAGCAGGACGAGGCCATTCGGCCCTTTGAGCCTGCTCCGCCATCCATCACAATCATAGCTGATCGTTCAACTCAATAGGCTCATCCTGCTTTCTCCCCATAACCTTTGATCCCATTTGCCCCAAGTGCTATATCTTCGTATGCCATCCTTATCCCCCATTCTCACCCTCCATTGCAATTATACGAATTAAGAGCAAGAGTAAGCCACTCAGTCCCTCAGGCCTGCTCCGCCATTCAATAAGATCATGGCTGATCAACTTGTAACTTCAACCCCACGTTCCTGCCTACCCTTGAGAACCTTTCACCTCCTTGTTAATCAAGGGGGCTCAGTGGTTAGCACTGCTGCCTCACAGCGACAGGGATCTGGGTCCGATTCCCAGCTTGGGCCACTGTCTGTCTGGAGTTTGCACGTTCTCCCTTGTCTGCGTGGGTTTCCTCCCACACACCATAGATGGGCGGGTTAGGTTAATTGGTCATGCTAAATTGACTTAGTGTCGGGGGATTTGCAGGGTAAATGTGTGAGCTTGTGGGGATAGGGCCTGGGTGGGATTGTTACTGAAGAGGACTTGATGGGCCAAATGGCGTCCTTCTTCACTGCAGGGATTCTATGAAGAAGCTATCTAGCTGAGCTTAAAAATCTTCAAGTTGCACTGCATTTGGGGAGGGTTCAGAGACTCTCAACCATCTGAGGAAAAAAAAATTTCCTCACTTGTCTTGCATGGGTGACCCCTTATTTTTAATCAGTAACCCCCCCCCCCCGTTCTCAACTCTTCAGCAAGAGGAACCCTCCTCTCCGCATCTAGTCTGTCAACACCCCTCAGGATTTTAAAGGTTTTGATCTCTTACTCTTCTAAGCTCCGTTACATTTCACCCTCCCTGTTCTCCCCCCAGGCTGTTTATACTCATTCTTCCCACCCCCCTCCCCATCGTCACTCACACTATCAACTCTCGTTGCGAGTACTTGTACTTGGTGAGGTTTTCTGCAAAGTTGTCAGCCCACAGGTACAGAACAACAGTGATTAATTCTGCTACCTTAAAACTTTTATTTAATGTTGGGATTCCGGGTGATCCTGGCTGTGGAGGCGATTAGTGTAATGTATTATCATTGGTCTAGTAATCCCAGTACCCAGAGTCATGCTCTGGGGACCCAGGTTTGAAACCCATCACAGCAGATGGTGAAATTTTGAATTCAGTAGAATTGTACAATCCCTACAGTGCAGAAGGAGGCCATTCAGCCCATCAAGTCTGTACTGACAGCAATCCCACCCAGTCCCAATCCTCGTAACCCCACATATTTACTCCACTAACCCCTCTAACCTAACCGCTCTGGGAAAAGTCTGGAATTAAAAATCTCACGATGACCATGATGTGGAGATGCAGGCGTTGGACTAGGGTGAACACAGTAAGTAGTCTCACAACACCAGGTTAAAGTCCAACAGGTTTATTTGGTGGCACGAGCTTTCAGAACGCTGCTCCTTCATCAGGTGAGCTCCGAAAGCTCGTGCCACCAAATAAACCTGTTGGACTTTAACCTGGTGTTGTGAGACTTCTTACTGTGACGACCATGAAACCATTGCAGATGTCATTTAAATAAAAACAAACTTATTTGGTTCACTATTATCCCTTAGGGAAGGAAGTCAGCCATCCGGAACCACAGCAATGTGGTTGACTCAGAAATGACCTGGCATGCCACTCAGTTCAAGGGCAATTAGGGAGAGGTAATAAATACAAGCTCAGCCAGTGATACCATATCCACTGAATAAAAAAAACCCAACAGACAGGCTCCTTAAAGTAAGCAATTAAAACAGGCCAGCTGGACAGAAGTTGTATCTTTGTATATTCTCCTTATTGCTTTGCTGCTTGACAGATATTACAGCAAAAATTGGAAATGTGTAACAAGTTAGTCAATGCATTGAATAAAAATCTCCTTTCACGTGATGGCTTTTCTTTCAATACTGACAGATATGAAATGTTGGTTAGGCCAAGTTTGGAACACTGTTTCAGCACACTACCAGATGGATGTGGAAGCTTTGGGGAGAGGTTTACCAGGATGCTGCCTGGTATGGATGCTATTAGCTATGATGGGAGATTGAAAAAGCTGGGATTGTTCTCCTGGAAAGATGGAGACTGAGGGGTGACCTGATACAAGTTTATAAAATTGAGGGGTATGGATAGCAGTTGGGAGCTTTCTCTCAGGGCAGTAATGACAATTACAAGGGGGGCACAAGTTCAAGGTAAGGCGGGGGGGGGGAAAAAGTTCAGTGGAGATGTGAGGGGGAAGCTCTTTACACAGAGGATAATGGGGGCCTGGAATGCACTGCCAAGTGAGGTGGTTGAGGCAGCTACATTAGCCGCATTTAAAACTTATCTGGATAGACACATGAACGGATGGGGAATAGAAGAATACAGATGGTTGGTCTCGATAGGACAATGTGATCAGCGTAAGCTTGGAGGGCTCAAGGGCCTGTTCCTGCACTGTACTGTTCTTTGTTATGGACCTGTGTATTCCCACCCACATACAATGGACACGGAGATGGGGTAACTTGCATTGTAAATTCTGTGCAGAATTGAACTCAAGAACAGAGAGAGCATTAAGACAGTAACAGTTCCTTGCTTGCTTCTTCTGGGAAAAGATTAAAGCTGAGAATTATTATGATGCTTAATCCTGATCACACCTGAACCAGGGAAATGGACCTCGTGGCTGTAACATCCATCAGGCAATAGACGTCTATGGATATGCACCTCAAAGTTCATAACCTACAGCACTACCGACCAAAAACTGAAAGTGTGAATAGGCTGGGTACACGACGGAGTGAGGAATCTGGTCAATCCAGCTGGTGAACAGCCGTGAGACAATGTCCAAATGCTGGTATCATGGGTGTAAATAATTAAACTTCCCTCTTTTCAAACTAATAGGAATTACTGTTGAAATTGAACAAAAGAAATTCAGTGTTGGAGGATGTGTTACGCTTCAGGTGATGTGACATTGTTCAAATTTGGCAGACTTTCAATCATTACAGCATTGGTGTCCAACATGTGAGACTTGTGGTTGCTAGGATAACATTTGGTTCAGTGCCACACAATCTCTCTCTCTCACCTAATGAATTCTAAGCCTTACTTATGATTGTCCAACTGAAATTGTATCCGAAATGTGAGGTGGTGACCACAGGCTATCCATGTCTTAAAGCATGTTAACGAATGTTTAACTACTGGTCAGAATTGGTGTCGTCTACACCAGCTTAAAATGGCTGTGTGTACATCTGTCTGCCAAACAGAACTTCACACTGCTAATAGGTGTGAAACTGTCGTGGCCAGCCACTGAGATTATTGCGTGCAGGGGATGTGCGACAAAGTATAGTACAGCATACAAACAGGCCATTCATAAGAACATAAGAAATAGGAGCAGGAGTAGGCCATCTAGCCCTTCGAGCCTGCCCTGCCATTCAATAAGATCATGGCTGATCTTATGGCTGATGGCACAGACTTGGTGGGCTGATACGGCCCACCAAGTCTGTGCCGACTGATATTGTTTTGCCTCTACACAGTCCATATCCCTTTATTCGCTGCTATTCATGTATCTATCGAGATGCCTCTTGAACATTGTTATAGAATCTGCTTCCACCACCTCCTCTGGCAGTGCAATCCAGGCATTCACCACCCTCCATGTGGAAAAACTTTCCCCCTCACTTTCAATCTATGCCTCTGAGTTATTGACCCTTCAACCCTGGGATAAAGTCTCTGACTATCCCCTCTATCCAAGCCTGCCATTATCTTGTAAACCTCTATCATGTCCCCCCCAATCCTCTGATGTTCCAGTCTAAACAATCCAAGTTTGTTTAACCTTTCTTCATAGTACATATCCTCCAAACCAGGCAACATCCTGGTAAATCTCTTCTACACCTTTCCAATGCATCAACATACTTCCAGTGGTGTGGCAACCAGAATTGTGCACAATACTCCAAATGCAGCCTAACCAAAGTCTTATACAGCTGCAACATGATTTTCCAATTCCATACCCAGTGCCCCAACTGACAAAGGCCAGCATGCCGTGTGCCTTCATGGCCCCCTTGTCCACCTGAGTTGCCACCATCAGGGAACTGTGGATCTGCACGCCTAGATCCCCCTTTGATATTTCTAAGGACTCCACCATTCACTGTATACTTTCCTTCTACAGTAGACCTTCCAAATCGTATTACCTCACATCTATCCAGCTTAAATTTCATCTGCCATTGTTTGGCCCAGGTCTCCAGCTGATTTATATCCTACTTATATTCTCTGACAATCCTCTTCACTATCTGCTAGTCCAATTTTTGTATCATCCGCAAATTTACTAATCAGGCCCTCTACATTTTCCTCCATTTTTATATATATTACAAACAGGCACCAGCATCAAACATAAACTTGCCACAGACCTCCAGTTAGAAAAGTATCTTCCACTGCTTTCTCTGCCAAGCCAGTTTTCTATCCATCTTTCCAGCTCACCTCGGATCTTATATGACTTCACCTTCTGTATCAGCGTGCCATGAGGAACCTTATCAAAGGCTTTACTAAAGTCCATGTATACACCATCCACTGCCCCACCCTGGTCAAATTGTTTTGTCACTTCCTCAAAAAACTCAATCAAATTTGAGACACAACCTCCCCTTCATGCTGCCTATCACTAACCTGCTCTCTCCCAGATGTGAGTACATCCCATCCCTAAGAATCTTTTCCAATAATCTCCCCACCACTGATGGTGACTGTAACTTGAAGTTTGGTTCATAGTTTTCCTGCATATTGTTCCCTTTGTCATAACCTAGTATATGCAAAGCTCCCAAGCAGCACATTCCTCTGAAGGTAAATGACATTGACCGTTTACACTTGGCCACTTGTGCCTAGATGTGTGCATGGAAACTAAAATAGCCCATACAACTTTGTCTGAAACATTAACGTGCAGGAAGAAACTGTGCACCATTGTTCTAGTGAAACTTCAGATTACTTGGAACTGAATACGAGAGTTTGGACAATTTACAATGAGAGTGTTCTCTAGAGGAAACACTATTGTACGTATAGGGTTTCTGCACAAATAACATTATCTCAGGTGCATTGTTTAAAATTTTTCTCATTCTCACCAGGTAACTGAGACATTTGCGATACCAATCTTTTAGTTTTAAGATGTATCTATTTTCAATTGAGTTGGGGGCTATGCTAGAGAAGGGTGACTTTATCCATTGATGCCAGATAGCAGCAGATTTAAGGTGTCCTTTGTTATCCCCTGTTCTGATTTTGGAAATGGAAACGCATGTACAAAAAAAACTAATGGAATGGAAGAGAGTGAACAGCAGCTGGTGTATCCAAGATTCTGTGTAACGGGAGGGTATGAGCTCGAAGTTCGCTGAGTTCCACATCTTGGTCCCCTATTTAATAAAGCCCAGTAAGCATTTGTCAGCTTTGGTTACAGAAGACTCCTTGCATTATTATAGTGCCTTAAACAGCTGCAACCTGTTTTATAACCAGTGATGTACAATTGAAGTTCAGTCACTGATGTCCTGTAGGAAATGTCTGCAGACAAGTCCCACCGATAACAATGAGATAATGACCACACCTACTTGTTGAAGTGATAATTGTAAATATTATCTAGAACAATGGCGAGAGAAGCCCTGCTCTTACACTCAATAATTTTGAGGAATTTCTTGCGTCCATTTGAGAGGACACAGGGGGCCTGAGCCTCACCTGAAAACAGCATCTCTGATTTGGTTTATTATTGCATACAGTGAAAAGTATTGTTTCTTGCGCGCTATACAGACAAAAAATTACCGTTTATAGAGTACATAGGGGAGAAGGAAAGGAGAGAGTGCCGAATGTAGTGTTACAGTCATAGCTGGGGTGTAGCAAAAGATCAACTTAATGCGAGGTAGGTCCATTCAAAAGTTTGACAGCAGCAGGGAAGAAGCTGTTCTTGAGTCAGTTGGTGCGTGACCTCAGACTTTGTATCTTTTTTCTGACGGAAGAAGGTGGAAGAGAGAATGTCCGGATGCGTGGGGTCTTTGATTATGCTGGTTGCTTTTCCTGAGGCAGCGGGAAGTGTAAACAGAGTCAATAGATGGGAGGCTGGTTTGCACGATGGATTGGCTACATTCACAACCTTCTAACAGTGCTGCACTCCCTCAGTGTCAGAATAGATTTTTCTGCTCAAACCAATGGGGCTTGAACCCACAATCTTCTCACTCGAGAGGCTAACAACTGAGCAACAGCTAACACAGCAGATGTGTGTCTTGGCAAGCCCTGTGAAGTGGTTAGCCTTATCAACAAACTACAGTTCCTGGAAATCTGAAGTAATAAAAAAGGCTGGAGTGCCCATCAACTCCTGGAATGAGCAAAGATGGGCTGAAGTTTGAATTTTAGACCCTTTGTTGCTTTGGGCAGTCTCTGCACCTGAATTTTAGCTGGCCCTTTTAGATATGATGATGTGGAGATGCTGGCATTGGGCTGGGGTGGGCACAGTAAGAAGTTTCACAACACCAGATTAAAGTCCAAGTTTATTTGGTAGCACAAGCTTTCAGAGCGCTGCTCCTTCATCAGGTGAGTCCTTTAGATGTGCACAAACTTGTCATCACATCTGTAATTGTGAAACACACTTGTGTTGGAATGACAGTGTGATATGGTATCAACTTCATAGAATCATAGAACCCTATAGTGTAGAAAGAGGCCATTCAGCCCATCAAGTCTGCACCAACCACAATCCCACCCAGGCCCTACCCCCATATCCCTACATATTATACCCACTAATCCCTCTAACCTGTGCATCTCAGGACTCTAAGGGGCAATTTTATCATGGCCAATCAACCTAACCCGTACATCTTTGGACTGTGGGAAGAAACCAGAGCACCTGGAAGAAATCCACGCAGACATGAGGAGAATGTGCAAACTCCACACAGACAGTGACCTGAGCTAGGAATCGAACCCAGGCCCCTGGAGCTGTGAAGCAGCCGTGCTAACCACTGTGCTACCGTGCTGCCCAACTTGTCAAATTCCAGCAGTTGAATCACTTGTTTGATTGTATTGCAAGCTTTTCTTTTTGCCTTTGGAGGAAGTGTGAAAACGTTCTGCCAGTTACTTCTCTTTAGCAGGGTGAAATTAGAGTTGTTCATTAATTGAGTCTTTTGGACGCTGTTCAGTTCTGAGGAGCCCGCAGGCTCCCATTATAAATTTCAGCTCCCCAAACACCAAACTAGTTTTTCAGGGAACAAAAGAATTTCTAACCCTGTGTTGCGTGACTGATTCAGATTTGTTTTGGTTTACCCAGCTATATAGCAATATAAATAATGAGAGCGTCAATTAGGCATCTGAACTGAAATTTGAAATACGTATGTGGGTGGCTGCAGATTTCAGGGAATTTCTAATTTCAGGCCCTGATGGTAGAAGCCATATCCATCTGGTGTGTGAATTCACACCTTCAAGTTTAAAGTTTATTTATTAGTGTCACAAGTAGGCTTAGATTAACACTGCAATTAAGTTACTGTGAAAACCCCCGAGTCACCACACTCCGGTGCCTGTTTGGGTACACTGAGGGCGAATTTGGCATGGTCAATGCACCCTAACCAGCACGTCTTTCAGACTGTGGGAGGAAAACAGAGCACCCTGAGGAAACCCATGCAGACACGGGGAGAATGTACAGACTCCGCACAGACAGTGACTCAAGCCGGGAATCGAACCTGGGTCCTTGGTGCTGTGAGGCAGCAGTGCTCACCACTGTACCACCATGCTGCCTCAAGGGAGCCTGATGGGAATTTAATTATGAATCAACTCCTTCATAAAGTTATTATGGCGCAAAAGGGGGCCATTCAACCCATTGAGCTCATGTTGGCCTTGAGTCCCATTCCCTTGGCTCTGGTGCTGATGAAATACTCACATTTTACCTGAGAGCAGTTTGACCAATTCCCTATACCTGTGGTGTAATGTTTTGATGTGGAGATGCTGGCGTTGGACTGGGGTGAACGAAGTAAGAAGTCTCTCAACACCAGGTTAGAGTCCAACAAGTTTATTTGATAGTAAACTCACAAGCTTTCGGAACACTGTTCCTTCGTCAGGTGAGGAACCTGGTGTTGTGAGACTTGTAACTGCGTAATGTTTTGCATAGCACAGTTATTCCTCAGTTGGCATAAGCAGGGTACCTTCTTGTACACAAGGTTTAGACATGAAGTGTCCCTTTTATAAGCTTAGATCTGCCTGCATGTTTATTGATTCCAGGTTTGAGCACAGTATTACATAATGAGCTTTAATGAGTTGTGTGTCTAGCCACTTCTTTGGGATCCCAGGGTTTGTAACTTCTTTAATAATCTTGAACTACTTTGACTCTGTTCTTTTATGGATGCGCTTTTAAGTATCAAACAACTGGCTTTAACCCTGCAGTGGCTAGTTGTTTTTTTTTAAAAAGTAGTTTGGATTTTGACAGCAAGTGGCATCCTCGCTCAAATTTGGCAAATCCCTTCATCTATAGGCCCATCAGGGACCCGGGTTCAGTTCCAGCCTCAGTTCACTGTCTGTGTGGAGTTTACACATTCTCACCAGGTTTCCTTCGGATGCTCCAATTTCCTCCCACACGCCAAAGCTGTGCAGGTTAAGTGCGTTCGCTCTGCTAAATTGCCCACTAACGTCAGGGGAATTAACAGGATAAAATACATGAAGTCACGGGGATAAGGTCTGGGTGGGATTGTTGTCGGCGCAGGGTTAATGGGCCGAATGGCCTCCTCCTGCACTGTAGGGACTCTGAGTTCATCTAATTGTGGAGCAGCAGTGTGCAGCTGGAAGGCAGCGTGTGATGGAATGAGCTGTTATACTTTAGGAATCTCAAACTAATCTGCAGGATCTGCTGCCTGGAATATGTCCTGCAACCTGCTAGGAATTGATCCGTGAGTTCAGTGCATGTTGAAGCTGCCCTTGCTTGTTCTTGTTGGTATGATTTGGCCTCTTTGCATCTTGTGTGGTATTTGTGTAGTCTGACTAGCGCGAGCGTGGTGGCACTGCTTTTAATCTGCTCTTTAAGCCACACGAGATCTGCAATGCAAGCTCTGTCCTTCCATAAGGGCTAGGAGGATTCATTTTGTTGTGAGGTTTGAGGCTTTTCTTGTCCCTAACCACTACTATAACCAAATTCATTGATATAGTCTCAGTATGAAAAGTATTCATTTCACCAAAGTCTCACATCCCGTCCCCCCTCCTGCCCTGCCACCTGAGAACAAAAAGGTGATCAAGTCTTGCATAAAATACAATCCTTAAACCTGTATTTTGGGAACGGGCTCTTGAAAGTCAAGTTTCAGTTTTATTCTTCTATCTTTCGTTGAGTAAAAGAAAAGTCTGTGGTCACGTGCCAACCGACTCAAGACCATAAGACACAGGAGCAGAATTAGGCCACTCAGCCCATTGTGTCTGCTCCGCCATTCAATCATGCCTAATATTTTTATCATCCCCGTTCTCCCGCCTTCTCCCCATAACCTCTGAGCAAAGAGTTCCACAGATTCACCACTCTCTGGCTGAAGAAATCCCTCCTCATCTCCGTACAAGAACAGCTTCTTCTTTGCTGCCGATAGACTTTTGAATGGATTTATCTTTAATTAAGTTGATCTTTCTCTACACCCTAGCTATGACTGTAACACTATGTTCTGCACCCTCTCCTTTCCTTCTCTATGTATGGTATGCTCTGTCTGGTGTGCAAGAAACAATACTTTTCACTGTATGCTAATCCATGTGCCAATAATAAATCAAATTAAATCAGCTACCTCATGTCCAGATGGGCTGCGAATTGTTCTTTCAAGTGTTCATAGTACCAGTCCAAAGATGTGCGGGTTAGGTGGATTGGCCATGCGAGATTGACTGTAGTGTCACGGGGGTTGGCAGGGTAAATACATGGGGTTATGGGAGTAGGGCCTGGGTGGGATTGCGGTCGGTGCAGACCCGATGGACTGAATGGCCTCCTTCTGCACTGCAGGGATTCTGTGTTACTACCAAAAAAAGTCATGCCCTTTGTCACACAAGGTAGTGCAGTAAATTTAAAAACACAGCCAGAAAAATGAAATTCTTCCTGTTTGTCTTGTTTGTATAACTCTAACGTAAATTCCAATCTGTATACGTGGGACAAGGAAATGCCTTGGCTGTAAAGGTACGTTGAGCAATAGAAAATTCTGGAAAGCTAGCTATTTGGGTCATTGACCTGATCAGACTGGCTTGTAACTCTGCTTGCCTCTTCACAGATGTTGCTAGACCAGTGGGGCATTTACTAACGCTTACATTTCTATTTCGGATTTGCAGAATCTGTAGTGTTCTGCCTTTGCACAGAATTATAAGATTACTTTCTTGAGTCAGAGGTTTACAGCATGGAAACAGGCCCTTCGGCCCAACCTGTCCATGCTGCCCCTTTTTTAAACCACTAAGCTAGTCCCAATTGCTCGTGTTTGGTCCATATTCCCCCTATACCCATCTTATCCATGTAACTGTCTAAACACTTTTTTAAAAGACATAATTGTACCTGCCTCTTCTACTACCTCTGGCAACTTATTCCAGACACTCACTACTCTGAAAAAAATTGCCTCCTTTTGTATCTCTCCCCTCTCACCTTAAACCTATGCCCTCTAGTTATAGACTTCCCCAACTTTTGGGAAAAGATGTTGACTATCTAGCTTATCTGTGCCTCTCATTATTTTATACACCTCCGTAAGATCACCCCTCAGCCTCCTACGCTCCAGGGAAAAAAGTCCCAGTCCATCTAACCTTTGCATATAACTCAAACCATCAAGTCCCAGTAGCATCCTAGTAAATCTTCTCCACACTCTTTCTAGTTTAATAATATCCTTTCTATAATAGGGTGACCAGAACTGCACACAGTAATACTTTTGCTGTTATTTGTTTGTAGTTACTTATTTGGAACATAAGATTATAAAGCTGTGAAAGTTGGAAAGTTAATTTTTTAAAACTGAAAATTCATGCTGTGAGAGCGATCCTTCATCGATTACTTGATCTTGTACGCAGGGTTTATATTACAAGTGCTGATTTTCCTATTGTGAGGAACCCACAAGGAAAAAGTCGCTTAAAAGCAGAGTCTGGCAACTACAAATCCTTGTGGGACTTGGTGGGTGGTTGGGGAGCAGGTCTGGGGGTGCTGGTGCATATGCCTCAGCTGTTAAATGCTGCAAAGGCACAGCTGGTACATTTTTTTGATTTTCTTTAGATTGGGAACCAGCCCTGCCTGTGTGCACAACTTGCTTTCTTCAGCTCAGGAAACTAGCCATGTGTTCCAGGAAAATAAGAACAGAAAAGGCATGGTGCATAACCATTGGACAGATGACCTTAACAGGAGCACAACTGTGGGGAAGGTGCCCCCAGGAGGGGAGGCGGGAGAAGGTCCCAGACATGGATCAGAAATAGAGCCCAGAAGATAGCCTGAGGTGAAGAACAAGGACAGATTGGAAATAGATCTGGTTGAACGTAGTTGAGAGAGGGGAGCAGAGCAGTTGGCTCCAAGTTAGAGTGGTATTCTGCTGATCACAGAGCCGAACACCTGACAGTAGGCTTGGAAGATGAAGCTGAAGTGTAAGCAGAGACCCAGGAGAAAGGAACATCAGAAGGTGAGGTTGAAACCCTGGAGGGGGATCCTTGTTGGTGGCATCCAAGTGGAAGTATTATCAGGGAGAGAATTCTGAGGTGAGTTCTTCAAAGCATCGATTAGAAGCCCTCATCAGAGAGAGAGATTTTCAGGAAGACCAGTAAGCTCATGGTACAGCGGGGAGGAACCTTTACAACCTTTTCTGTCTCACATATAGCTTATTTTTTCTTGTAATAGACATTTAATATTCTGCCAGAAGGACACAAGCAGACTTCTGTAAATGTGTTCAGTTACTGCTGTCCTCTGTTTCTTAAAAAGAAAACACAGTTAGGATCTATCGACACTTTTCACTGTGTAATCAGACGTGTCCAACTTGTCCTGAATGAATAGGACGGATTGTAATACCTAAAATAAAAGACCAATTTGGTGAAGAAAGAGAAAATTGTTCTATGTTCTAAAACAAAAACCAATCTCTTCACACTGAGCACAGAGTTATTCCTGGGATACTGTGCACTGCTCATGCCAAGTTCATTGAAAGACCTGGAGCCAGGGCATGTAGTTGGTGCATAACCAGAGGAGACTGGGAGGAGAAATTGGGATGGCGGCACTTTTAAAGTGAAAGTTAACTAAACAATAGCCAGAAAAGCAAAATTTTTCCTTTTCTCTGAAACAATCTGCTGATCATACAGGGCTCACCATGTCACAATGCATCACGGGTAGTTTCTTTGCCAACTGTGATCTCTGCTGGCAGTGATGGAGCTTGTCAAGATTGCATTGTTATTAAGGGGAGAAAATCGAGCTATAAAGACTAATTTATTATTGTTACATATATTGAGATACAGTGAAAAGTATTATTTCTTGCGTGCTATACAGACAAAGCATACCGTTCATAGAGAAGGAAAGGAGAGAGTGCAGAATGTAGTGTTACAGTCATGGCTAGGGTGTAGAGAAAGATCAACTTATTGTAAGGTAGGTCCATTCAAAAGTCTGATGGCAGCAGGGAAGAAGCTGTTCTTGAGTTGGTTGGTACGTGACCTCAGACTTTGGTATCTTTTTCCCAATGGAAGAATGTGGAAGAGAGGATGTTCAGGGTGCATAGGGTCCTTGATTATGCTGGCTGCTTTTGAGACAGCGGGAAGTGTTGACAGAGTCAATGGCTGTTACCAATGTTAAACTATTTTAATAGCTCTTGTGCTGGGAGGATTTTAAAGGGTAAAAAAGATCTTGTCGGTTAAACCTTTGAGACTGTGATTAGTTCCAGTTTTGTGGCGGATTAGTGACCTAACTCCTCTTATAGAGCATCCCGCCCTCTCCCCCGACTATTCCCTTTCCCAAAGCATGACCTTTATCCGTAGTCAGTATTTACACAGAGAAGCTGCCAGCTGGTCTTAGTGCCAGATCTTCCTGTTGGGTTTGCCGGACTCTTAAAATGCAGAACAATTTTAGACAGCAGCCTATTCCAAGTAATTGCTGCAACGGTCAGCTGTTTCGAATGATCAGTTTTGTGTCATAGAAAACTTTGAGCATTGAATTTTGCAGCAGCTGTAATTGTGCTCTGAGCTTGTTAACTGGAGCTATGCTTATTTCACTGACAGGTATGGAGGAGGAGGAGGCCAGCGCCCACTTGCCCCGTATGAACATCACAACAGGGATGACGTGATGTCCAGTGGCGATTCTTCATCAGGGGGATTAAACAGCCAGGACAGCACGATAGAACGCAATAAGAATGGTAATGATCTCTCGTTGATGCTGCAAACTTTCTACTTACCTGCTGTTTGGGTGGGCATTTATTTCTTGTCCCCTCCTCCCTTATCGGCACTGATTCATGGCAGGTGCAGTTCACCGACGCTCGCAGCCCTCTGCTGTTTCACTACTGCCAGAAGAATTTCGCCAACACATCGTGGATTCACTGTTGTTATCACGTGGGCTACTTTCAACCCGTTTGCATCAAGTGGATGGCACAGTGGTTCGCACTGCTGCCTCACAGCGCCAGGGACCTGGGTTCGATTCCCGGCTTGAGTCGCTGTCACTAGCTCTTGAGGCTAAAGGGATCAAGGAATATGGGGCGGGAAGCTGAGGTGTTGAATCAAGATATTGAATTTGATGACCAGAACCAATGGTCAAGCAGACTTGCAGGGCCGAATGGCCTACTCCTGCTTCTAGTTTCTATGTTAACGAAAAGAAAAACTCACACTGAGGATGTCCAATACTGGCAGCTCTGTCTATACGGCCATTCCCTAAAGCCACAGGGTGTTGAATAGGGCACTTCAGTTCGAAGGTGCATGTGGGTCAAAGGCCCATATGTGAAAGGGTGTGTGAAATGAGCTAGGCACACTGGGCATTCTTTCAAAGGATGGTCAGGTTGTGGGGGTATGGGTGGGTGGGTCACGGAATCTAGGTGCCATTTTGAAAGGCAGCAATGAGTACATTGGTGAGATACCGTAAGGTAAACTATCCCAGCCTGTCAGCCGCAGCTCTCGATCACAGTGCCGGAATCTTTTCATTAATCCTATTTGAATTAGTAACCATAGAAGTGTTTCAGTCATTTTATTTTGACCTTCCATCCCTGTTCACTCTGCCCCTTGAGAAGTCCACATTGTAGACTAGTTAGCTGTAAGGAAGGGTTTGCTTTGTATTGGATTACAGCTATTCTGCAGGTTTAATTAAACAATATCATCTGACCGGGGCAGCTGTGTTTATACTGGGAATGGTGGCAGAACATTAGAGCCTGCACAAGACCTCTTGTGACTCATGTTATTGGCTGCGGGTAAATCGGATCTTATCCATTTTTGTAAGAAGATGGTTTGCCCCTTTAAGACAAAAACCACGGGTTCTTTTTTTTAAAATGAATTCCTCTTTATGGAGCTGTGTGTGGCCCATGTGTTGTGTCTGGGGAAGGCTGCTTATGCTGTTGGAGTTGGTGAAACGTTCTCAACACTGTCTCCAGCTGCAAGCTTCCAAATCACCTTAACTCCTTCATTGTCAGTCCTAATCATACTTGTTGGTCTGCTAGATTACAGCTGCTTTTTTTTTTGCTTCAGGTTAAAACCTCTCTTCCACGGCAGTAAATCACTGAGGCCTAATGCCATGCTGGTGCTGGCAATTCCTCAGTGCCATCATCAGTTTTGGGGGTGCCAGACTGAGTGGCAGCTGCTCCAACTGGGAGGACTGCACAGACCTACCACACGACAGTATTGATATGGGCAATCTCAGTCTGAGAGGTGGAAAGGATGCCAGTGGTATCCCCAAGGATTAGAGAAAGGAAAGCGTCTGTGTGACTGCGTGCATGTTAGTTTAAAGCCAAGTTCATTCCACTGGTCCTCATAATGTAACGTAAAGCCTCCGTCTTCTTGGCAAATATGCCTAATATCTGCTCCAAGGTCAACTTTCCTGTGATCAATGCCCCAAACCAAGAAGCTCCCCCCCCCCCCCGCCCCATCCCAGCAGAGAATGGGGAGATCAATCCCTTGCCTCCAGCCTGGGCCCACCCAACTTCCAGGATCCCTTGCAGGGCCCTTTGCAGCCCCCCCCCACCCCATTAGGGGCCCAAGGTGTCAGTGCCAGGGTGCCAATTCTCTAGAAATTGCTTGATGAAAGACGTGTTCAGCTAAAGCATTACGATCCCCAACAAGTGTTCAGCATTATGATCCCCCGACTGGTCTTCCATGGTTAAATCACAGCTGATAAAGACAACAGCTGTGTGGCTATAACTTAGCGCAGAAGTAGAGAAGTTCTTACTCCTGACTAATAAATATTTTTGTTAGTCACGAGTAAGGCTTACGTTAACACTGCAACAAAGTTACTGTGAAATTCCCCTCGTCCCCACACTCGGGCGCCTGTTCGGATAAACGTACCTAACCAGCACGTCTTTAAGACTGTGTGGGAGGAAACCCACCCAGAGACTGTGCAGACTCAACACAGACAGTGACCCAAGCCTGGAATTAAACCTGGCTCCCTGGCGCTGTGAGGCAGCAGCGCTAAACGCTGTGCCACCCCATGTAAGTTCGCACTCGGAGCAGAGAAAAGATGTAATTGGCCAAAAAGCATGGATAGATTCACCACTCTGTGTCCTATTCTTAGTTACACTCTGTTAATGATTCATGTTCAGTTTGTAAGGGCTCGAGGAGTTATTGCAACCTTCTGCTGCTGATCTGCCGTCTTTGCCAGCTATTTATGTTAATGAGGTGTAACTGTAATTAAAGGTTTGACTCTTCAATTTCAGAGCTTCTGTGGCATGTACCAACTGCGTCCAAAGTTTACTCAGCCTCTGCAAACAGCATCAACAAACGTCTCCCTAGACAAGAGTTAGCAGGCAAGGATTCCCCCAACAGGCATTCCAAAGTAAGCTTCGTTATTTCTAAATACTCGTATGTTGTTGAGCTACTCTGTATCTGAAAGTTTGTAAGAGAGAGGTTCTCTTTGATGTGATCCGATTAACAGAGGGGATGGCTATTTTACAAGATCAAGGTGTCAGCATAGCTTGATTAGTAGCATGCTTGCCTCAATCGGAGATTGTGGGGCCAGGTGTCATTCCAGACACTCTGGCACAAGACTAGGCTGACATTCTACATAAGAACATAAGAAATAGGAGCAGGAGTAGGCCATCTAGCCCTTCGAGCCTGCCCCGCCATTCAACAAGACCATGGCTGATCTGAAGTGGATCAGTTCCACTTTCCCGCTTTCTCCCCATAACCCTTAATTCCCTTGTCTATCAGAAACCTATCTACCCGTGACTTAAATATATTCAGCGAGGTAGTCTCCATCACTTCAATAGGCAGAGATTTCCAGAGACTCACCACCCTTTGAGTGAAGAAGTTCCTCCTCAACTCTGATCTAAACTGCCCCCCCCCCCCCTCATTTTGAGGCTGTGCCCTCTATACAGCACAGAGGGTGTAATACAAGATGGCTGTTGTCGGACCTGCCGTCTTTCAGATGAGATGTTAAACCCCTGCCTACCCTCTTGGATGTACAGGTTCCCTCATTATTCCAGAGAAGAAAAAGGCGAGTTATCCATGATATCCCGGCCATTATTTCACCCTTAAGTAGCATCGTAAAAACAGATTACCAGGCCCTGATCACATCTGTGGGATAATTAGCTGCCACAGTTCCAAACCTTTGAAGTACTTCGTTGGAGGGGATTTTCCAGGCCTGCGAGCTCCTTGTGAGAATCGCAGTAGCTCAGGGAATCAGATGTCGGGTAAAAACATGATGCTTTAGGCCTGCCTTGCCATTCACAATTGAGTTCTCATCTAGTCAAATTGGCCAGTTAACATGTAATCAGTGGGCTTGAAGCTGGTACAAATACTTCCTGCTTTCATCCACCTCCCCAGGAGGATCTGGGTGGTTTTGATACAGGTCCTCACTTTGATTTGATTTATTATTGTCACGTGTATTAACATGCAGTTCTTGCACGCTATACCGACAAAGCATACCATTCATAGAGAAGGAAAGGAGAGTGCAGAATGTAGTGTTACAGTCATAGCTAGGGTGCAGAGAAAGATCAACTTAATGCGAGGTAGGCCCTGTCAAGAGTCTGACAGCAGCAGGTAAGAAGCTGTTCTTGAGTCGGTTGGTACGTGACCTCAGACTTTTGTATCTTTTTCCCGACAGAAGGAGGTGGAAGAGAGAATGTCAGGGTGTGTGGGGTCCTTAATTATGCTGGCTGCTTTTTCCAAGGCAGTGGGAAGTGTAGACAGAGTCAGTGGACGAGAGGCTGGTTTGCGCGATGGATTGGGCTACGTTTGTGACCTTTTGTAGTTCCTTGAGGTCTTGGGCAGAGCAGGAGCCCATACCAAGCTGTGATACAACCAGAAAGAATGCTTTCTGTGGTGCATCTGTAAAAGTTGATGAGAGTCATAGCGGACATGCCAAATTTCCTTAGTCTTTTGAGAAAGTAGAGGCATTGGTGAGCTTCCTTAGCTATAGTGTTGGTGTGGGAGGGACCAGGACAGGTTGTTGGTGATCTGGGCATCTAAAAACTTGAAGCCCTTGACCATTTCTGCTTTGTTCTTGTTGATGTCGACAGAGGTGTGTTCTCCACCACACTTCCTGAAGCCGATGACAATCTCCTTCGTTTTGTTGATGTTGACAATGAAAGGGAGCTGCACCCTGCAATTGTGTTACTAATTCTTTTGTCTGTTTGCTAACAGGGTGATGCCCATTACTCGAGCCAGTCGAGTAGTAACACCCTATCCAGCAACGCTTCCAGCAGCCACAGTGATGAAAGATGGTTTGACAACATGGAGCATATGGAGGTTGACCTAGAGGCCTCGGTGAAAGGAGCCTCCAGTGACAGTGGCATTGACACCACCCTCCACGCGTCGAGCCCCTTTGCCTCAGGCACAGCAGCAGCTAAAGCGGCCAGACCAGCCACCCGGCGAGATAAACCCCAGAAACCTATGCAGACCTCGACCACCTACTGTGGACTGCAGGACCACAGCAACCGGCCATTAGACCGGATTCCACCTTACCTAGAACGGAGGAGGGACTCATCGCCAACACTTGGCACCAATAGTCAAGGCAAAGGGTACAGAGTGAAGATGAGTGCTTCCTCTAATAGCGCCAGCTTCAGCAATGAGAACATGCATCCAAGGTAAACTCACTCTACTGTTTCACCCAGTCTTTCTGAGAAATAAAAGGTGTAAAATGCTAGAAAGTGGGTGAAAGCACTGCCTGCTGAAGTTTCAGGGATCAGATCCCTGTCAAGTGGGTTTGTTACTCTGTCAGTCGGGGAGGGATGGTGAGGGTCATACTTGACTCCGGTTTGCAAAGAAGATGATTAACAGCCCAATTCTGACCATTTTATGTGGTTGTCGAGCAAAGGTAAGATCAGACTTGCTTGTGATGCTTTCCTCGGTCAAATGGCCTGTGTTTGCCCACTGTCTACAGAGTGTGGCAGCTCGCATGATCAGTTGGTGAGGAACTTTCAATAAATGTTTTGACTTTGGCTGTGTATAAGGAGATCTTGGGTGCTCTTTGATCGAAGACATCGCCCTGTGGAAGGCACGGCCGTGGACTCTGACCTTCTTCTGATCCACAGGTGTGTCCTGATAAACAGTCAGCTGAGAGCAAAGGCTAGATTCCAGCTCTCGATTTGTAGTTGTTCAAGTTTGTCTTCTGTTTTTTTAAGAAGGCACAATGATGTACCCTGCTGAGGTTGCTACACACTCTGGTGTAGCACTGACCTGGGATATATTTTCCCTGAACATGTTTGCATTCTGGCAACCAAGCGCCCAGGCGGCTGCATGTCTGTAAAAGCTCAAGAGTTGATAGCAGGCGTGTTACTATCTTGTGATCTGACGGAAAGAAAATCATATAATTGCAAAGAGAGCCTGGTGCATGTTCAGTGGAGTATACTCTACAAGTATCACCGCAACTTAACCAAGAACTGAGACCATTTAAATTATTAAACTTTTTGAATCATGGTGTCAGATTATAGCCCTATTATTCACCATCACTGTCTGTGTGATAAAACACACGCTGCTTGAGTTTTATATCAGTTGTTCCCTCCCAAAAAGGCATGTTAGCAGTACTTCCCTTTGTGATCACAAGCTATTATCTGGATGACAAATATATATGGAAACATAGAAAGTAGAAGCAGGAGGAGGCCATTCAGCCATTCGAGCCTGCTGCACCACTCATTTTGATCATGGCTGATCATTAAATTCAATATCCTGATCCCCCTCACCCCTCCCACCCCACCCCATATCCCTTGATCCTTTTAGCCCCAAGAGCTATATCTAATTTCTTCTTGAAATCACACAACGTTTTGGCCTCAACTACTTTCTGTGGGAGTGAATTCCACACATTCACCACCCTCTGGGCGAAGAAATTTCTCCTCACCTCAGTCCTAAAAGGTTTACCCCTTATCCTGAAACTATGACCCCTAGTTCTGGATTCCCCTCACCCTTCAGCCCATTTGTTTTTTAATCCAGTTTTCCTCCTTTTGCAATATTCAGCTGTTTTGGGGAACTCATTCTTTACATAACCAAGGATGCCAACTTCGGTGGTGGGTCAGAAAGCACGCACAACTGGGAAAACATCTCTCCCTGAGAAATGGTTTTGTTGCTGCTCGATTGCGTTGTCTTGGCGACTGTGTAACTGGGAGTAGTCCCCTCTTTGTACATTCAGAAGATGAGTGTTATTGTTTTCCCAGTTATCGTGGAGTTGTTCAACAGCCCAGCGATAAACATGGAGCAGTACTGTGGGGATTCTGTGTTGTCCACCATGATCGTCAGATGGTGGCTGTGCTTTTAATGAAATCATTTTGTGTGACTTGCATCCCAATGGGTAGAGTTCTCAATAAAGTCAACAGATTGTAGTTTCAAATCCCACTGCAGTGACTCCACACTGAATCCAGGCTGGCACTCCAACCGCAGTACTTTATCTTGAGGCCCCATCTACACATACAGCTGGACATAAGCTCTCTCAGCACCTTTTCAGAGAAGGGTAGGGAAGTTCTCCCTGGGTACTGGCTAACATTTAATCCATGAACCAATGTCATGGAGAACAGATTATTTTACCATGATAGGTGTTGCCATTTGTGTGGGATTGCTGTGCACAAATTGCCTGTTGTCTTTCAAACACTGCAGCAGTCATTGTGCTAAAATGTACTTAATTGTCCTGAGGTTGTCAGAGGTGCTGTAGAAATGCAAGTTCTCTCATTTTCCTTTTTCTCCTTCTGCTTCAGTTTTTTAAAAATAAACAGCATTTTAATTTTTTTAGTATGTGAAAAGTGACTAAAATTCCATTATGTAGCTAATCGCCCATCCGGAATTCCTACAGCGCAGGAGGAGGCTATTAGGCCCATCCAAGCCATATCCTCGTAACCCTATGTATTTACTCTGCTAGTTCCACCCGACACAGGGCAATTTAGTACGGCCGATCCATCTAACCTGCACATCTTCAGTGTGTGGGAGGAACCCAGAGTGCCCAGAGGAAACCCATGCAGACATGGGGAGAATGTGCAGACTCTGCAGAGCCTCCCAAGGCTGGAATCAATCCATGTTTCTGGTGCTGAGGGGAAACAGTGTTAACCATTCTGCCACCATAGAATCATAGAAACCCTACAGTGCAGAAAGAGGCCATTTGGCCCATCAAGTCTCACTGACCACAATCCTACCCAGGTCTTACCCCTATATCTCTACATATTTACCTGCTAATCCCTGTGCGTCTCAGGACACTTTTACAGGGCAATCACAGGGCAATTTTAGCATGGCCAATCAACCTAACCCACACATCTTTAAACTGTGGGAGGAAACCCATGCAGACACAAGGATAATGTGCAAACTCCACACAGACAGTGACCCGAGCCGGCAATCAAACCCAGGTCCCTGGTGCTGTGAGGCAGCAGTGCCTACACACTGTGTCACTGTGCCGCCCATCCTGGGCGAAGGAGACTCGCTTTGTTGACATAGTGAGGAAATGAGCCTTTGTATGTTATTTATTATACTATGTACGAAATGTGGCAGGTGTCCTGCTTCCAGACTGTGATGCATTGAAGAGGAATCCTTGATGTGAAGTCTGGCTTGTCTGTCATCACTGCCCATTCAAGGGAGCCAGCAACATTAGAATAAATCCCTCCAAATAGGACTGATTTGGATTAGTGTGGGAATTTCCGGATAAACCGCAGATAAAGGATTTTGAGCAAAGACCGATGTTTGCTGGGAGAGGATCATATTTAAGTTAATATGCTTCAATATTGAACTGGTACGTTTCTAATGAAATGCTCTTAAATCTGCTCCAACAGAAAGATTCCCACTATTGCCATCAATACTTAACCCACAGCTAGATGCCTCATGCGCACCCGCTGTTCTGTTTAATCTATATATTTCTTTATATGATGCTGAAATCGCTGCTAAGTGGGTAATTGTCAGCCATTGCTGGGGCTACAGTTTAGCAAATGTGAATCGTGCTGTGTCTACCCTGCAATGACCAGTGCCCTTGTAGATCTTCTGTTTAATCTTTGTGTAGATCGCACTTGTCCATTGTTGGTTGTCTCAGTTCTCTGGCGCTTATAATCACTGAAACTTTATACAGCTGGTAAATATCTAACCATCTTGGCTCTGCATCTGTACAAAATCCACTTCTATCACTAGTATGCATTCATCAGCTCCTGATTTCAACCCACTTAGTTTCATGAGGTAATATTGTAGAAGAGAGAATGGCAAATACCATTATTTTTGTCCAGGATTGTGTGATCTGCATTGTGTCAATATTATCTTCCATTAAAATGTACAAGCAAATGTGAGACCCTCATGAGGGAGCTCATACAAAATGAAATCAGACGTTCCTAAACAGAGTTTGCTATAATTTGTAACCATTGTAAGCACAGGAATGATTCAGTGCAATGGATGAATGCTTAATGTGTTTCTATGGTGGTTCTTTGTCCACTATTTTCAAGGCATTAACCCATTTGAAGAAAACCGGTTAATACTCGATACAATAACAGACAAAGGAATGTTTTGCGAACTTGTTGAGCTTTTGTCTGCTAATAATGTCAGTCATGTTTTGGCAGCTCTATGCCAAAATGCCCTAGTAATGGGATTCTACAACAAGTGATACTGCACACCCATTCAGTGGAGTGTAAACCTATCCATTTTGGAAAAAAATGTGATAAAGAATAGGTTTACCTCGGGGTTAAACTGAACTGATAGTAAGTACTTCTGCTCAAGTCCTTGAGTAATGGTGAGTAACTAAACAACGTTGCTCAGAAATAAATGAACAAAAGTTGCTGTAAAACACTCAAAGCTCAGTCCCAAAGATAATGGCCGGAGTTTCCCCATCCCACCTGCCGTAGGAATCGTAGTGGGCAGGGCACGGACCTTGCAAAGGTCCATTGACCTCTGGTAGGGTCTTCTGACCTTGGAGTGACAGTGGCTGGAAAATCCCTTAATTTTTCAGCCGTTTGAGTCTCACCTGATGAAGGAGCAGTGCTCGGAAAGCTTCTGATTGCAAATAAACCTGTTGGACTTTAACTTGGTGTCGTGAGACTTCTTACTGTGCCCACCCCAGTCCAACGCCGGCATCTCCACCTCTGAATCTTGGTATTGTCTTTGCACCAAAGCACCCTGTTCCTGAAGAGAGCTTGTGCTGGGTGGTCTTAGCTCAACTTAAGTCTAGTCCAGGTTAGTGGGATGGTCACTTCTTTTCTCTTAAAGGTATTAAAGGGCTCTTGCTTTGTATAGTGTCTCGATCTTTGCCCAGGCAGTCAATTCATCCGCTGCCTGAATTTGTGGTGTATCATTGTGTTCTAATTCCATTTTTATTTCATATATTTTGCACCTGATGCCATTCCTGCCAGAATGTGATGTGTTTTCATTGAGGAAAGAAAGCAATTTCAAAATTGGTCTTAAATTCATGTACTGTTTTAGGGTCACAAAAATGCTTTGTGTGCAATGAATTATTTTAAGCGTGTTGTCTGTCTGTTAACCATGTTAAGAAGTCTTGCAACATCAGGTTAGAGTCCAACAGGTTTATTTGGTAGCACAAGCCACAAGCTTTCTGAGCGCTGCCCCTTCATCCTTTGAGTGGGAGTTCTGTTCAGAGACAGGCCATATAAAGACACAAACTCAATTTAATCTAATTGTAAATTGAGTTTGTGTCTTTATATGCCCTGTTTGTGAACAGAACTCCCACTCAAAGGATGAAGGGGTAGCGCTTCGAAAGCTTGTGGCTTGTGCTACCAAATAAACCTGTTGTACTTTAGCCTGGTATTGTGAGACTTCCTACTGTGTTTATTCCAATCTAACGCTGGCATCTCCACATGTTAAGCGTATGACAGAATAGCTAAAGTAGCAATGAGATGAATGCATGATGCATCTTTCAGGGTTGATCAGGGAACCTTTAACATCTGCCAGAACAGATGGGAAATGTTCTCAGTTTAATATCAGCCAAAGGGGCAGTGCCAGTGACAATGCTGCACTCCCAAGTAGTACAGAAGCCAGCTGGGGAGTTGGTTGCATTGTAATATTGTCATTGGATTAAATAATCCAGAGGCCTGGACTAAAGCTCTGGGGGAAATGGGTTCAATTCCCACCATGGCAGCTGGTGGAATTTAAATTCAATGAATGAATCTGGAGCATAAAGCTAGTCACAGTAATGGTGCAATGAAACTATCGGCATTTTTTATAAAAACTTAACTGCGCCTCAGGAAAGGAATTCTGCCAGCCTTATCTGCTCTGACCTATGTGTGACTCCAGATCCACTATAATGTAGTTTGACTCTTAATTGCCCTCTGCAATGGCCTAACAAACCATGTAATTCGAAGGCAATTAGGGATAGGCAACAAATGCTGGCCTCACCAGCGACGCTCACGTCCCACGAAAGAATAAACAAAAAGACAATTGGTGCTGTTTATGCCTTCAGACTTGGAGTATGGTTTTAAATGTGCACCTTTCTGAATCGGGCATGTCTGCTCCAAACTAAGCAAGGCCAAGAACAGACAAAAGCAAATTACTGCGGATGCTGGAATCTGAAACCAAAAGAGAAAACGCTGGAAAATCTCAGCAGGTCTGGCAGCGTCCATAAGGAGAGAAAAGAGCTGACATTTCGAGTCCAGGCCACACGCTTTGACAAAGGGTCGTCTGGACTCGAAACATCAGCTCTTTTCTCTTCTGGCAAATACTGCCAAATGTGTTAAGGTTAATAATAGAGATGGGCTGCAAATTAAAGGAGCTTGGTCAGTCTGAACCCAGGTGTCGGGGGGTGGCGGTGAGGAAGGGAGGCACAGTGGCAAATAGTGTCCATAATGTGTCCATGTACTTTGATAAGCTAGTTCCAAGCATTCCTCAATAAGCCAAAAACCTCGGGACAGAAGATGCAATTTCTGGAAATTACATTGAATAATGTGATCTTTTTAAAGAACTTGTTCACACATTTTTATTTATTTATTTTTTAATTTTGTTTTTTCCAGCATTCTTAATTGCAGACCGGGACAGGCCCCTCACATGTACCGGACCCCACCTCCAGAAGTATCTAAACCACCGACATCATACACTCAACTCTCGGCCTCTGCCCCCAAATCTTTCTACTCCTATCAGAGTGTGAAGAATATGTGCCCAACTGGGTGGAAAAAACCAGCCAATACCCCGAGCCGGCCATCTGGATCCACAGAAACAAAAACGTAGGAATCTTGTCATGAGCAGATTGAAGCTCAATCTTTTGAAAATGAGTACAGCTCAGGGCTTCTTTGATTCTGTATTTCACACTTGTCACAGATTGTACAATGCAGCAACAGTCCTTTCAGCCCATCTGGTACATGCTGGTGTTTATGCTCCGCACAAGCCTCCTTCCTCCTCTCTCCATCTCAACCCATCTCAGCCTATCAGCATATCCTTCTATCGCTTTCTATCAGTGTATCCTTCTATTTATTTCCTTCCACCTACTGGGTATTTGTCTAGCTTTCATTCGCCTCAACGATGGTGGCACATTCCACACTCTTTTTTCAGTAAAAGATTTATCCCAGATTCTTTAAGATGAAGGCAAAACATTACAGATGCTAGAATCAGAAACAAAAACTGAATGGGTGGCACATTGGTTTAGCACTGCTTAAACCAGGGACCTGGACCTGGGTTCGATTCCCAGCTTGGATCACTGTCTCTGTGGAGTCTGCATGTTCTCCCTGTGTCTGCTTGGGTTTCTTCAGGGTGCTCCAGTTTCCTCCCATAGCCCAAGAAATGTGCTGGTTAGATGGATTGGCCATGCTGGATTCTCTGTGTACCCGAACAGGCACCGGACTGTGGCGACTAGAGGATTTTCACCGTTTGTTTATTATTTATTAGTCACAAGTAGGCTAACATTAACACTAATGACATTACTGTGAAAGTCCCCTAGTGACTTCATTGCAATGTTAATGTAAGCCTACTTATGGCACAAATAAATAAAGAATAAAATGCTGGTAAATCTCAACAGCTCAGGCTGCATCAGTAGAGAGAGAAAAGGATCATCCTGACTCGAAACATTGGCTCTCTTCTCTCTCCACAAATGCTGTCAGATCTGCTGAGATTTTTGTGGAATTTGCTGTTTTTATCCCAGATTCTTCTCTGGATTTATTAGTGACTTTTTTTTTGGGCCTCTTCCAACCCTAAAGTGAAAAGCTGATGTTTCAGCACACGGTGCACTGGTTAGCCATGAATTTTCTGGGAATTCTTTGGCAGTTCAGCACCTCATCAGAGTAACCCAATCATATAGAACAAAAGAATAATGCTCCTGTCTCGAGCAGGGCACAGAACAAATATCAAGTGCACTGCGGGAGCTGAACTTAGCCTCTTAAGTTGCAGTTGTTGAAAAATAATCTTTAATTAGTGTTCTAAATGCAGTTCTTAATTTTAAAAAACTCCTATCAAATTTCTATTGACACAATCAAAATTTTGGCCTGTCCCTTTTAAGATGATGAGCTCACAGTAAACATGCAGTGCCATTTTCCTGGGGTTTTTTTGTTCTGTATACATAATATATATCACACTGATATATATACCGCCCTGAACCATCGCAGCAGTTAACAAGGCAGATTTGAAAGTGGGGCTTAAAACTCCTCTTGAAACTGGTCTCTTGAAAGTTCAACCTAAAACAACAGTAGGGTCCAGCCTTAGTACTTAAAATGCTAATGAACAAACGTTGACAGATTCTTTTCCAAACCTCCCATCTGCTCCCATCTTCTTTCATTGCTAAAAATGCCTCCAAGGAACTTGCCAAGGCTCCTTGGGCACCATCTTGTGTAATAAGTCTGCAGAAACAGATGTCCCTTTACCTAAATCCCTTTATTTACTAATCTAACAGCAGTACACAGAATGCTAGCAATCACCTCCAGGGGTGTCAGAGGAACTGACGCTCATGGTTAAGTACAAGGCAATGACTCCCTGATTGACCCATCCATTGGATCCTTCATCAGGGAGTTCATATTCCAATAGGTCAACCTCAATGGCCTGATTGAAGACAATGCACCCAGCAAACCCACGGCTGCTACATTGGGAAAGACAAGGGAGATGATATCTGGAAATGCCCCCACTCGGAGGTTCCCCTCCAAGGCACTCCCAATCCTGGCTTGGGGGCATGACGCTGTTCCTTTACTTGTCACTGGGTCAAATTCCTGTATCTCCGTCCCTGACGATGCTGTGGGTGTACCTACACCTCAGGGGCTGCAGTGGTTCAAGAAAGCTTGCCACCACCTTCACGAGGATAGCTGGCAAAAGATGCTGGCCTGGCCAGCGACACCTGCAACCCGTAAATGAACTTTTATATTTTTTTAAATCTTGGTTCTGTAACTTTGACTTTCTTAAAGCTAATATCCCACTCAAGTTTTGAACACTAAGTTATTCCTGCATCCCTAACTCCTGAATAAGATTTTTAAAATTTCTCGGGATATGGGCATCACTGGCTTGCTCAGCATTCATCACCCATTCCAAATCATCCTGAAAGGTGATGGTGTGGTGCCATCTTGAACCAGGCCATGTGGTTTAGTCACTAAGATGATGCAAGGTTATCTGATAGGCAAACCCTTCTAACTCTGTCCTTGTTGGAACCCTTCCTTGTTTCTGCTGACTTTGCCGCTATTTTCTGTGTATCTCCAGTCTTCCTCAGCACCATCCTGCACATGCTCTCCCATCGTCACTATGTTTGAAAACCAGAATCATTGCAGTCTCCCGCTCTATTCATTTCTTCCCTGGAACTGTGGAATTTCTTGCCTCCTTCCACCTTCCCTTCCTCTTTCAATCTGGAGTTGGCATCCTGTAACCAACATCACTTGCTTATACCTTTCCAAATCTATTCAAAAGTTTGGGCACTGGTCTTTCATCAACAATCTTAAATTTAAAACAAAAAGGTGCTGCTTTTTTTCCCTTTGTATTCTTTGGGTGGTTAAGAGAATTGTCTATGAACAGGAACTTATGCTTGCACTGTCTCTCCATCCCTCTCACTCTCCCAAGCTTGTGTGAAGGGGTTTTTAAGTCAAAAAGGGAGGATTTTGCTGCTTTCTGATGATTGGGTTTTATAATTTATTGCATTTTTCTCTATGGTTTTAACTTTGGAAATTCAAGCTGCTGCGCCTTAATTAAAAATCCACTTTTAACAACTTTAAAATCCTGCTTCTGTCCCCACCTCAGGGGGAGAAGGACTTTGCAGCTTGTGTATGAAAACATGCAACAAGGCCATTCAGTCCATTAACCCACTTCACGTACTGTCAGAGCTAGCTCTGCTAATGCTTTTGAACAGGTTGCCTTAGTCAATTTAGCAATGAATGTCGCCTGTTTGCATTCCTGTTGTAACCACTTGTTTATTCCCCTTGCGATGCAGGATGGGGAGCAGGGGGAAGCAAAGCTACCTTTTTGTCAGTTTTCATTGCGATTACTTTAATAACCGTCACAGCCAGCTTACTAAAACCAACCATGTCAGTGAGGTAATTGGCTAAATTCTTGGCTCGAGTAATTCATTTGGCTTGGTGTTGAATCATATTTCTCGCTGCAAGTTGGATTCAGTCTTTCTAATTTCCAGGTGACACATGGTTGAGAACTCTGGGTACGTACTCATTGGAGTTTAGAAGGATGAGGGCGGGGGTAACTTATTGAAACTTACAGAACACTGCAAGACCTGGATAGAGTGGACTGGAAAGGATGTTTCCACTAGTAGGAAAAACTAGAACCAGAGGTTACAACCTCAGGCTAAAGAGCCAATCCTTTAAAACAGAGATGAGGCGGAATTTCTTCAGCCACAAAGTGGTGAATCTGTGGAACTCTGCCACAGAAGGCTGTGGAGGCCAGGTCATTGTGTGTCTTTAAGACAGGTTCTTGATGAATAAGAGGATCAGGGGTAATGGGGATGAGAAAAATATCAGCCATGATTGAAAGGCGGAGCAGACTCGATGGGCAGAGTGGCCTAATTCTGCTCCTGTGTCTTAAGGTCTTATCCCTGCCAGTGGACGGCAGAGGAGATGGAGTGGGGGGTGACACACGTGTGGGAAAAGCCAAAAGAGTGTCCAGCATTGAGCAAGGAACCCCAAATATGAAATCAGGTGGCCACGTGAAAAGAAAGCAAGACCTGCAATTTACGACTGTGTGATGTCAAAAGCTCTTTACAAATACTTCTGAGCTGCAGTCACTTTGGGGGGGGCGGGGGATGGTGGCTCAGCCGTGATGTACTGGATTAGTAATCCAGCCGTAAACTGCTCTCTCAAATGGTCTGGCAAGCCGCTCGGGGCAATTGGGGGAAGGGTAACAAATGTTGGAGTGACACCCACGTGACATGAAGGAATAATAAAAATTGTCGTATCATAGGAAATGCCACAAGCGGTTAAGAGATGAATGCTAAATTAGTTGTTTTAATGCTGTTGATACATATTAGCCGGGGCACTGGGAGAAAGTTCCCCTGATTCTCTACAGTGTGCCATGGGATCGTTGACATTGACCCATGTAAGCATTAATTTCATTATAATTTCTGCAAGGAATTGAATTTTGAGATGTTTTTGGGTATTCAACATATTTGCATTTTCAAGTTGGGAGTCACTTGCATTTCTTTGGCTTTTAGCTTGGAAGTCTAATGGCTGCCTCTGTTGTGGAATGTGATTTTTGGACCTAGTAAGCTTGGCATTGATCATTTGACCCATGTGGTGAGCGCAAGCCTACGGGACAGGAAGCTGGAACCCTGGGCACGTAACTTAGACATTTCTAACGTTGCACTGGATAATTAGAATGTGACTCGATAGATTTGCTGAAACACAAAGGACTGATCTCTGCTTCAGGAGCTCATGTCCAGATACATAAAGGAAATTGCTGAATATTAACAGAGCAGCCTGCAACCTGGCTGTGTGTTTCCCTGCTAATTTAATAAACTCAAATCGCTTCAATCTCTCTGTACCTGACCTGGAAACTCAAATAGGCTAGCTGTTCACAGTCTTATTATTGGCCAAATCATCATGTACCTCATTCTTTTCATAGAATCCCTACAGTGAGGAAAGAGGCCATCCAACCCATCGAGACTGTACCTGCTCCTTGGCAGAGTGTCTTACCCAGGCCCTCTCCCCTGTCCTATCCCCATAACCCCACGTGTGAGGCAGCGTGGTGGCACAGTGGTTAGCACTGATGCCTCAGCGCCAGGCACCTAGTTTGATTCCTGCCTCGGGTGACTGTGTGTGTGGAGTTTGCACATTCTCTCCATGTCTGCATGGGTTTCCTCCAGGTGCTCCAGTTTCCTCCCACGGTCCAAAGGCGTGCAGGTTAGGTCGATTGGCCAAGCTAAATTAACCCTATTGTCAGGTGGATTAGTAGGGTAAATATGAGGTTACGGGGTAGGGCCTCGGTGGGATTGTTCTCAGTGCAGGTTCAATGGGCCGAATGGCTGCCTCCTGCACTGTAGGGATGTTACGATTTACCCCATTAATGTCCCTAACCTACACATCATTGCTTACCAAGGGGCAATTTAAAATGACCAATCCACCCTGTCTTTGGACTGCGGGAGGAAACCGAAGCGCCCGGAGGAAACCCACGCAGACACAGGGAGAACTTGCAGTCATTGCACACACAGTCACTCGAGGCCAGAGTTGAAGCTGGGACCCTGAAGCTGTGAGGCAGCAGTGCTAACCCCTGTGCCTCTGTTCTGCCTGAACCCAGGTCTGTGGCGCTGTGAGGCAGCAGTGCTAACCCCTGTGTCACCATGCTGTTCTGTTTGAGTCTTAATGTTGAAATAGTCAGCATCATAGCAACTCTTAATTGGAATATGCAACCACTAATCAGCACTTTCTCCAGTATTACCTAGTTGGCTGCTGAATTAATGTCCAGGCTTTAAGTCATAAAATAGAACCATTTTGTCAATAATCTCAACTTATTGATTTGATTTGAAATAAATCAAACCCAGTTGACCCCAAAAGGACTTATCTGATACATTAAAATATATTAGCCTTAGATAAAGCTAGGGATTGAATTGTTCCTGTTGTCTGATCATCACAGAAAAGCCTGAAGAGTAGTAACCATTGATTTTGCAGCAAATATACCCACATATACCTATGTTCCCAATGTGCAGTGGTCAGGCACAAAACTCCAGCTCTCCTATCATTGGAGTGATATCAAAGCTGGATTCTTGGGGCTGAGTTGACACCATGGACCTTTCAAAAGATACAGAAGTCCTACCCCCATTTATGATCATGGTGGCACAGTGGTTAGCACTGCTGCCTCACAGTGCCAGGGACACGGGTTTGATTCCCGGCCTGGGTCACTGTCTGTGCAGTGTCTGCATGTTCTCCCTGTGTCTGCGTGGGTTTCCTCCAGGTGCTCCGATTTCTTCCCACAGTCTGAAAAATGTGCTGGTTAGATGGATTGACCTGAACAGGGGCTGGAGTGTGGCGACGAGGGGAATTTCACAGTAACTTCATTGCAGTGTTAATGTAAATCTACTTGTGACTAATAAATGATAGATCCAGTTTTTCCTGGGGATTGGGGG
The DNA here is from genome assembly GCF_965287045.1 of Carcharhinus amblyrhynchos. Classification (NCBI taxonomy): domain Eukaryota; kingdom Metazoa; phylum Chordata; class Chondrichthyes; order Carcharhiniformes; family Carcharhinidae; genus Carcharhinus; species Carcharhinus amblyrhynchos. Next base: position 4,627,114 of record NW_027649778.1, read on the forward strand.
GGCGTGGGTATGTGAACCTCACCAACAGGAAATCCACACTCAGCAGGGTTGGTTAAACTTGGGGATGAGTTCAAACTGACTTTGGTTGTTTTGAGTGCATTAACCAAAGTGTGGGAGTTGACGTGAATACTCAAAAGTTTGTTCGAGTGTCGTGATCTGAATTTTTTAAAATTCCCCCTGCTCCTTAAACTTGGAAGGGGGCGGGATATGCGGGGTGAGCTTTAGGTGCCTGTGAGAATTTTACTAGAATGTCTCTGACAGGCTATCTGGTATGGGTTAGAAAAGTCATTACCATCTGCTCATGCAATTTCAAGAGTGCTTTGACATGGTTGTTACGCTATTATGAATGCTTGGATGTGTTTCAAAAGTTAATATTGCAATGGGTCTTTTGAGTGCACAGTTGATTAACTTTAAAGAGACTATTAACTGTCTTTCTGGGGTCTGAATAGAAGTTTATTTTTGAGACTGGACACATGAGGAAATTTAAAAGCTTTGAATGGGTTTCAGGCATGGGAGTTTTTGCTTGGTACTAGGTTGTTCAAATGTGTTTTTTAATCTCCATGGTTGCTGACGCCTGCTTATGGTGGATATTGTGTGACTAGCTGTGGAAGTGAGATACAGCAGTTTGCAGTGCATGAGAGAATACAGTTCCCAAAATAACTGGGAGAAAAGAATGGAGACAAACCTTCGAATTAGCCCACTTTGGCACTTGGGCCCCCCACCCCCAACGTGCCCTCCCCCTCGTGGCTTCCTGGGTTGGCGGGTCTGACTTGACCCCTGCCCCTGGAGCAGAAATGGGGTTTAAACTGAGGTGGGTCAGTCAAGGCAGGAAGCTTCTGACCTATGGTGGTGAAAATCCAGCTTTTTACTTTCTCTCATTGAGTAATGTAGCCAGTGATTCTGTTTTTGGTGTCTGTGGTTCGCTATAAATTATGAAAGAATTCAATACAGGGTGTTGGTGCACTGTGGCCAAGGGTGGGAGGCCACTGGATTGAATCTATGGTTTCCCCATTCAAGGAGCTACATTAGGGAAGGGCCCCACAAGGGTTAGAAGGAAAGTTTGGTGAGTGACTCACTCTTAGCACATCTCTGTACCTCCCAACGGTCTGCTCGAGAGCAGTGATGGCAGAATCTGGGGCACTGCTGAAGCATTCAAGAGCAGTGCAAGTGTTTGGGAAGATGATATCGGGGAAATAAAGTGGGATTGTATGCCTCCCACCCAAAACCTCTCTCTTGTAAAGATGGTCATTTACGATTGAAAAATGGTTCCGTAGGTGTCCACACCCCTTATCTCATTGCCTGTTCTTCAGCTAAGAAGCGTGGATAATAATCGTTGCTGGATACTCTGTAAAGAACATCACATCTTCACCAAACATCTGTGTTCACATACATTTTCAAACCAGGTCACTCAGTAAGGACTAGAAACCTTTTCTCCTGCCTATCTACTTTGTTCTCTCTCACCTTCTCTCACCCTTTTCCCAAACTTGGAGACTGTAGAATCATAGAATCCATACAGTGCAGAAGGAGGCCATTCCGCCCATCAGATTTGCACCAACGACAATCCCGCCCAGCCCCTATCTCCATAACCCACAGCTAGTCTCCCTGACACTAAATGGCAATTTAGCACGGCCAATCCACCTAACTAGCACATCTTTCGGATTGTGGAAGGAAATTGGAGCACCTGGAGGGAACCCACACGGACACTGGGAAAATGTGCAAACTCCTCACAGACAGTGACCCAAGTCGGGAACTGAGCCCAGGTCCTTGGCGCTGTGAGGCAGCAGTGTTAACCACAATGCCATTGCGCCACCTACCATGTAGCCAGGTGTGTCTGTGCATCACCCTGTTAAACGTCTGAGTTCTGGTAGTTCTAATGCAGTGGGCAGACTAATAGATGATTACACTAATACAGCAGTTCATTAGTGGTCAGTGGGAGTGTTTGGGATTTGTGTTTGTGTTCAGCCCATTCACATTGGTGCAGTCTCTAACTTGGGGCAGGGTAAAGTTGAGTAGTCATAATTAGATGAATGTATTAGAAATAATCTAGTGAGAGACACCCACTGGTGTGGCATCAAAATATGGGCCTTGGTTACAGGCGGGGGCCTAGTGAGAGGCAAGAAGTGTAAACTGTAATTACCATCCATGAACGCTCGCGTTTGGCTGAATATAATGTGTACTGTAATTGACTCGATGTATAAACAACTGACAAGTTCGACTTTCAAGTACGATAATGGATATTTACTGCTGTTTTCACTCCTGGGTCCCCTCTTTCTGATGTACGTAAATGCAGCAACAATTTGTAAGCTGTTTCTGTGTGCAGATAGTATTTTCCCAGGAGGATTTAGATTATTAAAAATGGCCGGTGAAATTTAACACCACCCCCCCCCCCCACCCCGCCCCCAAAAGTATTGTATACTGGGGAAAAGGAATGCTCAACACATTAACAGAACAAAAGAGACTTTGAGAGAGACTCAAGGGGCAAGGAATTCTGAGTTGCCTCCAGTTCATTTCTCCTGCCATCTTCTCCTTCCACGAGACCAAGAACTCAGATTTTTCTTTTTCCCCATGTATACAATTGAACTCTCTTCCCAGGATATCCCAAAGTGTATTAAAGGGTACTGACCCATTTCTTTTACACCAGTCTAAGTCAATAGACCATTCAACCGCGGTAATTAACACTGCTGCCCTCAGAGAGCCAAGGACCCAGTTTCGATTCCTGGCTTGGGCCACTGTCTGTGTGGACTCTGCACGTTCTCCCTGTGTCTGTGTGGGTTTTCTCCTACAGTCCAAAGACATGCAGTCAGGTGGATTGCCCATGCTAAATTGCCCTTTAGTGTCAGAGGGACTAACAGGGTAAATACAGGGTTGTTCAAGACTGGATAGGATTGCAGGCTCAATGGGCCAAATGGCCGCCTCCTGCACTGTAGGGATTCTGACAAAATGTAGTGCAGTATTAAAAGAGAGTTGCTTTGAAGTTGTGTCCCTTGAAATGGCACTTTGAACCAGCGATCTCCTGACCCAGAAGCGAGTGTTATCCAATAAGCCATTACGACGCAAGCTCCAATAACCCAACACTCCTCTGTTAGTTTTGCTGTTTGACATCATTCATTGGTGCTTATAATCAGCAATGACATCTTACATTGACTTCAGTGACAGGAAGCACCTCAAGTGTTTTGTATAATTAAACAAAATTAGATGCTGAATAAAGAAGGTATGAAGAGATATTATCATTGAGACAGGCCGATAGAGCTGATGTGCGATGGGGCAGGGCAAAGGGCTGCCAGTGAGGCTTAATTTGGAGAATGAGCATGGTGGTGGTTTTGGACGCTGTTCTCGGGCCAGGTGAGGTAATAGTCAGGAGCTGGCGAGGCCGTGAAGGGATTTAAAGACCTGAGTGAAAATTTTAAACTGGAGAGGTTGGAATGGTGGGCGTGTGTGCCTGCCAATGTGGGGCCGCTGTGAATGATGGTTCAGACGTGGTAAGGGATAGGACACATTGGGCAGAGTTCTGGGTAAGCTGTAGTTTATGAAGTGGAAGAAAGATGATGGGCCACTGAAGTATTTTGAAAAACCTTGTCTGGAAGTGACAGATGTGTGGATGAGGATTTTGGTAGCAGATGAAAGAAGGTGGGATTTGATTTGATTTATTATTGTCGCATATTAATATACAATGAAAAATATTGTCTCCTGCATGCTATACAGACAAAGCATACCGTTCATAAAGAAGGAAAGGAGAAATTCTGAGTTCTGGCAGTTCTAATGCAGTGGGCAGACTAATAGATGATTACACTAATACAGCAGTTCATTTGTGGTCAATGGGAGTGTTTGGGATTTGTGGCTTTGGCTTGTGCTCAGCCCATTCACGTTGGTGCAGCCTCTAACTTGGGGCAGGATAAAGTTGAGTAGCCATAATTAGATAAATGCATTAGAAATAATCTACTGAGAGACGCCCATTGGTGTGGCATCAAAATAAGGGCTTTGGTTGTAGTGTTACAGTCGTAGCTAGGGTGTAGAGAAAGATCAACTTATTGCAAGGTAGGTCCATTCAGAAGTCTGATGGCAGCAGGGAAGAAGCTGTTCTTGAGTCAGTTGGTACGTGTCCTCAGGCCTTTGTATTTTTCCCCCATGAAAGAAAGTGGAAGAGAGAATGTCCAGATGCGTGGGGTTCTTAATTATGCTGACCGTTTTGCCAAGGCAGTGGGAAGTGTAGACAGAATCATTGGATGGAAGGTTGGTTTGTGTGATAGATTGGGTTATGTTCACAACCCTTTGTAGTTCCTTGCGGTCTTGGGCAGAGCAGGAGCCATACCAAGCTGTGATGCAACCCAAAAGAATGTTTTCTATGGTGCAACTGTAAAAGTTGGTGAGAGTCGTGGCAGACGTGCCAAATTTCCTTAGTCTTCTGAGAAAGTGGGGGTGTCGGTGGGAGCGGATGTGGAAGTAAGATGGTCTTTATGATGGAGAGAATATGAGCTGGAAAGCAAGACCCAGAGTCAGACAGGATAGTGAGGTTGCAAAGCCATCTCGTTCAAACTGAGGCACTAACTGATGCCAAAGTATAGAATTTCTGATGGCTGCTGGAGCCAGTGGCTTCAATCTCCCATTTTTAAAAGAAAACTATAGAAGTAAAGATCTCAAAGGTTAAAATTAAAACATTCTTTGTGACTTTTTTTTTTAAAAATTGTCTCGGGGCTTAAAGTGAAAAAGTTCCCAATTATATTTTAAGAATAACACTGGGGAAAGGTTCTGATGTTTGCCCCACAGCATGGATGAAAGGCTAATGAAGATATCTCGGTGAATGGGCACCGTCCATGGCGCCCTGCTGCACGTTGTTGTCTCGACAAGAAGCAGAGTCTAATTGCCAACGTGTGGCGACATGGAGGCTGAAAATGAACAGCGCGTACATTCGGAATCTGCTTGTAGTTTCCCTTCCGAGACTCGAATGGGTTAGCAGGAGAAATCAAAACCAATTTGTGCTGGCACTTGAGATCTGAAGAGTTGAAAATATTTTTGCCTGGAGACGGGCGATGGGAAGAATCACCAGTCGTGCTCATTCAAAGCCTCATTTGTCACGTTGGTGTACTGCTGGGGCAAAAGCCTTTGTCCCTGTGAAAGTGTATTAGACGTTTGGAATGATCAAAAGGCTTGCTCACTTCCCGATTTTGAAAAGCTTCACGCGATGTGCGCTCTTTTATTTCCCATCAGTTGTTCCTATCATGAAGGAACCTGTCCGTTCTGACGTCTGTGTGGATGCTTAGACTTCCTTTGCTGCCTAGCAGCAGCTTGTGTTTATCTAAGCATCTTTTGAACATAGTAAAACATCAACGTACTTCGCCAATTTTGAAATCAGGACGGGTGGACGAGAGGTTGGATTTAAACCATTCGGAGGTGCCAGAGAGGGGTGTGGGGGTTGTGGGATTGAGGGGGGGGTGGGGTGCACTTTATGACCTTGTTTGAACATGCGCTTCCCAAGTATCCGCTCTCATTTCCTAGTACAAATAGCAGGATATTGAATGGTTTGAAGGAACACTAGCCAGTGATCCTTTCCCTTCCCTAGTGCGGCTGCTTGCAGCAACTTTACTGCCATCACCAAAGAGCTCAAGAACTTGATCTGTGACTCGCTTGTAAACCAGACTGCCAAATTACCCATAGAATTAAACAGCAATAATTCACACCAAATATATAGTTTATATTGTTCATGTACAGGAAAAATTACAGATACTGGGCAGAATTCTCCCAAACAATTTCTAAGTGTTGTCCCCACCAGGAAAACTGGTGAGATTCCCACTGGGAAGGTTGGTTCACAATTCACACACGCTTGGAATCCTTTTAGAGTGGGAACTTTTAAAAGGTGGCAGCAAGAGCAGTGGGCCCTGATCTCAGATATGACTTGAAGGTCCCATATTCCACCCCCAACCCCATGGACATCACAGGCATTCATAAAATCCCGACAATGCACAAGAAGCCCATTGAGTCTGCACCAACGACAATCCCGCCCAGACCCTATCTCTGTAACCTCATGTATTTATCCTGCTAATTCCCCGACTCTAATTTAGCGTGGCCAATCCACCAAACCTGCGCATCTTTGGACACTAAGGGGCAATTTAGCATGGCCAATCCATCTAACCTATACATCTGTGGAAATATGGGAGGAAACACACATGGGGAACATCCCAACCCTTGACCCTGGAGGGGCAACCCGCACCCCCGCCCCCCCCCCCCCCCCCCCCCTCCCAAGGCCTGAGGGTGACCTGGCACCCCACCCCCATCCATCCTTGCCACCATCATCCCCATTCCCCTCACCCCCAAAGGAACCCTGCTATAGGATCACCCAGCCATTTGCCAGAGCTAGGGGACGATGCCAGCACATTGCCAGTCATGTCCCCGACCACACAGGAGCTTCATGTGCCTCCGAGTCCCCTGATAAGGCCAACACAACTTGTCTTGTTGCAGGCACCACTAGTAATTCCATCTGGGTTCCTGCTGCACCTGAGGGTTGCAGGAGCTGGAAGAATCTGGCTCCAAATCGACCTTGCGTATTTGAATAATTATTTAAATATGCTAATCTGGTTCACGCCCTTGCTAGCCATCAGTGCTGGGAGGGGACCATCAGCTCACTGTGCACAGCAAGCTCCAACAAACAATGACAGAGTCAGGCAATCAGTTTTCTTCCTGTTGGCTGGTCACGATGTTGGAGAGAGGATCTTTGCCCAAACCCCACCTGGGGGAGCCCCTGATCCTCCCTGGATGAACTAGTGGAAACTCACACCCACAAAGCTTGCTGCCATCTAAAAAGGATTTGTAGGGAATGAAAAGATAAAAGCATAGAAACTAGAAGCAGGAGGAGGCCATTTGGCCCTTCAAGCCTGCTCCACCATTCATTCTGATCATGGCTGGCTGTCAAATTCAATATCCTGATCCCCTTTTTGGCCCCCCCACCACCCCCCATATCCTTTGATTTCTTTAGCCCCAGGAGCGATATCTAATTCTTCCTGAAATCTCTCAACATTTTGGCCTCAACTACTTTCTGTGGGAGTGAATTCCACACATTCGCCACCCTTTGGGTCAAAAAATTTCTCTTCACCTCAGTCCTAAAAGGTTTACCTCCTTATCCTCAAACTATGACCCCTAATTCTGGACTCCCCCACCATCGAGAACATTCTTTCTGAAGCTCCCCTGTCTAACTCTGTTAGAATTTGATAAGTTTCTATGAGATCCCCTCTCATGCTTCTAAACTCTAGTGAATATAATTCTAACTGACTTCGTCTCTCCTCAGATGACAGACCTGCCATTCCCAGGAATCAGCCTGGTAAACCTTCGCTGGGCTCTCTCTCTATAGCAAAGATATCCTTCCTCAGATAAGGACTCTAAAACTGCACACAGTACTCCAGGTGTGGCCTCACCTAACTCTGTACAACTGCAGCAAAGCATTCTTTGTTCCACAATCACTAAAGGACAGCAGGGCATTGAGGCACCTAGATTTGAGAAACCTGCTGGTTCTAAATGTAGCTCCTTCTCCCCAAGGTTGGCTAGGATTGGCCTTTCGGATTGAAGGTTCGGAGAATAAGTAAAGGTAAAAATGATTGTGAAACATTGATCCTGTGCAACTGGAAAGCCATTTAAAAAAAATTTAGTGCAAACAACTAACCTGGGATTGAAAAGTAAAGCTGAATACACGCTCTTCTTCGCTCGACTAGCATTTGTAAGTTAAGTAGAAATCTTTCAGGTGAGCTGAGAGAATGTTGAGTCCGTGATGGGACAGGTTGTAGATGGTCTGGAGCGGAAGTGGGTTTGACAGCTGAATGGCCTTTTACCCCTGGTTCCATGTTCTCGAGTTTGTCCTGGGATGAGGCCTCGGTTTTTGGATGTGCAGTGTGGCAATAAAGGCAATCAAACCCTCCCTTCTTCCCTCATGCAGCATTGGCACAGTCCCGGGGAGCCAGTTTCCAAAAGACAATGCAAGCCCCCCAAAGGTACACAGCAGAATAATTTGACAATACAGCCTCATAACCTTGCAGACCTCCCACGAATTCCAATTTGGAAAAGTGCTTCTTAGTAAGAGAGAAAGCAATGTTCCCTGTTACCCTGAATTTTTGACCCATTCTTTGCGAGTGATGAAAGATGAAGTGTATGATGGGGCAATTGCAATATTCCAATCACAAAGGTATTTTTCATTGTTCCTTTAAAGTTTGCATTCTGTTCTTCTCTCCCAGAAATTCCAGTGTTGCCTCTACGAATGTCTTTGGGCAGCCCAGATTGCGAGCATCACTTCGAGACCTCCGATCGCCACGCAGATCCCACAAGTCTACCCTGGAAGAAGACTTGAAGAAGCTCATCTTGCTGGACAGCCCTCTGCCGGAGCAAGATAGAGAAATGCTTGTAAGTTCTACCTCGAGTAACAGGGTTCCTGGGGGGTGGGGGGGAGTGCTGAAATTAGTATTTTCCTGTCATCAGCGAGGGGCAGTAATGTAAGCTGGGAATTTACGGATCTGTCCGCTCTGAAAAGAGGGAAGCAGTTGGAAAGCAAATTAGCTTAAAGCTTTCCAACAATGTTGTAATGTGAAATGATAGGATGTGGGTTCATGTCCCAGCTCCCTTCCCAACTGTGCAGTGGATTGGTGTACAACAATTAGGATGGCACAGTGGTTTAGCACTGCTGCCTCACAATGCCAGGGACCCGGGTTTAAGTCCCGGTTTCGGGTCACTGTCAGTGTGGAGTTTGTATGTCGTTTTTCCCCCACGCCCCCCCGTGTCTGCGTGGGTTCCCTCCAGGTGCTCCAGTTTCCTCCAACAGCCCAAGGATGTGTGGGTTCGGTGCATTGGTCATGCGAAATTGCTCCTTAGTGTCGGGAGATCAGTAGGGTAAATATGTGGGGTTAGGGCCTGGGTGGGATTGTGGTCGATGTAGACTTGATGGGCCAAATGGCCTCCTTCTGCACTGTTGGGATTTATGATGAAAGACATTTGAAAGCAAGACCAGAGGCTGTCATCGCAGTCCACACTCCTGACTAAATTGACATCATTTGAACATTTAAGAGCAACTCCTTAGACTCTCATTCAGTGAGATAATGGCTGATCTGTGACCTAACTCCACATTAACCTGCCTTTGTCCCATATCCCTTCATACCTTTGGTTTACAACAATCTACTGACCTCCAGTTTAAAGTTAATAGTTGATCAAGCATCAGCTGTTTGGGGAAGGGATTTCCAGATTTCTCCCACTCTTTTTGTGTGGAGAGGTTTATCCTAACTTCGCTCCTGGAACATCTGGCTATAACCTTTAGCCAATGGAGCTTCGTCCTGGTCTTCCAACCGCTGAAATAGTTTTCTTTCTTTCTCTCTCTCTCTCTCTCTCTCTCTCTCTCTCCCCTTAATTTCTTGAAACTTAAGTCAAATCACCGCTTAACATCCTAACATCCAGAGGATAAAGAATCACAGGTGCAGAAGAGTCCCATCAGCCCGTTGATGCATGGAAGCCCCTGACCCACCCACCTAATCCCACTTGCCAGCACTTGGCCCACAGCTTTGAATGTTATGGCGTGCCAAGTACTCACCCAGGTACTTTTTTTTTAAAGGATGTGAGGCATCCTGCCTCCACCACCCTCCCAGGCAGCACATTCCAGACCATTACCACCCTCTTGGGCAAAAACATTCTTCCTCAAATCTCCCCTCTAAACCTCCCATCCCCCACACTTAATTCATAACTGACCCTTCAGTGAAGGGTAACAGCTGCTTTCTATCTATCCTGTCCATTCCCTTCATAACCTTGAACATCTCAATCAGGTCACCCCTCAGTCCAGAGAAAACAACCCGTCTATCCAACCACCCCCTCTAATTTAAATGTACCATCCCAGGCAGCATCCTGGTGAATCTCCTCTGCACCCCCTCCAGTGCATTCACATCCTGCCAATAATGTGGCGACCAGAACTGCACACAGTACTCCAGCTGTGGCCTCACCAAAGTTCTGTACAACTCCATCATGAGCTCTGCTTTTGTAATCTATATCCCAATTGATAAAGGCGAGTGTGCCATGTGCCTTTTTCACCACCCTATTTACCTGCTTTTCCACCTTCAGAAATCTAGGGACAAACGCACCAAGATCCCTTTTGTTCTTCAGAACTTCCCAGTGTCAGCAGTTCCATAGTATACTTCCTTGTCAAATTACTCCTTCCAAGGTGGATATAGCCATGAGTTATGATTTGATGGGAAATGTGTGCGATACTTGAGTTTTTTAAAATTTATTTTTGGGACATGGGAGTTGCTGATTGGCCAACATGTATTGCCCAAACCTAGTTGCCTGAGAGCAATTGAGTCAGCCACATTGCTGTGGCTCTGAGCCATGGCCAGACCAGGTAAGAACGGCAGATTTCCTTCCCTAAGGGACATTAGTGAATCTTGAAACTGATTGGCTTGCTAGGCCATTTCAGAGGGGGAGTTCACAGTCTATGATGTTGCAGTGGCTCTGGAGTCGCATGTTGGCCAGACCAGGTTAGGATGGCAGATTTCCTCCCCCAAATGACACAAGTGAATTAGATCTTTTTTTTTCAACAATCAGCAATATTTCATGGTCATCAGTAGCTTCTTAATTCCAGATTATTTTTATTGAATTCAAATTCCACCATCTGCCGTGGCAGGATTCGAACCCAGAACATTAGCTGAGTTTCTGGATTAATTGTCTAGTGATAGTACCACTGATCCATCACCTCCCCAAGATAAACAATAACTCTGAGCAATCTCGAGGATCCCAGAAAACATGTGGGAATCTAACGATTTCCTCCACGGTCTGAAAGACGTGCTGGTCTGATGCATTACAAAAGGCAACACGGTGGCACAGTGATTAGCACTGCTGCTTCACAGTGCCAGGGACCCAGGTTCGATTCCCGGCTTTGGGTCACTGTCTGTGCAGAGTTTGCATGTTCTCCCCGTGTCTATGTGGGTTTACTCCGGGAGCTCCGGTTTCCTCCCACGGTCTGAAAGACGTGCTGGTCTGATGCATTGATGTGAACAGGTGCCGGAATGTGGCGACTAGGGGAATTTCACAGTAACTTCATTGCAGTGTTAATGTAAGCCATACTTGTGACACTAACGAATAAACTTTTTTTTAAGGGTGAACATTCTGGTTACACTGCCGTGCAGACCAGGAGGTTTCCCCGTAGTCGGTGATCTAACATTACCCTCCGTGGTTGGCGAGGTACCACGCGTATTTGCCAAGCACAAACATTACAGCCTTAATGGAAGCTTCACCTCTGCCTCGTTTTTAAGGAAATGTCTCTCTGCTTCTCCCCAGCACTCCTCACGGAAGACGCTGCAAAGGACTTTGTCCGATGAAAGTATCTGCAGTGGACGGAGGGAAGCGAGTTTCTCCAACTCCCAAATTGCAGCTCTTGACCAGGCCCTGCCAAACGATGTGATCTTCACCAGCACATATCCTTCGCAGACACTGCCCACCCGCAGGCTAACCCAGCCCCCAGGAGCAATAAACCTTGAAAAGAAATGTAAGGATTTAAAATATGCTGAAACGCCTACTCGTCTATTCCCTGATCTTTCTAGCTCTGAATTTTAAAACGGTCACCTCCGCCCTTGTTCTGTTTGTGTGCATGTAGAGATATCAATTAAAGATAATTTAATTACTGTGTCACCGTGGGGCGGCACAGTGGTTAGCACTGCTGTCTCACAGCGCCAGAGACCCAGGGTCAATTCCCAGCTCAGGTCACAGTGTGTATGGAGTTTGCGTGTTCTCCCCTGTCTGCGTGGGTTTTCGCCAGATTCTCTGGTTTTCTTCCACAGTCTGAAAGACGTGCTGGTTAGGTGCATTGACCCGAACAGGCGCCAGAATGTGGTGACTAGGGGAATTTCACAGTAACCTCATTGCAGTGTTAATATAAGACTTACTTGTGACTAATAAATAAATACCCTTTTAGGTAGAGGAGACTAAAACAAGCGGGCGTAGATTTAAGGTGAGAGAGGAAGAGATACAAAAGGGTCCGGGGGGCAGTATTTTCATGCAGAGGGTGGCGAGTGCCTGCAACAAGCTGCTAGAGGTAGTAGTAGAGGTGGGTATAATTTTGTCTTTTTAAAAAACATTTAGACAGTTATGTGGGTAAGATGGCTATAGAAGGATATGGGCCAAATGCAGGCAATTGGAATTAGCTTAGTGGTTTTAAAAAAGAAGGGTGGCAAGGATTAGTTGGGCTGAAGGGCCTGTTTCCATGCTGTAAACCTCTGACTCTGACTCTCATTTTCTCCTCGAGTCCCTTTCACCATGTTAAAGGTCTGACAGGATTGTTGCCTTCACCTGCTAGTGGGAGGGTTCATCATGGCCTGTACACTCCCTTAGTGTTCCAGTTCGACACTAGGTTGTTAATGGAGTCAGGAATGCAGCTTGTCATTTGAAACATACGACTGCATTTCACCTCTCCAATGAATAGCATCACTGTTTCCTCACTGCCTAGTGTTCACACAGGCTTGCTTGTACAGAGAATTGAGGAGCAAAAGAATGAGATGGATTGATGAGTTCTATGTAATTCTTGAGGGGGTGTGTAATCTCAAGTGCTCTGTATCTTTCAGACTGTGCTTTTTGATCCTCCCCCTCCATTATCATCCCGTGATGAAACGTGACCTCTGTTCTCGAGCCATGTTTTTATTATTTTACTCCCCCTTTGCTGCATCTCGCCATGTCAGTGGAGAAATGCTGCAGAAACAGATAAACAACCTCATTTGCTTTGATTAAAAAACACAATTTTAATGGAATGTGGGGGGGAAGGAGCCTCCACAACCTTTGGTATTTAATCCTGTTTGTGTCCCTCTTACTCAGCTAACATGTCTGCCTCAGAGTTGTCCTTGACCGATGTCCGTGACCGAATCCCTGTGCGTCGTAACGATCCGGTTCTGATGCCCCTGCCGGACCCCGAGTCAGAGCTGGAGTGGTCTAGTCTGGTCAGTGTTGCCAAAGCATACGAAGGTACGACTCGATCTTAAACTACAAAATTACCATTTTAAAATTTTGCATCAAAATGCTTCTCTGCCATTTCCAGCATTCGCAACGTTTCTGCTTTCGTTGCAACATGTGAATTTAGTTAATTCCAATGCATTACCTATTTAGCTGAGTATCAGAAATATTATTGTGGGCATGGTGGCACAGTGGATAGCACTGCTGTCTCACAGCATCAGGGAACTGAGTTCAATTCCTGGCTTGGGTCACTGTGCAGAATCTTCATGTTCTCCCCATGTCTGTGTGGATTTCCTCCAGACGCTCCGGTTTCCTCCCACACTCCAAAGATGAGTAGGTTAGAGGGATTAGCCATGGTAAATTGCCCCTTGATGTCTCAGGATGTGTAGGTTAGAGGGATTAGCCATGGTAATTTCTATGATGGTGCTGGAGCGAAGTGACTTCTTGCAAGCTGTGCCCAGCATAACTTCTAATTCTATCTTTTACTCTGGTTCTATGCTTCTAAAACTTCATTCTAACCCTTTTACACTCTAGCTATGACTGTAACACTACATTCTGCACTGTCTGGTTTTCTTCTCTATGAACGGTATGGAAGAAAAAAACAATACTTTTCACTGTATGTCAATACATGTGACCATAATAAATCAAATCAAATTGCCTCTTGATGTCTCAGGATGTGTAGGTTAGAGAGATTAGCAGGGCAAGTGAGGTATGGGGATCAGGCGTGAGTAAGATGCTGTGTTGGCGAAGCGGTGTAGACTAGATGGGCTGAAAGGCCTCCTTCTGCTCTGTAGGATTCTATTGATAAGGTTGTTACGTGAAACTTTGATAAATGTCGAAGAATTGAGCTATAAACAGAGCTTCCCTCTGACTGTACCTTCTGTAAAGTACTGAAGGAGGGCATCCACAGTGAACTGGCCCTTAAACTCCATCCGATAAAATCCCAATTTATATCGCTTATTAAAGCCAGTCTGCTAATGCCAGGGCTGGAGATTTGATGTGTTTCAGGGCTCACTGGCTGAACAGCTGCAACACACACTCAAATAAATTCAGAATACTGCAGATAGTAGAAATCTGAAATGTAAAGAGAGAATGCTGGAAAATCTCCGCAGTGCTGTCAGTGTGAGCTGCCCCACCTGCTGAGCTTTTCCCAGCCTTTACCCTTTAGATGCTGTGTTACATAATGCAATGTGCAGGGGGCTAATTCATTTCAAGTACATAACTATTGCATTGGGGAAAAAGTGCATTGTCATGGTACAGCACGGTGCAGGAGACCATTCTGCACACTTGAATCTGTACTAGCTCTTTCAAGCAATCCAGTTTGTAGCACTCACTGTTCTTTCCCCATCCCTGCAATTTGTTTCTCCAAGTATTTATCCAATTTGTTTACGAAGATTGGACCATAAGCTATTGGAGCAGGAAGAGGCCATTCAGCCCATTGAGTCTGCTTCGCCATCTGATGTGATAATCCTCACTTTCCTGCTTTATCCTGCCAAGCTTGATTCCCTTACTGATTAAAAATCTATCTCAGCCTTGAACATACTCAGCAGCCCAGCCTGCAGCCCTCTGCGGTAAAGGATTCTACAGATTCACTCCCCTCTCAGACGAAATTCCTCTTCCACTTCTGTCTTCAATGGGCTCTGAGATTATGATCCCTCTGCTCCTAGGCTCCACACCCCATCCAGTAGTACAGTTCAATTCCTAATCACTCATTATGTAAAAATCAAGATTAGACTCCCTTCCTCTTGAAGCTGGTTCCAAAACCAGCCCAGATTGTTGGAGTGATTTGGTTTGTGGGATTCTGGGGCGGCATGGTGGCACAATGGTTAGCACTGCTACCTCACAGCGCCAGGGACCCAGGTTCGAGTCCCGGCTTGAGTCACTATCTGTGTGGAGTCTGCACTTTCTCCCAATGTCTGTGTGGGTTTCCACCAGGTGCTTCTCGTGGCCACCTCGTGACACAATGGTTAACACTGCTGCCTCAGTGCCAGGGACCTGGGTTCGATTCCCAGCTTGGGGTCACCGTTTGTGCGGAGTCTGCACATTCTCCCCATGTCTGCGTCGGTTTCCTCCCACAGTCTGAAAGACGTTCTAGTTGGGGTGCATTGGCCATGCTAAATTCTCCCTCAGTGTACCTGAACAGGCACCGGAGTGTGGTGACTTGGGGATTTTCACAGTAACTTCATTGCAGTGTAAATGTAAGCCTACTTGTGATACTAATAAGTAAACTTTTTTTTAAATGACTTGAACCAATCCCAGTCCCAGTCCAGCTACTTGTGAGACAAAACTAACCCTCTAAAGTATCGCTATTTTCAAACACTAGCAAGCTGACCCAATTCAGGCATATTAGTATTGGGCAGCTTTTAACACTTGAATCCACTAGCTTCAGCTGGCAGAAGAGAAATGGTTCTGGCGCCACCTGCCCTCATGACTTGTATTTATCATTCGCTCATGCTGTCAATCAACTTCTGTGTAACATGTCCACTGTCCTTGCTGCTTGCTGAGAATTCCAGTGGGGTCCGCATTCAGCCCTCACGAGCTTGTATCCCTCTCTCTCTTTTCTCCCTGGTAAATGTTTAAGAAACTGACACACCGGGATGGGCGGCCTCAGGCTGTGGGGTGGGCACCGATGGGTGCCGAGGCAGGACAGGTGCATACACCTCGGAAATCTCTTGGCTGCGTGAAGAGGAGTCTGGAATAATGTCTTGATTGTGAGCCGAGGGATAATCTGAAACCACTGGAACAGTGTCACCTGAAACTTGGCCGAGAGTGCCTGACACAATACCACTCCACAGTGGCATCACATAAACTCCTCGGAGCCAAACATTCCGGGACTTGAGGCTGTGTGAAAGACAATCTGGATTTATGCTGCCAGCGAGGTACCAGTGATAACACCCCCCCTCCCCAGTCACACTGGCGCTGAGCTGGGCCTCCACATTGTTTGGCCACAGATTGATTCTGTTCTGCCGAGGGATAGATTTCCAGCAGCGTTTCGGCGAACAATAACAGCAAACATTATCTACCGGAGTAACTCGATGCTCGATTCCCAGTGAAAAGGGAGCTTTGAGGTTGGTGGATGGATTAGGCAGCAGACTTTGCCAGCAGAGTAAGTGGGATTTCAGCAAAGCCGAACAGCACTTTACAGAGCGAAGCTTTTACTTTCCGCATTGCCTCCACCCCCAGAAATAGAGGAGGGGGGGTACTGCCTTATGATAATTGTTACCCTCAAAACTCCTGAGAGTTGGACCGATATTGAATGCACGACGCTGGGAGCAGTCTGTGTATCCATCACTTCCAAGGCCATGGTCACCTCCGCGTTGTCTTTAACTTACAATAAAAGCAAAATTTTACATGCTGAGCTGTCAGTAATTTGCTCTCGTGCATTCCTGTTGAGATCAGCTGCATTGGCAGACCCACATGAGGCTGCTGTAGTTCTTCAGGGAATGGTTAGAAGGGGACTGCGACTGGGTTGCTCAGGTGAAGGAGATTGAATGCTGACCCAGGAACAGAAACAACTCCCTGATTCCTTCCCTCTGCCTCCCCACTACCTTGCTGCTCATTGTGAACTCATGGTATAGCATTAAGACATTGCCATTAGCTCAGGAACTGACACAGGGCGGCCTGGCAGTTAGCACTGCTGCCTCTCAGCGCCAGGGACCCAGGTTCAATTCCGGCCTTGGATCACTGTCTGTGTGGAGTCTGCATGTTCTCCCTGTGCCTGCGGGCATTTCCTCTGAGTGCTCTGGTTTCCTCCCACAGCCTGAAAGGCGTGCTGGTTTGTGTGCATTGGCTGTGCCAAATTCTCCCTTGGTGTACCCAGACAGGTGCTGGAGTAACTTCATTGCAGTGTTAACGTAAGCCTACTTGTGCCACTAATAAATAAACTAAATGCCGCTGGAAGTTTTTTATCTGTTAAATCTTTCTGTACACTTTACAAACCAAATACTCAACTGAAACTTGGAGATGTTTCATGAGATCTCTATATCGTGTGAAAAGAAAAGGAATTCCTTTGAATATTAGTTATTACTTGAAGTCTTTGAAATCGGATCATCTAGTTTGGCACTCGTTCCCTCGTTTATCAACCATTCCTCTTAGCATTTTGTCGAATTGGATCAGCTCTCCCCTCAATGTTCTTCAATAGGACAGGTTCAATTCTGTGTTGTGTGCAGTTTTTTGGTCCCCTTATTTGAGGAAAGGTTTAGTGGAATTGGAGGCAGTGCAGAGAAGGTTCACTAGATTGATTCCAGAGATGAGGGGTTTGAATAGTTTAGGCCTATACTCTGGAATTTAGAAGAATGAGGGGAGATCAAATTGAAGTATACAAGATGATAAAAGGTCTGGATAAAGTAGACATGGAGCGGATGCTTCCTCTTGTGGGACATTCTAATACGAGAGGTCACAGTCTGAGGATAAGGGGTAGCAAATTTAAAGCAGAGTTGAGGAGAAACTACTTCTCCCAAAGGGTTGTGAATCTGTGGAAGTCACTATCCCAGAAGTGGGTGCTGGGGCAGTGAGTAAATTTAAGGAGGAGTTAGACCAATTTTTTAATTGGCTATGCGTTGAAGAGTTATGGGGAGAAGGCAGGAAAATGGGGATGAGGAGCATATCAGCCATTATCGAATGGACTTGCTGTGCCGAATGGCCTAATTCTGCTCCTATATCTTATGAGCTTAAGTTTATCACAGCTCACAATTCTTAGGATTCATAGGACATGATTATATATATTAATAGTAGTGTTAATTAACTGGATACTACAGTGGTGCACAATACTCTCTCTCAATCCTTTCAATCTTGACTTGTGAAGGCTCCTGTTTCAAATACGTGTTTTGGTCTGCATTGCTTTGACCTTGAACGAGAAGGGCTCTAAAAATGAGGGATTGCAGTTGTGTGCTCAGTTTAGAGAAGCTGGAGTTGCTCTTCTTTGAGCAGAGTACAGGCAAGCAGCACCTTTGATGGAAGTGTTGAAAACCACAAAGAGTTTAGATAGAGTCATTGGGAGACACTTCGCAGAAAGCAGATTTCCTTCTGTGGGGAAGAGCATAACTACAGCCCCCCCCCACCCCCACCCCGATATAAGATAATCACCAAGACATCCGGTGTGGAATTCACAAGAAGCTTCTTCCTCCAATGGAATGTTGAGAATGTAGAACTCACTACCACAGGAAGTGGTTGACACAAGTAGTGGTACATAACACACACACACACACACACACACACACACACACACACACACACACACACACACACACACACACACACACACAGCCCAGAAACAGTCCATTCAGTCCAGCCCACTCTGATGGGAGCATTTCACAGAATCCTACAGTACAGAAGGAGGCCAATCAGCCCATGGAGTCTGCATCGACTCTCTGACAGAACACCTTACCCAGGCCGTCTCCCCTACTCTAACCTCATAACCACATATTTCCTATGGCTAATCCCTCCAACCTGTACACTTTTTGGACACTAAGGGGCAATCCTGGCTAAACCACTTAACCAGCACATCTTGAGACACTAAGGGACAACTTAACATAGCCAATCCACCTAACCTGCACATCTTTGGAGACTAAGGGGCAATTTGGCATGGCCAGACAACTTAGCCTGCACATCTTTGGGAGAAAACCAGATACCCAGAGGAAACCCACGCAGACATGGGAGAATGTGTGCAGACTCCACACAGACAGTGACCCAAGGCCGGGAATCGAACCCAGGTTCCTGGTGCTGTGATTCAGCAGCGCCAACCACTGTGCCATCGTGCTGTGCATTTGAGGGGAAGCCAGATAAGCATACGAGGGAGAAAGTACTGGAGGATTAGTGATGGTGAATTTAGATGAGGAAAGATGCAATGGGACTTGAGATCAAATTGAATGCCAGAATGACCTGGCTGGGCTTGTTTGAGTCATATCCTGCTCCCAGTAGCTGAAAGGTTGGTAATTGGGGATGAAGAATTAAGGTGATGGGCAAAAGAGAAGAACCTGCAACAAAATAATGCATTTTTCTGGAAGGATTGATTAGGATTTAGAACGCACTGCTTGATTGGCTGCTGGAAGTAGGCTTGCTTCGAACTTTCAATAGATTGTGGACAGGTTTAAGGTCCGAGGGGCAAGGTTTAAAGGAGATGCAAAGGAGGCAGATTTTTTTTTTAAACAGAGGGTGGTGGGTGCCTGGAACTCGCTGCTGAGGGAGGTAGTGGAAGCGGATATGGTAGTGTCTTTTAAGGGGCATCTTGACAAATACATGAATAGGATGGGAATAGACGAATATGGTCCCTGGAAGAGTAGGGGGTTTTAATTGGGCAGCATGGTTGGTGCAGGCTTGGAGGTTCAAGAGTCTTTTCCTGTGCTGTAATTTTCTTTGTTCTTTGATTAATTATAGTTTCCAAGATTCGGGCTAAGAGTGAGGGGATGGAACTTGCTGGGTTGCACATAGAAAGATCTAGCACTGATTAGCCTCCTTTTTATGGTTCTAAATGTATTTGTACAAGATAATGCCCTATACAGCTTCACTAAGGATAATGATGGAAGGCAGGGCGAGGAATATAGACTCGAAGAATGTGATTTTAGCCTATCCATAGTTTAATAGGATTAAGTTAATTTTACAGATAAATGAGAAGTTGTAATTTGTTACTGGTTAGCTCTCTGCCTGAAGAGGGAAGATAATTTTTATGGGGAGGCAATGGCCTAGTGGTATTATCGCTAGGCTATTAATCCAGAGACTCAGCTAATGCTCTGGGGACCCGGGTTCGAATCCTGTCATGGTGGATGGTGGAATTTGAATTCAGTAAAATATATCTGAATTAAGAATCTACTGTGACCGTGAAAACATTGTCGGAAAAACCCATCTGGTTCCTTTAGGGAAGGAAATCTGCCGCCCTTACCCAGTCTAGCCTACATGTGACTCCAGAACCACAACAATGTGGTTGACTCTCACCTGCCCCTCCAAGGGCAACTAGAGATTGGCTGTACCAAAAGAAAATATTTATTTCACAAAATGAAAGGAAATAGAATTAACTTTGTTCATCGTATTGATTTTGTTTTGTTATCAATTTTTCTCTCCCTCCCCTATGATGAATCTTACTATTGATTGTTCCTGGGGTGGGGGAGGGAGGAGGACTCTTGTGTTGCTGCTGCATTCTTGAGCAGCTGTGTATGATAATAAGTATGCAATTCTCACATCAGTGGAAGCTTGTAATCGGTTGCCAGATGTTTCCTTGCAGTTCATTTTTTTGGCCAAGCAGGGCTTGTCACAAAATACTTGGGGCAAGTAGGCAGACACAGCCCAGAGGTGGCACAGTGGGTTAGCACTGCTGCCTGTCAGCGCCAGGGACCCGAGTTCAATTCCAGCCTCGGGTCACTGTCTGCACAATCTCCCTTTGTCTGCATGGGCTTCCTTCGGGTGCTCTGCTTTCCTCCCACACTCTGAAAGATTTGCAGGTTAGGAGGATTGACCATGCTAAATTGCCCCTTAGTGTCCAAAGATATGCAGGTTGGATGGATTAGCCATGCTAAATTGCCCCTCCGAGTGCTCCAGTTTCCTCTTACACTCCAAAGATATGTAGGTTAGGTTCATTGGCCATTCTAAATTGTCCTTAGTGTCAGGGGGTTAGCAGGGTAAGTAAGTCGAGTTATGGGATTGTTGTCAGCGCAGACTCGATGGGCCAAATAGCTGCCTCCTGTGCTGTAAAAGACAGCAGCTCCTACGGGACACTAACCCACTGCTGTTTGCAGAGATTCGCCCCACATTGTGTACAAGGCTCCGGTGACTGGTTCCTGACTCGGGGCTTTGTGCCACACACAGGGACCAAGATTGAAAATGAAGAGAGGCAGTGGCATAGTGGTACTGTCAGTGGACGAGTGACCCAGTGGGGACCTGGGTTCGAATCCCACCACAGATGGTGAAATTTGAATTCAATTTTTAAAAAAATGTAAAATCAAGAATCTACTGATTACCATGAAACAATTGTTGTAAAAAAACCCATCTGGTTCACTAATGTCCCATTTAGGGAAGGAAATCTGCCATCCTTACCTGGTCTGGCCTACCTGTGACTCCAGAGCCACAGAAATGTGTTTGACTCTTAACTGCCTTGAACTGATTGTCTCGTTCGAACATTTCCGAGGGCAACTTGGGGATGGGTAAAAATGCTGGACCAGCCAGCAAGGCCCTGAATGAATACTAAAAGGAGGGATCATGAGTTTTTTTACCCCTAAGGAATTGCCAATGATAATTCTGTTTCTCTCTTTATTAATTCAGTTCAGAGAGCGGTTTCCCTCTTCTCACTGAACGATACAGCTGCTGGATCAGAGATGGGACCAACCTATAACCCTGTACACACACACAGCACCCTGGAGCGACAGTCCTCGCCCCGGACACCACATATTTTAAGGTAATTGCTTTTTATTTCCCTTGATCACCTCGGGTTGCTGACGTTTTTTCATATATACTGCACCACACCAAGTCCTGAACACCAGAGCCTTAAACAGAACATAGTATGAATCTCCGTGTGCAGCAGTGGGTTAGTGTCCGGTTGGAGCTGCCGTTATATCGAGGTGTGACGGGCAGTCGTGTTCCTCCTGATCTGAAGGGCTCTAGAGCCACTCACTGTGCCGGGGTTGTTAGCACTGCTGCCTCAGTGCGCCAGGGACTCAGATTCGATTCCCAGCTTGGGTCACTGTTTGTGTGGAGTCTGCACGTTCTCCACGTGTCTGCATGGGTTTCCTCCCACAGTCCGAAAGACGTGCTGGTTAAGGTGCATTGGCAATGCTAAATTCTCCCTCTGTGTACCCAAACAGGTGCCAGAGTGTGGTGACTTTGGGATTTTCATAGTAACTTCATTGCATTGTTAATGTAAGCCTACTTGTGACACTAATAAATAAATTTTAACTTTGCTCCAAATTTAACAAGTGCATTTTCTGTTACAGTGATGAACCAGCATTGGCATTAACAGGAAAAGTTTACCAGCTTGAGATCCAGCTGAAACAGCTTCAGGATGATCTGCTGAAGGTGAGGATTGTGCCCACCATGTTTTTCAATGCATTCTTGGGGTGTGGGCGTCACTGGCATGGTCAGCATTTATTGCCTATCCCAAGTTTCTCTTCAGAAGCTGGTGGTATGGTTGAGTGCCTTTATCGGTCACCTCAGAGGGTCATTAAGAGTCACATTTGTGTAGAGCAGGTGCCTTTATAAGATGTAGGGGCAGAATTAGACCATTCAGCCCATAAGCTCTGTTCTGTCTTTCAGTCATGGCTGATAATTTCTCAACCCCATTCTCCTGCCTTTTCTCCATAATCTTTGATTCCCTTACCAAGAATCTTTCTACTTCTGTCTTAAATACACTCAATGACCTGGCCTCCACTAACTTCTGTGGCAATGAATTCCACAGACTCACCACCATTGGGCAACACAGTGGTTAGCACTGCTGCCTCACAGCTCCAGGGGCCTGGGTTCGATTCCTGGCTTGGGTGCAATATTCTCCTCGCGTCTGTGTGGGTTTCCTCCGGGTGCTCTGGCTTCCTCTCTGTCCAAAGATGTGCTGGTTGGGGTGATTGGCCTTGTTAAATTGCCCCTTACTGTTCCAAGATATTGTAGTTCGCTGGATTAGCTGTGCGCGGTGTGCTCGCTGGATTAGCTGTGCGCGGTGTGCTCGCTGGATTAGCTGTGCGCGGTGTGCTCGCTGGATTAGCTGTGCGCGGTGTGCTCGCTGGATTAGCTGTGCGCGGTGTGCTCGCTGGATTAGCTGTGCGCGGTGTGCTCGCTGGATTAGCTGTGCGCGGTGTGCTCGCTGGATTAGCTGTGCGCGGTGTGCTCGCTGGATTAGCTGTGCGCGGTGTGCTCGCTGGTTTAGCTGTGCGCGGTGTGCTCGCTGGATTAGCTGTGCGCGGTGTGCTCGCTGGATTAGCTGTGCGCGGTGCGCTCGCTGGATTAGCTGTGCGCGGTGCGCTCGCTGGATTAGCTGTGCGCGGTGCGCTCGCTGGATTAGCTGTGCGCGGTGCGCTCGCTGGATTAGCTGTGCGCGGTGCGCTCGCTGGATTAGCTGTGCGCGGTGTGCTCGCTGGATTAGCTGTGCGCGGTGTGCTCGCTGGATTAGCTGTGCGCGGTGTGCTCGCTGGATTAGCTGTGCGCGGTGTGCTCGCTGGATTAGCTGTGCGCGGTGTGCTCGCTGGTTTAGCTGTGCGCGGTGTGCTCGCTGGTTTAGCTGTGCGCGGTGTGCTCGCTGGATTAGCTGTGCGCAATATTACAGGGAGAGGGCTTGGGTAGGATTCCCTGGGTTGGTGCAGACTCGAAGGGCCGAATGGCCCCTTCTGTACTGTTGGGGTTCTATGCAGAGAGCTGTTCAGAGTATGAATATTTTGTCATGGAATCGTGGAGACCATCGCAGCCTTTAGGCCAGTGTTTCTCAAACCAGTTTCCGATGCAACTCCATTTTAACCCTCAAATTAATGTGACCCCAGATGTCAGCAAAAGCAGCAATAAAACAACAATTGACTTCTCGATACCATTGTGAAAACATGAGGGAGATCCCAGGCCCTTTGTGATTGGGTTGCTACCTGTCACTAAACCCACGTCTGCTTCCATCGCCGCCAACTCTTACTGATTTACATAGAGAGAGCACAATGGGATGAATGGCTTCGTTCTGTGCTGTAAACCTTAATTGTTGCGTGTCTCGGATGCATGGCCACATAAAGCCATTGATATGGAGGATGCAACTACAGATTCTGTACAGCTCACCTCGCTAGAGCACCACGATAAGTAATGGGGGAGTTTGGAACAACTGAGTCACTCATGGCTTGAGGCATCTGTAAAACTGGAGCGAGATCAGAAAACCCAGCAGTGTTTCCGATGCATCCTCCTTGTGGGACGTGGGAATGTTTATTCTTTAATTACCAGTCATCTGCAAGAACTTATCCTCAAGTATTCTCTCGATATTCCAAAGACCCAAAGAAAACATTTCAGCAGTATTGAAATCTTGGACGCGTAGGAAGCCTGGGAATAGAATTTAACCATGAGCGATTTCCCATTCCAGTGATAGTGTGTATGGGTGGGAGCCAGCCATAAACTGCCAACATTACACAGCACAAAGGATTAGTAACCCATCACATTAATCCCAACTCATCATCATCATCTCTGCTGAATATTTCATCTCTTACAATCATAGAATCCCTACAGTACGGAGGTTTATTTATTTATTAGTCACAAGCAGCCTTACACTAACACCGCAATGAGCGGCACAGTGGTTCGCACTGCTGCCTCACAGCACCCAGGTTCAATTCCTGGCTTGGGTCACGTTCTCCCCGTGTCTGCATGGGTTTGTTCCAGGTGCTCTGGTTTCCTCCCACAGTCTGAAAGACGGGCTGGTTAGGTGCATTGACCTGAACAGGCGCCAGAGTGTGGCGACTAGGAAAATTTCACAGTAATTTTGCTGCACTGTTAATGTGAGCCTTACTTGCGACAAATAAATAGACTTCACTTTTACTTTATAATGAAGTTGCTGTGAAAATCCCCGAGTTGCCACACCCCAGGTTTGGGGACACTCGGAGAATTTAGCACAGCCGATGCACTTAATCAGCATGTCTTTTGGACTGTGGGAGGAAACCGAAGCACCCGGAGGAAACCCACACTGACGCAGGGAGAACGTACAGACTCCACACAGTGACCGAAGGCTGGAATTGAACCCTGGTCCACGCTGTGAGGCAGCAGTGCCAACCACTGTGCCACCATGGCAGGGAAATGAGGTCATTTTGCTCATCGGATCTGTACTGACCACAATCCCACCCAAAGCCCTATAACCCTGTAACCCCACATTTACCCTGTTAATACCTCTGACACTAAGGGGCAATTTAGCAAGGCCAATCCACCTAACTTGCAATCTTTCGACTGTGGGAGGAAACCGGAGCACCCGGAGGAAATCCATTCAGACATGGGGAGAATGTGCAGACTCCACACAGAGTGACCCAAGCCAGGAATCGAACCCGGGTCCTTGGCGCTGTGAGGCAGTGGTGCTTGCCACTGTGCTGCCCTTATTTGCCTTTTGTCCCTTTTCAATCAAACCATTTTTTGAACCTCATACCCATACTTACAAGGCTGGAATTTGCTGATGATTTGGTCCCAGGTTTCCGCTACTGCCGTTGGGTCCATCACTCCCCATGAATTCCCTCCCTTATCCCTTTGTTCTCTTTGACTTTCTCCTTTTATATCTTTAAGAGCTTTGGTCACCCGTCCTAATCTCTCATTTTCCATTTTTGAAATACTTTGGAACTTTTTTTGAATGCAAGGCTGTGTTTGCTGTTGGGCAGCATACTGGTTATCCCTGCTGCCTCTCAGTGCCAGGGACCCAGGTTCAATTCTGATTTCTCACTGTGTCTGTGTGGGTTCCTCCAGGTGCTCTAGTTTCCTCTCACAGTCCAAAGATGTGCGGGTTAGGTGCATTGGCTAAATTGTCCCTTATTGCCTGGGGAATTAGCAGGGTAAATACGTGGGGTTACAAGGATAGGGCCTGGGTGGTATTGTTGTTGGTGCAAGTTTGATGGGCTGAATGGCCTCCTTACTGCATTATAGACATTCTCTGATTCTAAGTATCTCCCTGGACACTGGATATTTGTGCAGGCTGACACTCCTGAGTTACCACTGTGCTCTTGCTATCGAATGAGGCTGGAGCTCAGTAATTCACTGTAAAGGACGTTCTCATTCCAGTCCACTGTGCTTGTAGACATTCCAGCGTGATGCTGCACTTTTGCCAGCTGATATTATTTTGCTAAAGTAGTCATTTGGGTAGCAAATGCTCCATCATTGTAACAGCACTGGACAAATCATCACCAGGAATGGAGAGACGTGTCTCAACCCAAACCTTCTGAGGGTGAGGCTCCGCTTTCCCGTTGCAGCTAATAAGACCCAGGGGATCTGTTATGTCCACCTAAGGGGCCTTGGTTTAACACCTCCTTTGAAAAACAACGCCTCTGAAAACACAGTACTCTCAGTGCTACCTGGGGGGGGGGGGCGGGCGGGCGGGATCCTCAATACTGTAGAACCTGGTAATTACTGCGGAAGCTGGAATCTGAAACAGAAAATGCTGGAAAATCTCAGCAGGTCCGACAGCCTCTGTGGAGAGAGAATAGATGTGGAGATGCTGACATTGGACTGGGGTAAACACAGTAAGTCTCACAACACCAGGTTAAAGTCCAAGTTTATTTGATAGTAAACCCACAAGCTTTCGAACGCTGTTCCTTTGTCAGGTGAGTGGAAAGTTCTCATCAGAAACAGGGCATAAATAACCTTTGCTTAATGCTATGTCCACTCACATTGTCTACACCTTTAAGACTTGAATAGCAGATTAGCTGTAAAGACTCGCATTCTAATCAGTATTGTGTAAACTGTGTGTGCCTTTTATGTGCCGTATTTCAGATGAGAACTTTCCACTCATCTGACGAAGGAACAGCGTTTCCGAAAGTTTGTGGCGTTTACTATCAAATAAACTTGTTGAACTTTAACCTGGTTGTGAGACTTCTTACTGAGAGAGAATAGAGCCAACGTTTTGAGTCATTAGCTCTGTTTGAGTCATCCAGACTCGCAATGTTGGTTCTATTCCTTGTTTGTAGATGCTGTCAGACCTTCTAAGATTTTCCGGTATTTTATGATTGGCTGTAGAATCTGGAATCTGACTCTTCACTCATCAGTTGGCCTCAGTATCATAATTCCCACCAGGAGTTGGAAGGGATGGAGAGATTCCATCCTGGTGCCATGTGGTGGAGAAAGGGCTTTCACATGACAGGCTGATTGGGAATGCAGCTGTTAGTAATTTACTTGAGAATGTCATATCTTCCATGTTCTTTAATGATGAAGATATTCCTGCCCGGCTCTGGCCCCCAGCCAACTTCCCATCCATTGATTCTGTCTACATTTCCCACTGCCTCGGAAAAACAGCCAGCATAATTAAGGACCCCACGCACCCCGGACATTCTGTCTCCCAACTGCTTCTGTCAGGAAAAAGATACAAAAGTCTGAGGTCACGTATTAACCAACTCAAAAACAGCTTCTTCCCTGCTGCTGTCAGACTTCTGAATGGACCTCCCTCGCATTAAGTTGATCTTTCCCTACACCCTAGCTATGACTGTAACACTACGTTCTGTAATTTCTCCTTTCCTTCTCTATGAATGGCATGCTTTGTCTGTATAGCGGGCAAGAAACAACACTTCTTACTGTATGCTAATACATGTGACAATAATAAATCAAATAATAATTCTCTTTCTGTCTCTCCAGGAGAAGGAGGACAAAGTGGTTCTTCAGGCAGAGGTGGCGAACCTGAGGGTTAATAATCAGCGCCTCCAGGAGGAGTCCATGTCCGCCACCGAGCAGCTGAGAAAGTTTGCCGAATTCTTCTCCAACGCTGTGGAGAAGAAGTGACGCCAGCCCGCCCACAGAGAACTGGAACCCATTTCATTTCTGTCGCTGTACTTCTGGAGCAACACGAGGGTGACAGCCCTTCCAGAAAATTCCCCAAACTTGCAGAGCAATTGTAGCCGTTTTTAATCAACAGCAGAGGTGGGGGCTGTCGGGCAGATGTTAGAAAGTATGGGGCGCGTGTGAGCTTTCATGTGGGCAGGAGGTGGTGGACACTCTGACTACCTGTCTCTGTGAAGATCTGCACTGTATATCCATTCACAGTGCTTGAACAGAACTGGTCGATCCAAATGTTTTCTGACTCTCACCGATATCTACGTCACGCCTGATGGTTAAATCCACAAACCCAACTCTTTCCTTCCCCCTCAGCCCAATTCCCACTAACTGCCGTCAGCCAATCTTTGTCATCCAACAAGAAACCCTTAATCATCTGTCTCCTCCCAGAACTTGGAGAGTTTACCCACAGCTGGCCAGGATGATTCGCATTGACAGAAAGCAGCAGTTTTATTATTTAAAGAAGAAAACTCTCTCTGGTAGAAATTATAGTTCAGTAAATACCAGCCATCCTGTTTAATTGTTTTTATTTTTAACACTTTCTATAAAGTGACAAGATGGGATCCAGCTGCACAAAACCAAAATTATAGTCGAGAGATAAACCTTTCCCTTCAGTGGGAGCAGAAAGTGGTGTGGCCCGGGTTATTCTGCATCTTGTCTCTAGCTTGGTACTGTCTGGCTCCTTAGCCTTTTATGTTTTACAAGAAATAGCTTGGAAGTGCAACTTTTAAATATATTGAGGGAGAAGGCTCCATCTTGTGTCAATATTAATGAACCGAAAGATCCAAGTTGTTAGATGGTGGTTATCACTGTTGCCCCTCAGCGCCAGGGACCCAGGTTCGATTCCAGCCTCAGGTGACTATGTAGAGTTTGCACATTCTCCCCATGTCTGTGTGGGTTTCCTCCCACACTCCAAAGATGAGGAGCTTAGCTGGATTGGCCATGCTAAATTGTCCCTTAGTGTCCAAAGATGTGCAGGTTAGGTGGATTGGCCATGCAAAATTGCACCTTGGGTCCCAAGATATGCAGGTTAGGTGGATTGACCATGCTAAATTGCCCCTTATTGTCAGGGCAATGAGCAGGGTAGACCGGTGGGGGTTACAGGGATGGTGCGTGGGTCAGCATGGGTGTAGATGGGCCGACTGCCCACCTTCTGCACTGTAGGAATTCCATGACTTTATGAAGTTTGATTTTCACTCTGTGCTGAGTGTGTTCAGGGGGCAGAAGGGTGAGCTGCCACCCCCCCACCCCTACGCACGTGACCCCCTTGGAAGGACCGGGATTGAAACCGGCTCCCATCCTTAATCAATGATCCCAATTCCAGCCCAGCACCCTCTTCCCTTCTGCTGGAAAACGCTTGTCATGTTGGGTCAAACTGTGATGCTTTCTGTAGCCCAACAGCTCAGCATCTGATTGTAAGGCAAAGCACGATGGTGGGCCGGCGGGGGGTAATGGGGGAAGAGTGGCTGAACAACATTCCCCTCGACTGGAAGATTTGAGCGAAGGAGAGTGAGGTGGGAGGGGGAGAAAACATTCCAGCCCCGTGGATTACGTTAGTGAGATGTAAAAAAACCATGATAGGAAATTTGTCCAAAAACTGCTTGGTTGCGACAGTGAGACTGTAATTCTCTGTCCTTTGGTAATCTGGAATAGATTTCATTAAGCTATTTTTGTTTTAAAAAAAATTATTTGAAAATCTGAATCGAAAGGTTTTTGTTTCCAATATTTAAGAGTAGTATTGCAAAGGATATTTAAAAGAGCAAACACCCTCCATTGAGCATTAATATAGGAAGTTTTTAAAGCACTTTCTCACACAGACTAAATTATTTTCTAGAAAAGAAATTCCATTTAAGATGGCTCAGGAAATTTAATCTAATCAATGTAAATGCTCTTTGTACACACTATATTTGTATAAATTGCTTTTAGGTTTGGTTTATTTGTTTTTTTTTAAATTTCAAAATCTTGGTGAAAATTGGAATTGCTGAGAGAAATCCGAGACTACTGAATATTCTGGAGTTTTACTTTGTGATCTGACCTTTCTGGGGATTATACATCACAGGAAAAAAAACAACTGTGGGGAAATCATGTGGAACGGTCAAGTTGATCAGAGGGCCGGTAACTGAATGTTAACCTTGATGCTGGTAAACCCAGTGTAGCCGCCTGGATTCTGTCAAACTGCAGTTTTGTATTTTGTTTTCGACCTCTCCATTTTTTTTTGTGTTGTGAAAGGGGAACAGTCACAAAACCAGCTTTTAGCCTGCCTTCCAGGCTCCTCTTTTTTTAAATCATATCAGCGGTTTGAGGATCTGGGGGTGTTGGGGAGGGGGGGTGCAGATGTATAAAACACCAAGCGCAGGTATTGGTGCAACGCACCGGATTGCAAAAGAGAAGCTCAGCAGCTGAAGGCATGTACCCGTAGTCAGTGCAGAAGCATAGGCACTTTCAACACACAGTGGGTTAGCACTCCCCTCAGCACCAGGGACCTGGGTTCAGTTCTGGCCTCGGCTCCCTGCCTGTCCGTGTGGAGTCTACATGTTCACCCCGTGTCTGCGTGGGTTTCCTCCCACACTCCAAATATGTGTAGGTTAGGTAGATTGGCCATGCTAAATTGCCCCTTCGTGTCCAAGTATGTGTAGATTAGGTAGATTGGCCATGCTAAATTGCCCCTTAGTGTCCAAAGATGTGTAGATTAGGTGAATTTGGCCATGCTAAATTGCCCTTTAGTGACCGAAGATTTGTGGGCTAAATACATGCAGTTATAGGGGTAGGGCCTGGATAAGATGCTCTGTCAGAGTCAGTGCAGACTCGATGGGCCGAATGGCCTGTTTCTGCGTTGTAGGATTCTATGAGCTGGTACCCAGTCAGTGATTGTGGGTTTTGACATCTGTGCTCACCAGCACCTAGATTAATAGACAGAAACTCACTGTCAGCGCTATCGCAGCATTCCCGATTTTTATCATTTCGGGCTCTGCTGCCTCCTGATACATTTCCACATCAATTCCAAATTCTGTCTCAACCTAGTGGCTTTGAAATGATGCTGGGAGGATCGTTAGTGCAGAAATGCTAGACATGCGTTCATCTGAAATTGTTTGGCTGGGTGTTATAATAGTTAACAGATTTAAACAAGCTGATACTTCCACCAGTTTTGAATACATGAAGCATCTGTGCACTAACCCTCGCAGTGTCGTTTCACAGCTACTTGGAGTCAATGGGCACTTCCTTGTTTGAAAATTGCAGTGTGTTGGACTACCTTGGAGTAAGAATAGACAGCTGGCAGGAATCCTTGAGTGTCTAACTAAATGGATGACATCAAAACAGTGTCCCGTGTAGTTGGCACGCTGAGATTTAATTACAAGCTCGATTTGAGTTTGAAGAGCTAGCTTGGCCTGTTGGGGAAAGTTGTGTGAGGTCGGGGAAGGAAAGAGGAAGTGTGTGTGACCGAGATCGAAGGCTAATGCGGCATCCAAAAACAGAACCTCGAACAATTTGTGTGTGACCAATGTTACCTTTGCCAAACCAACTGCAGTGTAGGTGAGAATAAGCATATCTCCAGGGAAAGAGGGGACTTCTAAACCAAAAGAACCATTTGTCCTCCATTGTGACTGTTCCCTCCTAATGCAATCCTCTTCTGCCTCTGCACGCTGACAGCATGTTAGTTGATGTGCATTTTGCGATTTCTTGTATAAACTGGATTACAAAAGAGAACTTTTTTTAAGTAAGACATTTATATAAACTTACATGGATCTGAAGCTGAACGAGAGGGAAATGTTCTGAGCATCGCAGCTGTAACCATCAATGTCTTAAAAAAAAAGAAAAGTTTACTTGGAATTTTATCATTCTCTGTAATATGTGTGTATATAGAGTGCAAAAGTCTTAAAATTTTATTGTTTTTGTGTGGTGCAGATTTTTCCAATGCACATTTGTCTGTGTAGGTTTTTTGTGATTGGGGATGTATTCTCTGAGTAGTATAATTTATCTTTTTTCATATTTTATGAAGACATCAAGCTTTCAAATGAGGTTTGTATTTAATTTGATCATTTTTTTGATTCCACTGTTTCATTGAATTGTCTCTTTGTTTTTTTTCTCTCTCGTTCTTTTGGCATGTATCTGGAAAAGCGAATAAACTCTTTCTTAAACTCTGAAACCTGTGGCTCATTTCCAAAACGGTTGCTTTTGCAGCAGAGGCCAAAAGAGAACACTGGAAAATCTCCGCGGGTCTGGCAGCATCTGTGAGGAGAGAAAACAAAGAACAAAAACAGCCTGGGAAACAGGCCCAATGAGCCCGCGCCACCATTTTAACATTACCAGTCCCCCCTCCACCCATGACCCTTATCTATGCTTATGGCATTCCACATTGAAGGAAACTAATTTAGGGACAATTTATTACCTCCAGTCAGCCTAATAGCACATCTTTGGGGTGTGGGAGGAAACCGGAGCACCCAGAGAAAACCCACGCAAGCACAGGGAGAATGCGCAAACTCCCACAGACACCGGCCCAAATCCATGTGTCTGCACAGCAAACAGTGATAGTCACTGAGCTGTCGTATTGCCCAGCATCTGGTCCAGTTTAAGCGCACACTAATGACATGAAGCACTAGGCTACTCTCGAACATCCAAAAGCAGCCCTAGCACGACCCATCGCGTGTATGCCCCTCGTTGGACAACAAGGCGGACCAACTTAAAACCTGTGAGCTGACGTTTTGAGTCCAGATGACCCTTTATCAAAGCTTTGGACTCAACGTCACTCTTTTTTCTCCTTACAGATGCTGCCAGACCTGCTGAGGTTTTCCAGTATTTTCTCTTCTGGTTTCAGACATCAGATCCTGTTTGATTTCACAGGCAAATCCTTCTGTTTAAACAAAGAGTTTTCCAACATTAAGGCATCATTTTGTTTTTAAAAAAAGGGATGTGTTCCACCAGAAAAGAAATTGTGTTGAGTAAAATAGCATCAATGTGCAGTCTACTTCCTTAGAGTTAAATTCTCTCCCTCAGGAGATGTGAGTGAGTGTGGCCTGTTGAGTTTTACATTTAATCCAGCAGCTTTTGTAGCCGTTTACTCTCCTTTCACTGCCTGCTCTGACTGAACGTGTTTTATTGAGTTAATTCCAGTTTAGAGTGAGTGTTGAATCGGAGATTTCGGAGACACTGATCGAATCCCAAAACCCTCACTGTGCATATTTCCTTTATTCAGTCACAGGATGCGGGTGTCGCTGGCTGGGCCAGAGTTTGTTACCCAAATCTTATTTGCCCCTTGAACTGAGTGTCTCGCTTGGCAATTTCAGAGCAGCAACCACATTGCAGTGGCTCTGGAGACGCGTGTAGTCCAGACCAGGTAAGGATGGCAGATTTCAAAAGTAAAAGTTTATTTATTAGTGTCACAAGTCAGCTTACATTAACACTGCAATGAAGTTACTGTGAAAATCACCTAGTCGCCAGAGTCTGGCACCTGTTCGGGTACACTGAGGGAGAATTTAGCATGGGCAGTGCACCCTAATCAGCACGTCTTTTGGAGGAAACCCATGCAGACACGGGGAGAACATACAGACAGTGACCTGAGCTGGGAATTGAGCCTGGGTCCCTGACGCCATGAGGCAGCAGTGCTAACCACTGTGCCATTTCCCTTCTCTAAAGGGACATTAGTGAACCAGATGGCTTTTTACGACAACGGATGATGATTTTGTGACTGGTTTTCAATTCCAGATTTTATTAATTAATTGTTTAAATTCCATCAGCTCCTATGGTGGGGTTTGAACCCGTGTCTCCCCAGAGCATTTGCCTCCAGATTATGAGTCTCATGGTGTTATCAGTAAGCTTCACTTTCCCCCAGCACACCCCTCTGATCCAGTGCAAGTGCTGCTACCGTCAGTGTTATCATGGAGTGAAATAGAGTGTGTGTGCTAGGTTTCCCACTCCTCACACTCTGGAGAAGTCGGGGAGTGTGTGGGGATAGGGTCACAACAGTCCGTATTCGCATAAGTAATGTTCACTTTGTTCAAAGCGTGGAAGTGTGGCTGATGTACGGTACTACAGTACATGCCTATCCCTTCCCATTGAACCCGATTACAGAGCGAACCCTCCCTCTGGGTGACTGGCCTTCACCCAGACGAGGGACTTCCATTATACCGGGCCACTCAAAGTGGGATTGTTCTCCCTGGATCGGAGGGGGAGATTTAAAAGCAATATTCAAAATTTATAAAGAGTTTTTAGAGCAGATGGGGAGAAACTGTTACCACTAAAGTAGGTTTGTTAACCAGAGGAACAGATTAAAACACACAATCTCTACAGTGCAGAAGGAGGCCATTCAGCCCATTGACTTTGGTTGCATCACAGCTTAGTATGGCTCCTGCTCTGCCCAAGACCACAAGGAACTATAAAAGGTTGTGAATGTAGCCCAATCCATTATGCAAACCAGCCTCCCATCCGTTGACTCTGTCTACACTTCCCACTGCCTCAGCAAAGCAGCCAGCCACGCACCCCGGACGTTCTCTCTTCCACCTTCTTCCCTGCTGCTGTCAGACTTTTGAATGGACCTACCTTGCGTTAAGTTGATCTTTCTCTCCCACCCTTGCTATGTCTGTAACACTACATTCTGCACTCCTTCCCTTCTCTATAAACGGTATGCTTTGTATAGCACGCAAGAAACAATATCTTTCACTATATGCTAATACATCTGACAATAAATCAAATCAAACTGACATCAGTCCCAGCTGGACCCTATCTCTGTAACCCTGCATATTTACCCTACTAGTCCCCCTGATGTTAAGGGGCAAGTTGCCACAGCCAATCCAGCTAACGTACACTGTTTTCCTATTTAGCAATTCTGATATCTGTCCTTTTACACACACTCAGAGCCCCTGCAGTTGAATGGCCCCCTAACATTTTCTGCTGAGGCCACTTAAGGGGCTAACTGTGTGATATCATAGCAACAAGGTCCTAGCTTCAGAACAGAAATGGCGTATAGAAAAATAACCTGTGGAGACCGTGAATGAAAATGTACCATTTGAGGAGTGTTGTTTCCATTGGAGGAATCAACTATTTATTAGTGTCACAAGTAACAAGTTAACACTGCCATTAAGTTACTGTGAAAATCCCCTAGTCGCCACACTCCTGTTCGGGTACACTGAGGGAGAATTTAGCACGGCCAATACACCCTAACCAGCGCGTCTTTCAGAATCTGGGAGGAAACCGGAGCACCCAGAGGAAACCCACGCAGACACGGGGAGAAGGTGCAGACTCCACACAGACAGTGACCCAAGCCGGGAATCGAACCCAGGTCCCTGATGCTGTGAGGCAACAATGCTAACCACTGTGCCCGCCTGTTAGTGACTCCTGGAAAAATAGCTGATCTTTTAAAAAGGAAATTATCAAAGCAGAAACTGTTAGTTTAGAGATATACAAATATTCTGCCGTGGTCACAGGGAAACGATTCCTGGTCCTTTCAAAGTTACACATTACAATTGCAGTTCAGCTCTTGAACAGCAGGCGGCACTCCAAGCTCAGTGTAAAGTCTAAACATAAACCAAAGCCTCAATTTCACATTCAATTCCATCCAGTAACCTCACCCTGCTCTTAATTCATTAAAGGGAGGGGAGAGATGTTCAACTCCTGTTAAAATGGTTATAGAGTACATCAACTCGCCAAGGCTCCTTCAACAGCACCTGTGATCTTTGCCATCTAGAAGGACAAGGGTAGCAGAGACCTGGAAACACCACCCACAAGTTCCCCTCCAAATCACTCACCTCCCTGACTTGGAAATATATCGGCTGTTCCCTCACTGTCACTAGGTCAAAATCATAGAATCCCTACAATGCAGATGGAGGCCATTTGGCCCATCAAGACTGCACCAACAATAATCCCACCCAGACCCTATCCCCAAGTATTTACCCTGCTAATCCCCTGAACCCTAAGGAACAATTTAGCATGGCCAATCCCCCTAACCTGCATATCTGTGGGCTGTTGGAGGAAACCAGAGCACCTGGAGGAAACCCATGCAGACATGGGGAGAATGTGCAGACTCTAGACAGACAGTGACTTGAGGCTGGAATTGAACCCGGGTCCCTGGCGCTGTGAGGCAGCAGTGCTAACCCACTGTGCCTCCCCAAAATCTCGGAACTCCTTCCCTGACAGCACCATAGGTGTACCTACACCACGTGAACTGTAGCAGTTTAAGAAGACAGTTATTGTTCTGGAGGCTTCAGTGGTTGCTGCCTAACCCATACACAGGGCTGTGACTGTCCTCCATGCTTCCAGTTTGAATTGCGCACGAGTTGTGGTTTTGATACAACACGCTGACAAAGAAAGAGTTAGTCTTTCTTTCGCACCTTTTCCCATCTCGATGTCCCAAAGTGCTTTGAAATAAAAACAGAAAAATGCTGGATAAATGCAGGAACGTGGCAGTGTCTGTGGAGTGTCAGAGAGGTTTCCAGCGTGGAAACAGGCCCTTCGGCCCAACTTGTCCATGCCGCCCAGTTCTTACCACTGAGCTATTCCCAATTGCCCACATTTGACCCATATCCCTCTATGTCAATCTTACCCATGTAACCGTCTAAATCCTTTTCAAAAGACAAAATTATACCCACCTCTACATACAAGAATTCCATGCAGATACTGGCATTTATACACAAAACCACCTTGGGGGGTGGAGGGGAGGACTTGACAAACTTAGACCTGGTTCCTGAGATTTATAAAAACATGTTAAATGGCCTTTCCAGGAACTTCTTGAACTCAGCTAGCCACCGGGCACCGACTACCTCTGTCTGCTCATCCCAGACACTCACCAACCTCTGTATAAAAAAAAATTGCCCCTCTGGACACTTTAGTATCTCTCCCCTCCCACCTTAAACCTAAGCCCCCTTGTTTTAGACTCCCCTACCTTTGGGAAAAGATATTGACTATCTAACTGATCTGTGCCCCTCATTATTTTATAGATCTCTATAAGATCATCCCTCAGCCTCCGACACTCGAGGGAGAAAAGCCCCAGTCTATCCACGCTCTCAAACACAACTTTTTTGGACCTAAATGATCCTTCTACACAAGTGTTAACTGCGTTTCTCTCTCCACAGTCAGAAGTCTGACAACACCAGATTTAAGTCCAACCAATTTATTTGATAGACTTCTTACTAGAGTTCTTACTGTGTTTACTCCAGTCCAACGCTGGCATCTCCACAACATGATTTCTCTCCACAGAGGCTATCAGATCTGCTGAGCGTATCCAGCATTTTCCTGTTTCAGTGTCCCAGTATCCATGGTATTTTGCTTTTATTGAAGTACTTTAAGATGCTGCAATGTAGGAAACATAAAATGCAGCAGTTAGACTCAGCAAACCCCCAAAAACAAGCAATGACAAGATAAAAGCAAACTACTGCGGATGCTGGAATCTGAAACCAAAAGGGAAAATGCTGGAAAATCTCTGGCAGCGTCAGTAAGGAGACAAAAGAGCTGACATTTCGAGTCCAGATGACCCTTTGTCAAAGCACCAGGTCAAAGCACTTCATCAAAGCAATGACTAGATAATGTTTACCTTCAGTGTTGGTTGATTGAGGGATAAACATTGACCCCTGCTCTGGCTGAGGGACTGTTTCACATCATCTCAGTGAACAGGTGGGGCCTCGGTTCCATGAATCTGGAAGGCAGCGCCTTGTACAGGGAGTGCCAGCTCAGATTTGACTCGATTCTCTACAAGTGGGACTTGAAGGCCGTGCGTCCAAGGCTCAGGAAGCGAGCTGCAGCCAACCAGAAAAGTCATTGCTTTCTCAGGAGGCTAAGAAAATTGGGCATGTCCGCCACAACTCTCACCAACTTTTACAGATGCCCCATAGAAAGCATTCTTTCTGGTTGTATCACAGCTTGGTCTGGGCTCCTGCTCTGCCCAAGACCACAAGGAACTACGAAAGGTCGTGAATGTAGCCCAATCCATCACACAAACCAGCCTCCCATACACTGACTCTGTCTACACTTCCCACTGCCTCGGCAAAGCAGCCAGTATAATTAAGGACCCCACGCACCCCGGACATTCTCTCTTCCACCTTCTCCCGTTGGGAAAAAGATACAAAAGTCTGAGGTCACGTACCAACCGACTCAAGAACAGCTTCTTCCCTGCTGCTGTCAGACTCTTGAATGGACCCACCTCGCATTAAGTTGATCTTTCTCTACACCCGAGCTATGACTGTAACACTGTATTCTGCGCCGTATTCCTTTCCTTCTCTATGAATGGTATGCTTTGTTTGTATAGCGCGCAAGAAATGATACATTTCATTGTATACAAATACATGTGACAATAATAAATCAAACCAAAATCATCAGTACATGTTCAGTGGCAGTGGTGATGTAGCAGTGAGCTGTTCCTGGGCAGAGTGAGTCTCCCCATGGCTGATTCAAGATGGCACCCACTCAGCTGTTCCGTTTTGGGAAAGAGAGAGGGACAAATAAATGAGAAATGATCTTCTCCCTGCTGGTTGGTGATAAAGGGAGATTAGGTGCTGCCAGTAACAATCTCAGAAAGTCACACTCTCCAACAGCCACTTCCTCACTGCTTCATTCAGACAAGATTCACTCTTTGCCACACTGCAAATGTCCGGTAAAGTTCTGGCCCATCCTCCCCCATGGACTCAAAATCATCTCTCTTTTAGTATTTTTTCATGGGACATGGGCATCGCTGGCTGGCCACCGTTTATTGCCCATCCCTTTGAAACATAGAATGGGTGGCACAGTGGGTTAGCACGGCTGCCTCACAGCGCCAGGGACCCGGGGTCGATTCCCAGCTTGGGTCACTGTCTGTGCGGAGTCTGCACGTTCTCCTCATGTCTGCGTGGGTTTCCTCCAGGTGCTGCGGTTTCCTCCCACAGTCCGAAAGACACGCTGGTTAGGATGCATTGGCCGTGCTAAATTCTCAGTGTACCCAAACAGGCATCGGAGTGTGGCAAGCATGGGATTTTCACACTAACGTCATTTCAGTGTTAATGTAAGCCGACTTGTGACTAATAAATAAACTTTACTTTAGAAACTGGAAGCAGGAGGAGGCCATTTGGCCCTTCGAGCCTGTTCCGCCATTCATTATGATCATGGCTGATTATTGAATTCAATATCCTGATCCCTGTTAGGTGGATTGGCCATGCTAAATTGCCCCTTAGTGTCCAAAGATGTGCAGATTAGGTGGATTGGCCATGCTAAATTGCTCCTTAGTGTCCAAAGATGTGCAGGTTAGGGGGATTGGCCATGCTAAATTGCCTCTTAACCAGGGGTTTGTTGGGGTGAATGATAGTGCCTGGTTGGGGTTGTGGTCGGTGCACGCTTGATGGGCTGAACGGCCTCCTCCTGCACTGTCCAGCTGCGTCCCTGTGTGTGTTTGAACTGGATTCCAGAGGGATGCAGCGGGCGAGGGGGAGTTGTAAAGCTCAATCTCAAATCACAGTCAAATCCCGGAGTCAGAATTCCGCAGCATTGTGAGGATTGTCAAACCCATTCCGGAACATTCCCAACCCCCACTCCACGGAATATATATTTTTCAAATCACTGCAGCTTTCTGGTTTAATTTATATTCGGTTGTGAGGGGAGATAATGAAATGGGGACGTGTGTGGCAGAGGGGGGAGCGGGAAGGATTGGATTGGCTGCTGCAGAGAATCTATCCACAAACAGGGAGAGAAACTGCTGGAAATGGAGAAATGATCCCACCCCCCATATCACCCCCTCCCCACCCCGCTGCCTTTCTCTCCTCCTCCACCGTTCCCCTCCCCTCCTCTCCCCCCCCCTCACTCTCCCACTCCTCCCTCCCTTCCCTCCCTTTCTCTTCCCCTTCCTCCCTCCCCCACCCTCCTCTCCTCCCCCTCCCCACCCCCTCCAACTCACCCTCCTCCTTCCCCCTTCCCCAATCCCCCCGCCCTCTCCCCCCCTCCCCTACCCCTCCTCTGTCCCCTCTCATCCCCTCCCCCTTCTCCCCTTCCTCCCCCTCTTCCCCTCTCCCTCTCCTCCCGTCTCCCACTCCTCTCCCCTCCTCCCTCCCCTCTTTTCCCTCCTGCTTCTCTTCCATTCCCCCCTCCTCCCTCTCCCTCCTCCCTCTCTCTCCTCTCTCCCCCTCCTCTCTCCCCCTCTCCCCCTCTCCTCTCTCTCCCCTCCCCTCCTCCCTCTCCCTCCTCCCTCTCCCTCCTCCCTCTCCCTCTCCCCCTCTCCCCTCCCCTCCTCCCTCCCCCCTTTCCCTCCTGCTTCCCCTTCACTCCCATCCCCCCTCCTCTCTCCCCCTCTCCCCTCTACTCTCTCCCCTCCCCTCCACCCTCCCCCTTTTCCCTCCTGCTTCTCCCCCTCCTCTCCCATTCCCCCCTCCTCCCACTCCCTCCCCCCCCCACCCCCCCAGACAGGTTATGCACTGGTATCTATGTCAATATCTGCTCTATTTTAAAGTTTGCAGCTCGAGATTTCTATTTAATTTGAGTGATTCCACATTAAGGCATGGACCCCGCCTGGCTGTGCACTAACCCGGGAGTGGGCTGGGAGGGTGCAAAAGAAAACCAGAATCACAATCCATCGTTATTTAACCAATCCTGGTTTAAATCAGCAAACCGCAACCTAACAAATAATATTGGCCACAGCCTTAATATTCCCACAAAGAACCAGCAGCACCTCTCGCTGTCCCTCGCCCACCCACTAACGAGCGCAGTGCAGCAAACAAGGTGGTGAATATTTCATATCCTGCTCTTCCTTCGATAAACTTCAGAAATTCTCTTTGAGATTCAACAGAGAGCGAGCGAGGGAAGGAGAGAGAGAGAGAGAGAGCTAGGAGCTCAGTGATGGATAATACACAAGGGAGCAGTGAGTGTTGATGTTTATCTCAGATTGCCAGGAGAAGCCAAGGAAATCCAAGCTGTGTAAACTTGGGAATTGGGGGAGAGGCTGACAGGGAGCTAAATCCCAAAATTACCCCACATCGACACCACACGGGGTACCCCAGCCCACTCCCACTTCCCTAACAGTCCTCCAGCTGCCACTCCTGATATACACATAGCAGGGATGGGTCTGTCACTGTATAACACTGGGTTATGATGGGGACGGGTCCGTCGATGTATAACACTGGGGTACAGTACTGGTGGGGATGGGTCTGTCACTGTA
Source organism: Carcharhinus amblyrhynchos (assembly GCF_965287045.1). Lineage (NCBI taxonomy): Eukaryota > Metazoa > Chordata > Chondrichthyes > Carcharhiniformes > Carcharhinidae > Carcharhinus > Carcharhinus amblyrhynchos. Next base: position 4,667,606 of record NW_027649778.1, read on the forward strand.
TAACACTGGGGTACAATACTGGTGGGGATGGGTCTGTCACTGTATAACACTGGGGTACAGTACTGGTGGGGACCAGTCTGTCACTGTATAACACTGGGGTACAGTACTGGTGGGGACGGGTCTGTCGCTGTATAACACTGGGGTACAGTACTGGTGGGGACGGGTCTGTCGCTGTATAACACTGGGTTATGGTGGGGACGGGTCTGTCGATGTATAACACTGGGGTACAGTACTGGTGGGGATGGATCTGTCACTGTATAACACTGGGGTACAGTACTGGTGGGGACGGGTCTGTCGCTGTATAACACTGGGGTACAGTACTGGTGGGGATGGATCTGTCACTGTATAACACTGGAGTACAGTACTGGTGGAGGCGGGTCTGTCGCTGTATAACACTGGGGTACAGTACTGGTGAGGACCAGTCTGTCACTGTATAACACTGGGGTACAGTACTGGTGGGGACGGATCTGTCACTGTATAACACTGGGGTACAGTACTGGTGGGGATGGATCTGTCACTGTATAACACTGGGGTACAGTACTGGTGGGGACGGATCTGTCACTGTATAACACTGGGGTACAGTACTGGTGGGGACGGATCTGTCACTGTATAACACTGGGGTACAGTACTGGTGGGGATGGATCTGTCACTGTATAACACTGGGGTACAGTACTGGTGGGGACGGATCTGTCACTGTATAACACTGGGGTACAGTACTGGTGGGGACAGATCTGTCACTGTATAACACTGGGGTACAGTACGGGTGGGGACGGGTCTGTCGCTGTATAACACTGGGGTACAATACTGGTGGGGATGGGTCTGTCACTGTATAACACTGGGGTACAGTACTGGTGGGGATGGGTCTGTCACTGTATAACACTGGGGTACAGTACTGGTGGGGATGGGTCTGTCACTGTATAACACTGGGGTACAATACTGGTGGGGATGGGTCTGTCACTGTATAACACTGGGGTACAGTACTGGTGGGGACCAGTCTGTCACTGTATAACACTGGGGTACAGTACTGGTGGGGACGGGTCTGTCGCTGTATAACACTGGGGTACAGTACTGGTGGGGACGGGTCTGTCGCTGTATAACACTGGGTTATGGTGGGGACGGGTCTGTCGCTGTATAACACTGGGGTACAGTACTGGTGGGGATGGATCTGTCACTGTATAACACTGGGGTACAGTACTGGTGGGGACGGGTCTGTCGCTGTATAACACTGGGGTACAGTACTGGTGGGGATGGATCTGTCACTGTATAACACTGGAGTACAGTACTGGTGGAGGCGGGTCTGTCGCTGTATAACACTGGGGTACAGTACTGGTGAGGACCAGTCTGTCACTGTATAACACTGGGGTACAGTACTGGTGGGGACGGATCTGTCACTGTATAACACTGGGGTACAGTACTGGTGGGGATGGATCTGTCACTGTATAACACTGGGGTACAGTACTGGTGGGGACGGATCTGTCACTGTATAACACTGGGGTACAGTACTGGTGGGGACGGATCTGTCACTGTATAACACTGGGGTACAGTACTGGTGGGGATGGATCTGTCACTGTATAACACTGGGGTACAGTACTGGTGGGGACGGATCTGTCACTGTATAACACTGGGGTACAGTACTGGTGGGGACAGATCTGTCACTGTATAACACTGGGGTACAGTACGGGTGGGGACGGGTCTGTCGCTGTATAACACTGGGGTACAGTACTGGTGGGGACAGATCTGTCACTGTATAACACTGGGGTACAGTACGGGTGGGGACGGGTCTGTCGCTGTATAACACTGGGGTACAGTACTGGTGGGGACAGGTCTGTCGCTGTATAACACTGGGGTACAGTACTGGTGGGGATGGATCTGTCACTGTATAACACTGGGGTACAGTACTAGTGGGGACAGGTCTGTCGCTGTATAACACTGGGGTACAGTACTGGTGGGGACAGGTCTGTCGCTGTATAACACTGGGGTACAGTACTGGTGGGGACGGGTCTGTCACTGTATAACACTGGGGTACAGTACTGGTGGGGACTAGTCTGTTACTGTATAACACTGGGGTACAGTACTGGTGGGGACTAGTCTGTCACTGTATAGCACTGGGGTACAGTACTGGTGGGGATGTGTCTGCCACTGTATAACACTGGGGTACAGTACTAGTGGGGACAGGTCTGTCGCTGTATAACACTGGGGTACAGTACTGGTGGGGACAGGTCTGTCGCTGTATAACACTGGGGTACAGTACTGGTGGGGACGGGTCTGTCACTGTATAACACTGGGGTACAGTACTGGTGGGGATGTGTCTGTCACTGTATAACACTGGGGTACAGTACTGGTGGGGATGGGTCTGTCACTGTATAACACTGGGGTACAGTACTGGTGGGGATGGGTCTGTCACTGTATAACACTGGGGTACAGTACTGGTGGGGGTGGGTCTGTCACTGTATAACACTGGGGTACAGTACTGGTGGGGATGGGTCTGTCGCTGTATAACACTGGAGTACAGTACTGGTGGGGACGGGTCTGTCGCTGTATAACACTGGGGTACAGTACTGGTGGGGACGGGTCTGTCGCTGTATAACACTGGGGTACAGTACTGGTGGGGACGGGTCTGTCGCTGTATGACACTGGGGTACAGTACTGGTGGGGACGGGTCTGTCGCTGTATAACACTGGGGTACAGTACTGGTGGGGACGGGTCTGTCGCTGCATAACACTGGGGTACAGTACTGGTGGGGACGGGTCTGTCGCTGTATAACACTGGGGTACAGTACTGGTGGGGACGGGTCTGTCGCTGTATAACACTGGGGTACAGTACTGGTGGGGACGGGTCTGTCGCTGTATAACACTGGGGTACAGTACTGGTGGGGACGGGTCTGTCGCTGTATAACACTGGGGTACAGTACTGGTGGGGACGGGTCTGTCGCTGTATAACACTGGGGTACAGTACTGGTGGGGGTGGGTCTGTCGCTGTATAACACTGGAGTACAGTACTGGTGGGGACGGGTCTGTCGCTGTATAACACTGGAGTACAGTACTGGTGGGGACGGATCTGTCGCTGTATAACACTGGGGTACAGTACTGGTGGGGACGGGTCTGTCGCTGTATAACACTGGGGTACAGTACTGGTGGGGACGGGTATGTCGCTGTATAACACTGGGGTACAGTACTGGTGGGGACGGGTCTGTCGCTGTATAACACTGGGGTACAGTACTGGTGGGGACGGGTCTGTCGCTGTATAACACTGGGGTACAGTACTGGTGGGGACGGGTCTGTCGCTGTATAACACTGGGGTACAGTACTGGTGGGGACAGGTCTGTCGCTGTATAACACTGGGGTACAGTACTGGTGGGGACGGGTCTGTCGCTGTATAACACTGGGGTACAGTACTGGTGGGGACGGGTATGTCGCTGTATAACACTGGGGTACAGTACTGGTGGGGACGGGTCTGTCGCTGTATAACACTGGGGTACAGTACTGGTGGGGATGGGTCTGTCGCTGTATAACACTGGGGTACAGTACTGGTGGGGACGGGTCTGTCGCTGTATAACACTGGGGTACAGTATTGGTGGGGACGGGTCTGTCGCTGTATGACACTGGGGTACAGTACTGGTGGGGATGGGTCTGTCGCTGTATGACACTGGGATACAGTACTGGTGGGGATGGGTCTGTCGCTGTATGACACTGGGATACAGTACTGGTGGGGGTGGGTCTGTCGCTGTATAACACTGGGGTACAGTACTGGTGGGGATGGGTCTGTCGCTGTATGACACTGGGATACAGTACTGGTGGGGATGGGTCTGTCACTGTATAACACTGGGATACAGTACTGGTGGGGACGGGTCTGTCGCTGTATAACACTGGGGTACAGTACTGGTGGGGACGGGTCTGTCGCTGTATAACACTGGGGTACAGTACTGGTGGGGATGGGTCTGTCGCTGTATGACACTGGGGTACAGTACTGGTGGGGATGGGTCTATCGCTGTATAACACTGGGGTACAGTACTGGTGGGGACCGGTCTGTCGCTGTATAACACTGGGGTACAGTACTGGTGGGGACGGGTCTGTCACTGTATAACACTGGGGTACAGTACTGGTGGGGACGGGTCTGTCGCTGTATAACACTGGAGTACAGTACTGGTGGGGACGGGTCTGTCGCTGTATAACACTGGGGTACAGTACTGGTGGGGACGGGTCTGTCGCTGTATAACACTGGGGTACAGTACTGGTGGGGATGGGTCTGTCGCTGTATAACACTGGGGTACAGTACTGGTGGGGGTGGGTCTGTCGCTGTATAACACTGGGATACAGTACTGGTGGGGATGGGTCTGTCGCTGTATAACACTGGAGTGCAGTACTGGTGGGGATAGGTCTGTCGCTGTATAACACTGGGGTGCAGTACTGGTGGGGATGGGTCTGTCGCTGTATAACACTGGGGTACAGTACTGGTGGGGATGGGTCTGTCGCTGTATAACACTGGGGTACAGTACTGGTGGGGATGGGTCTGTCCGTGTATAACACTGGAGTACAGTACTGGTGGGGATGGGTCTGTCGCTGTATAACACTGGGGTACAGTACTGGTGGGGATGGGTCTGTCGCTGTATAACACTGGGGTACAGTACTGGTGGGGATGGGTCTGTCGCTGTATAACACTGGGGTACAGTACTGGTGGGGATGGGTCTGTCCGTGTATAACACTGGAGTACAGTACTGGTGGGGATGGGTCTGTCGCTGTATAACACTGGGGTACAGTACTGGTGGGGATGGGTCTGTCACTGTATAACACTGGGGTACAGTACTGGTGGGGATGGGTCTGTCGCTGTATAACACTGGGGTACAGTACTGGTGGGGATGGGTCTGTCGCTGTATAACACTGGAGTACAGTACTGGTGGGGATGGGTCTGTCGCTGTATAACACTGGAGTACAGTACTGGTGGGGATGGGTCTGTCACTGTGTAACACTGGGGTACAGTACTGGTGGGGGTGGGTCTGTCGCTGTATAACACTGGGGTACAGTACTGGTGGGGATGGGCCTGTCACTGTATAACACTGGGGTACAGTACTGGTGGGGATGGGTCTGTCACTGTATAACACTGGGGTACAGTACTGGTGGGGATGGGCCTGTCACTGTATAACACTGGGGTACAGTATTGGCGGGGGTGGGTTGTTGCTGTGTAACACTGGGGTATAGTATTGGCGGGGGATGGGTCTGTCACTATTACACTGGGGTACAGTACTGGTGGGAATGGATCTGTCGCTGTATAACACTAGGGTACAGTACTGCCAGGGGTGGGTCTGTCGCTGTATAACACTGTATAATACAGGTTTATGTGAATTGTCTCCATCTGCATTGCGATTAATGTGGGAGAGAGAATCCCTGGTCCTGAACCTTCCCTTTAAGAGCAGCTCAGTATGTTTTGCTGTTGCGTTATGTTGTTGGTTGCGGTGAGGTCTGTGTGTTGCTAACACACACCTACACTGATCGTGCTACAAAGAATTTGTCAAAATAATCATTGCCAAGCTGCAGCTGACATTTTAGTCTCACTGAGAAATAGCTGAAATTCACAAACTGAGTGCATTTTCTTTCCGGGTTCTGCCCAATCGACCCCAAAAGCCCAAACTTTCCCTGTTCTGTCCATCGCACTAGACGCCATCCACACTCCCAAGACCAACCTCAACATTGTCATCAAACCAGCAGAAAAAGGAGGGGCCATCGTCATCCTGAACAGAACGGATTACTGACAACTGAACAACGAGGAACACTACAGACAGTTACCCGCAGATCCGCCCAAAGAACACACTCACCAACTCAACAGACTGATCAAAACCTTTGATCTGGACCTTCAGAGCTCCCTTTGTGCTCTCATCCCATGTATTCACCATGTTGGAAATCTTTACTGCCTTCCAAAGATACAAAAGGCAAACATACCCGGCCATCCCATCGTATCGGGCAATGGGACTCTGTGTGAGAACCTCTCCGGCTACGTCGAGGACATCCTGAAACCCATTGTACAAAGAACCCCCAGCTTCTGTCGCGACACTATGGACTTCCTACAGAAACTCAGCACACGTGGAGCAGTTGAACATCCCTCGTCACAATGGATGTCTCGGGGCTCTACACCAGCATTCCCCACGACGATGGCATTGCTGCGACTGCCTCAGTACTCAATGCCGACAACTGCCAGTTTCCAGATGCAATTTCACAACTCATCCGCTTTATCCTGGACCACAATGTCTTCACCTTCAACAACCAGTTCTTCATCCAGACACACGGAACAGCCATGGGGACCAAATTCACACCTCGGTATGCCAACATCTTCATACACAGGTTCAAACAAGACTTCTTCACTGCACAAGACCTTCAATTGATGCTATACTAGATACATCGATGACATTTTCTTCCTTTGGCCTCATGGTGAACAAACACTGAAACAACTATATGATGACATCAACAAGTTCCACCCCACCATCAGACTCACCATGGACTATTCCCCAGAATCAGTTGCATTCTTGGACACACGCATCTCCATTAAGGACGGTCACCTCAGCACCTCACTGTACCGCAAGCCCACAGACAATCTCACAATGCTCCACTTCTCCAGTTTCCACCCTAAACATGTTGAAGAAGCCATTCCCTACGGACAAGCCCTCCGTATACACAGGATCTGCTCAGATGAGGAGGATCGTGACAGACACCTCCAGACCCTGAAAGATGCCCTCATAAGAACAGGATATGGCACTCAACTCATCGATGGACAGTTCCGATGCGCCACAGCGAAAAACCGCACCGACCTCCTCAGAAGATAAACATGACACAGTGGACAGAGCCTTCATCATCCAGTACTTCCCCAGTGCGGAGAAGCTATGACATCTTCTCTGGAGCCTTCAACATATCATTGATGGAGACGAACATCTCACCAGGGCCATCCCCACACCCCCACTTCTTGCCTTCAAACAACTGCACAACCTCAAACAGAGCATTGTCCGCAGCAAACTACCCAGCCTTCAGGGGAACAGTGACCACAACACCACACAACCCTGCCACAGCAACCTCTGCAAGATATACCGGATCATCGACACAGATGCCATCATCACACGTGAGAATACCATTCACCAGGCACACGGTACATGCTCTTGCAACTCGGCCAATGTTGTCTCCCTGATACGCTGCAGGAAAGGATGTCCCGAAGCATGGTACATTGGGGAGACCATGCAGACGCTACAACAATGGATAAATGAACATCGCTCGACAATCACCAGGCAAGACTGTTCCCTTCCTGTCGGGAATACTTCAGCAGTCTCTGATCTTCGGGTAAACGTTCTCCAAGGCAGCCTTCACGACACACCACAGCGCAGAGTCGCTGAGCAGAGACTGATAGACAAGTTCTGCACACATGAGGACGGTCTCAACAGGGATCTTGGGTTCGTGTCACACTATCTGTAACCCCCGTGACTTGCCTGGGATTGCAAAATCTCACTAACTGTCCTGTCTGGAGACAATACACATCTCTTTAACCTGTGCTTAACCCTCTCTCCACTCACATTGAATGCACCTTTAAGAGTTGACTACCTGTAAAGACTCACATTCCAACCATTATCTTGTATTTGAGTTCGTGTTTTTATATGCCCTGTTTGTAAACAGAACTCCCACTCACCCGATGAAGGGGCAGAACTCCAAAACCTCGTGCTACCAAATAAACCTGTTGGACTTTAACCTGGTGATGTGAGACTTCTTACTGTGTTTACCCCAGTCCAACGCCAGCATCTCCTCAAACTGGATTGTTTGTAACTCTACATTCTGCTCCCTCTCATTTCCTTCTCCCCTGTGTACTCTATGAACAGTAAGCTTTTTCTGTAAAGCGCACAAGAAGCAACACTTTTCACTGTATCCCAATACACGTGACAATAATAAATCAAATCACTCCCTCTGTCACCGACGCTCAGTAGCAGCAGTGTGTACCATCTACAAGATGCACTGCAGCAATTCACCAAAGATCCTTAGACAGCACCTTCCAAACCCACAACCACTTCCATCTAGAAGGACAAGGGCAGCAGATAAATGGGGACACCACCACCTGCAAGTTCCCCTCCAAACCACTCACCATCCTGACTTGGAAATATATCGGCCGTTCCTTCACTGTTGCTGGGTCAAAATAGAAGCATAGATTCCATACAGTGCAGAAGGAGGCCATTCGGCCCATCGAGTCTACACTGACCCCACAATCCCACCCAGGCCCTATTCCCAAACCCCACGTATTTACCCTGCTAATCCCCCTCACACGAGGGTCAATTTAGCACGGCCAATCCACCTAACCCGTACATCTTTGGATCCTGGAACATCCTCCCTAACAGCGCTGTGGGTGTATCTACACCTCAGGGACTGCAGCGATTCAACAAAGCCACTCACCACCACCTTCTCAAGGGGCAGTTAAGGATGGGCAATAAATGCTGGCCCAGCCAACGGTGCCAAGATCCCAGCAAAGGATCAAAAAAGTTGCTGCATTAAATATGAGAACCAGATGTCAACATCTGGCCAGAATTATCATCATATCCCTGAGAAGAGAATTATAGGCAGCTGCAGAATGTGGCGACTAGGGGATCTTTGCAGTAACTTCATTGCAGTGTTAATGTAAATCTACTCGTGACACTAATAAATAAATTTTCAACTTTAATTTATTGCCCATCCCTAGTTGCCCTGGGAGGGACAGTTAAGAGTCAGCCACATTTCTGTGTCTCTGGAGTCACATGTAGGCCAGACTGGGTAAGGACGGCAGATTTCCTTCCCCAAAGGACATTAGTGAACCAGATGGGTTTTTCCAACAATGGTTTCATGGTCATCAGTAGATTCTTGATTCCAGATGTTTTTTATAGAATTCAAATCCTGCCCTTCCCACCGCTGCCAACTCAGCCCAAACGCCATTCGCCACAGCGGGACTGGAGAATCCCAGCAGGAGCAGGTGAGGACCCGGCCCTTTGTTTCCTCATTGCTGTCTGTGGGATCTTGCTGTGCACAGGCTTGGCTGCTGCGTTTCCCGCTTTGCAACTTCGGAAAGTACTGCGGATCGCTCTGGGATGTCTTCCGATCGTGAAAGGCGCTATAACAATGCAAACCTTTCTTCTCCATCTCCTGGATGTTATGTGGCCCATTGAGTCTGCTCCGAGCGAAGGTGACGGAGTCAGAGGTTTCTCTTACACTGCGCGTCGTTGGAGCAAATGGCCGTGGAGAGACCGGGTGAGCGCTGGGGGTTGGGGGAGGGGTGGCAGGGACCAACAGACAAGTATATCCACTATATTCTGGGCAGCACAGTGGCACTGTGTGTTCACACTGCTGCCTCACAACGCCAGGGATCTGGGTTCAATTCTGGCCTTGGGTCACTGTCTGTGCAGAGTTTGTACATTCTCCCCATGTCTGTGTGGGTTTTCTCTGGCTCCTCCAGTTTCCTCCCACAGTCCTAAGATATACAGTCTAGTTGGATTGGCCATGCTAAATTGCCCCTTGATATCCTAAGATGTGTAGGTTAGGTGGATTGGCCATGCTAAATTGCCCCTTAGTGTCCAAAGATGTGTAGGTTAGGTGGATTGGCCATGCTAAATTGCCCCTTAGTGTCCAAAGATGTGTAGGTTAGGTGGATTGGCCATGCTAAATTGCGTCTGAGGGAGATTAGCAGGGTAAATACATGGGGTTGTGGGGACAGGGGCCTGGGTGGGATTGTGGTCAGTGCAGACCCGATGGGCTGAATGGCCTCCTGCAGGGAGTCTATGACCCTAATCCAGAACCTTCATCCGGAGACACCCTCAATCCAGCTGGCTGTACAATCCAAACGGAGTGAATTCGGAGGCGGGGGGAGTAAGATCAGAGGGATGTGTGGTTTCTATCTGGAGGAAGGGGGGGTGTATTGAGGGAGTGAAACGTTGCGTCTGTACCTCCTACTGGAGACTCACAAACGGCACGACAGAAGCGTCCAAATGGGGAAGCGCATCCTTTTCTCGGCGCAGTGTGATAAAGCCTAATTAAATTGCGATGCCGGGCTGCCTCTTGTCCCATTTCCATACCCAGTTCTGTAACAATGTCAGCTCACATCAATCATTCATGCCTCAACTATGAGCTCGCAACTGGTTCCCATGACAACCCCTTCCTACTGCGTGCCGACTTTACTGTTAGAATTTATTTCTCCATTTCCATCAGATTTTCTCTCTCTCGTTTTTCTTCCGATGCTGTGTGGGGTTTGTTTTTATCTGACGGTGGAGATTGGAATGTTTGAACTGTTGGAATGACGCTGCAGTTTGCTCTCTGTATAGAAATACAGACAGTACTTTACACCTCCACAAATTATAAACACCAGAATCCATTCCTTAGGCCCTCCCTCAGCAATAGTTATCAGCAATGCGATCTGTGCAACCACACCTTCTCTTAACCCTTTCCTGTGTCGCTGCAATGTATTTCGATTTTATTTCCAACTTGATTTGATTTATTATTGTCACATGTATTAACATACAGTGAAAAGTATTGTTTCTTGCGTGCTATACAGACAAAGCATACCGTTCATAGAGAAGAAAAGGAGAGAGTGCAGAATGTGACAGTCATAGCTAGGGTGTAGATCAACTTAATGCGAGGTAGGTCCATTCAAAAGTCTGACAGCAGCAGGGAAGAAGCTGTTTTTGAGTCGGTCAGTACGTGACCTCAGACTTCTGTATCTTTTGTATCCTGATGGAAGAAAGTGGAAGAGAGAATGTCCGGGGTGCGTGGGGGTCCTTAATTACACTGGCTGCTTTTCCAAGGCAGTGGGAAGTGTAGACAGAGTCAATGGATGGGAGGCTGGTTTGTGTGATGGATTGGGCTACATTCACGACCTTTTGTAGTTCCTTGCGGTCTTGGGCAGAGCAGGAGCCCAGACCGAGCTGTGATACAACCAGAAAGAATACTTTCTATGGTGCATCTGTAAAAGTTGGTGAGAGTCGTAGCGGACATGCCAAATTTCCTTAGTCTTCTGAGAAAGTAGCAGCGTTGGTGGGGCTTTCTTAACTATAGTGTCAGCCTGGGGGGGACCAGGACAGGTTGTTGGTGATCTGGACACCTAAAACCTCGAAGCTCTCGACCCTTTCTACTTCATCCCCACTGATGTGGACAGGGGCGTGTTCTCCTGTATACAATGGGGCCCCTGTTCCCCGATCTGGAACAGGGTACAATTCAATAGCTTGGTCCTTGCTCAGGTTCACAGGCCTCTATAAGCTCACAGCCCCAAGCACCCCACTTCCCTTTTACATCAAACATTTCTCTCCCACTCCTCTTTCCCGAGAGGGAAGGCACTGATTCCTGAAACAATGGCCCCCAATGTGGCTCAAAAAAAATGATGCATTTATATAGCGCCATTACAGAAGCATCATTGACGTGGATATTCCTGCGCTGCGGAAAGATGCCATTGAGCCCAGTATATCTGCCTTAACTCTCCGACAAAGCATCTGACCCAGGCCCTAGCTCTGTAACCCCACGTATTTACCCCTCTAATCCTAATGACCTCTCGCTCTAGAATGCCCCACAAGAGGAAGCGTCTACTTTATCCAGACTCTTTACCACCGTGTATCCCTCCATTTGATCTCCCCTCATTCTCCTAAATTCCAGAGAGTATCGGCCTATGGCAGGGTGAACCTGAGGAGTTCTGGGAATAGGGTGGAAATGTGGTCGGGGTAGACGCGATGGGCTGAATGGCCTCCTTCCGCACCGTGGGGACTCTCCGATCCTCCGACCCCAGAGGGAAGCGGCCCAGTCAGGGGACGATCCCACGTTGCAGGATCGGACGGTAAAGGTTTGCTCGGACTTTCCCAATCTTTCACACGGGCCCAGCGGGGAGTGGAGCCTCTTGGCAGGAGGGTTAGACACCTCCGCACTCCCACTTCACACTGATTCACACCATTTACAGCCAGGAGACAGTCCGAAGAACACTGCAAACAGTCTCCCTGGCAACCTACTGAACTTCGCAAAGCGTCCCAGGATATCCCTGAGGACTGGAAACACTGGGGCAATGGTGGGGGGTGGGGGGGGGGTCGTTGCTCAGGGTTTTGTGTGAGGAGACCATTTGACCCCTTGAACCTGCTCCGCCAATCCAACATGGCTGACCTGTGACCTCCCCCCCACATCCTGGTGAACCCTGCCAGCGGCCAATAGGGAGCCAGCTACACTGCCAGGAAGGACGCCATGTTCGGTGGGGGTGGAAAATCCCACCTTTTGTGTGTGAAAGCATTCCCTAATTTCACTCCTAATAAATCTGCCTCATCTTTAGATTCACACTCCAACCTCTCCCCACCAACCCCCCCCCCCCCCCCCCCCCCGCCTTTCCCCACCCCAAACTATCGGGAATAGTCTTCCAATCTCCAACTGCTTAATATCTTGAAGAATTCCATCAATTCATCCCTTGGTCTTTGAAATTCCAGGGAATCCTGGCTTGCGTTATCTCTCCTCATACCTTAACTGTTGGAATCCCGGTTTTATCCTGGTAAATCTATGCAAACTCCCTCCAATGACAATTGGTACAGTGGTTAGCACGGCTGCCTCTCCGCACCAGGGATCCAGGTTCGATTCCCGGCCTCAGGTCACTGTCTGTGTGGAGTTTGCACATTCTCCCTGTATCTGCATGGGTTTCCTCCGGGTGCTCCGGTTTCCTCCAAAACATGTGCATTGGCCGTGCTGAATTCTCCCTCAGTGCACCTGAACAGGCGCCGGAGTGTGCTGACTAGGAGATTCATAGTCCATATTCTCCAAACCAGGCAACGTCCTGGTAAATCTCTTCTGCACTCTTTCCAATGCAACTTCATTGCGGTGTTAAGGTAAGTCTACTTGTGACACTAACAAATAATGTATCCTGCCTAAGGAGTGATGTCCAGACCTGTTCACAGTGACTGAGGGTATAGACTAACCAGGACTTTGTAAAGATCATAGAATCTTAGAAACCCTACAGTGCAAAGAGAGGCCATTCAGCCTTCTAGTCTGCACTGACAACAATCCCAGCCCAGGAACTATCCCCACATATTTACCCCAGTAATCCCTCTGGCCTACATACCTGGGACACTAAGGGACAATTTAACATGGCCAATCCACCTAACCAGTCTTTGGTCTGTGGGAGGAAACCAGAACACTTGGAGGAAACCCACGCAGACACAGGGAGAACGTGAAAACTCCACACAGACAGTGACCCAAGCCGGGAATCGCACTCAGGGTCCTGGATCTGTGAGGCAGCAGTGCTAAACCACTGTGCCACCGTGCCCGCCCCAAAATGTAAATAGAAAAGGCTGGAAAGATGAAGAATGAATGCTCATATTCGGTTCTTCAGGATAGAAAGACCAGCTTGCTTGGGGTTACAGGAAACATGGGATGCACTCTCCCTTGGGATACTGAGGGTTAATGCACAGTGCACTGGGATACTGAGGGTTAATGCACTGTCCCCTGGGATACTGAGGGTTAATGCACCGTCCCCTAGGATGCTGAGAGTTAATGAACTGTCCCCTGGGATACTGAGGGTTAATGCACTGTCCCCTGGGATACTGAGGGTTAATGCACTGTCCACTGGGATACTGAGGGTTAATGCACTGTCCCCTGGGATACTGAGGGTTAATGCACTGTCCCCTGAGATACTGAGGGTTAATGCACTGTCCAATGGGATACTGAGGGTTAATGCACTGTCCCCTGGGATACTGAGGGTTAATGCACTGTCCCCTGGGATACTGAGGGTTAATGCACTGTCCCCTGAGATACTGAGGGTTAATGCACTGTCCCCTGGGATACTGAGGGTTAATGCACTGTCCCCTGGGATACTGAGGGTTAATGCACTGTCCACTGGGATACTGAGGGTTAATGCACTGTCCCCTGGGATACTGAGGGTTAATGCACTGTCCAATGGGATACTGAGGGTTAATGCACTGTCCAATGGGATACTGAGGGTTAATGCACTGTCCCCTGGGATACTGAGGGTTAATGCACTGTCCAATGGGATACTGAGGGTTAATGCACTGTCCCCTGGGATACTGAGGGTTAATGCACTGTCCCCTGGGATACTGAGGGTTAATGCACTGTCCCCTGGGATACTGAGGGTTAATGCACTGTGCCCTGGGATACTGAGGGTTAATGCACTGGGATACTGAGGGTTAATGCAATGTCACAGTCCAATGATGTGTGGGTTTGGGGGATTAGCCGGGTGGCCATGATAGTGCCTGTTGGAAAATCGGTGCAGACCTAATGGGCCGAATGGCCCCCTTCTGTATTGTAGAGATTCTGTGAACCTGTTCTATAGGAATGGCAGACACAGAGGAACACTATCACCTCTCCTCACCCCTTGCCATCCTGACTTGGAAATATATCGGCCGTTCCTTCACTGTCACTGGGTCAGAATCCTTCCCTAACAGCACTGTGGGTGTACCTACACCACAGGGACTGCAGCGGGTTCAAGAAGGCAGCTCACCCACCACCTCCTCAAGGTGCAGCTAGGGATGGGCAATAAATGCTGGCCCAGCCAACCAACCTCACGGACATATTCCTGCCAACGGGACAATTTAAGTGTCAGATTCTCAGATTTAACAACTTAGTTCCAATTTTAAAATCTGCCGGTTGATTGCCTAAAGAAACAGTCAAAATAGATTTTATTCTATCTCTGTAATGTTGATCAGTGACTCATATACAGTCACAGTATAAGATAGGGATTGTATCAGAGCTTGGTTAGACCCTGGAGTATTGTGTGGAGTTTTGGTGTCCTTATCTGAGGAAGGATGTCCTTGCTATAGAGGGAGCGCAGAGAAGGTTTACCAGGCTGATCCCTGGGATGGCAGGTCTGTCATATGAGGGGAGACTAAGTCAGTTAGGATTATATTCACTGGAGTTTAGAAGAGTGAGAGGGGATCTGATAGAAACTTATAAAATTCTAACAGGGTTAGACAGGGTAGATTCAGAAAGAATGTTCCCGATGGTGGGGGATCCAGAACTAGGGGGATCAGAGTTTGGGGATAAGGGGTAAACCTTTTAGAACTGAGGTGAGGGGAAATTTCTTCAATGGAGAATGTGTGGAATTCACTCCCACAGAAAGTAGTTGAGGCCAAAATGTTAGAACCAGAGTATCCCGACAGTCAGAACGAGACCATTTGGCCCATCGAGCCTGTGCCGACAACAATCCCACCCAGGCCCTATCCCCATTACCCCATGTATTTACCTTAGCTAATCCCCTTGACACTGAGGGGCAATTTAGCACGGCCAATCCACCTAACCCGCACATCTTTGCCCTGTGGGAGGAAACCGGAGCACCCAGAGGAAACCCACGCAGACGCGGGGAGAATGTGCAAACTCCACACAGACAGTGACCCAAGTCCGGGATTGAACCTGGATTGCTGGAGCTGTGAGGCAGCAGTGCCCCCCATGTATGATTTCAAAAAGAAATTAGATATCGCTCTTGGGGCTGATGGGATCGACGGATATGGGGGGAGGGGGAATCAGGATATTGAATTCGATGACCAGCCACGATCAAAATGAATGGTGGAGCGGGTTGGAAGGGCCAAATGGCCTCCTCCTGCTTCTAGCTTCTTATGAAGAGAGACTGGGGCAAACTGGACCCGAAGGATGAGTGATCACATTGGAATATGGAAAGGAATGGACAGGGGAGATGCGGGAAGAAGGTTCCCTGGGTGGGGGATTCCAGAACCAGGGGGCACAATTGCAACACAAAGAGGAAGCCACTTGTGACGGGGATTAGGAGGAGGTCGTGAATCTTAGGAATTCTCTATCCCAGAGGAAGGCCAGTCACTGAGTTTGTTGAAAGCAGAGATTGAGAGATGTCCGAAATCCAAGAATGTAAAAGGGTTATGGGGATAGTGGATGCCAAAGTGTCCAATCAGAAATGGTCATATTGAATAGAGGAGCAAGCCTGATGGGCTGAATGGCCTCCTCCTGTTGCTATGTGGTTGGCACAGTGGTTAGCACTGCTGCCTCACAGCGCCAGGGACCCGAGTTCGATGCCCGGTTTGGGTCACTGTCTGCACATTCTCCCCATGTCTGCATGGGTTTCCTCCGGGTGTTCCAGTTTCCTCCCACAGTCCACAGTGCGGGTTTAGGTGGATTGGCCACACTAAATTGCCCCGTAGTGTCAGGGGGTCTAGCTGGGGTAAATGCATGGGGGCAGGGGCTGGGTGGGATTGTGGTCAGTGCAGACTCAATGGGCCAAATGGCCTCCTTCTGCACTGAAGGGATTCTATGATTCTAGGAGAGTGTGGGATGGGAAGGTTAAAATTTATATCATTTAGAACTTTACTATAATTAATAAACCATGGGCTGTTTAATGGCTGCACGTGTAATTTTTCGCTGTTTGGTAGGCAATGAATGACTTACTCAGCCTCGCTATGGGGGGGGGACGATATGGAGATCGCACTTATCATAAACCAGAACTCCACCATATTGGGAAATATCAGTAAACGGGTGCAGAGTGGGCAGGCCTGAAAGTCAGAACTGACATTTGCATATGCAAATAAGGGGCCTAACACTTACCTGAGGCTCCTCCCACCTCACACTGTGTGATTGGTTGCCATCTGGCCAATCCTTTTATCCCTATCATCCTCCCAGGTGTGCCGATACTGTGCCTTTAAGGGTGTATTTGGGTCATGTTTCTTGTGCAGAGTTGTTTAAGCGATTTGTTTGATTATTGGTGCTGTTTTGTCTGTACTCAACAGTCCCCTGTCCGGGGGTGGGACATGTGGATTGCCCCCAGTTTAGTCGGCTTTGGAAACCCATTTAGCCACTCTGGCTGATGGGGACTCCGAGTGCGCATCGATTCGCCTCGGGAACAGCTCCCGCTTCCTATCTCCCACTTCCCCCCCCCCACCCCACCCTGAGAAATCTATTTGACCTTCAAGTTGTCGCAAAGAGAGGTTGCCAAGCCATTGTGGGATCTTGCTGTGCGCAAATTTGCCAGTGCCGCGTTTCCTGCAACGTTCCGACGGACGGGACGGCCAGTGGGCGGGCAGTAAGGTCCCACCGACACCGGCAGCTTGTCAGTGACTAAATAACGTGGAACCGGTTGTGGGATCTTGCTGTGCGCGGTTGGGCCGGCACGACAACACGCCAGTCGGAGCTCGGTCGACCGCAGAGCGCTTTGACATCGTCCCAACAAATCAGAGAAGGAGCCGGCCAGGGGGTTTTGATTAAAATAAGAACTCAGAGACTCAGGACGCAGGATGTCCTGTGGCTTTCGCTTCCACAGCAACAATCAAATCCAAAATTCTTTATTATTATTATTCTTGGAACTTGCCTGGCACACTGCAGTTTAATAGACACATCACCTACGCAACACAGTACAGCAATAACACTACCAAAAGACAAAGTTAACCAGTACAGTCATTCTCCTGCTAACATCACGTGAAGCTACAGTAGGTTTATTGCGGCATTTTGCTTTCCTCTCCATGGTGATCACGAGCAAATTATTTTTGTTTCGGTGCCCTGCACGCACTCAGGACAGAAGGCAACACCAAGATTGCAATGTCTCACTGCTGGCTTTGGGTGCTGAGTTTAAACGGACCCCTGTCCGAGGAGGGACTTGTGGATTACTCCCAGTTTAGTTCACTTTGGAGACTCATTTCCCCACTCTGGCTGACGGGGACTCCGAGTGCGCATCGATTCGCCTCGGGAACAGCTCCCGCTTCCTATCTCCCACTCCCCCGCACCCCCCCCCAGAGAATCTATTTGACCTTCAAGTTGGCAGGGAGTCTGGTTATCGCCCCTTTACAAATTTGCCAAAGTGTTTTTTTTAATTAATTTGTGGGACGTGGGTGCCGCTGGCTGGGTAGCATTTATTGCCCATCCCTAGTTACCCTTGGAGGGCTATTGAGAGTCAACCACATTGCGGTGGAGTCACACGTAGGCCAGACCGGGGTAAGGACGGCAGATTTCCTTCCCGAAAGGGGACATTAGCGAACCAGATGGATTTCATCTTAATTCCAGATATTTTTTGTTGAATTCAAATTGTACCATCTGCCCTGGCAGGATTCGAACCCGGGTCCCCCACAACAGTTTCTGGATTAATGGTCTAGTGATAATGCCAATAGGCCTTTTGTGTGGTGAGGAGCTCGATGGATCAGAGAAAGGCATCGGTGGATCAAACGAGAGATTCTCCTCAATAATAAAAGTTCTTGTGTCCTCGTTCTGGCAGGGAATTGGAGCAGGAGTAGGCCATTCAGCCCCTCAGGTGCCCTCTGCTATCAATAGAGTGATGGTCTATTAATCCCTTATCCCTGGATTAAAAGCAGATTACTCCAGCGGATGCTGGAGTCTGAAACCAAAAGAGGAAACGCTGGAAAATCTCAGCAGGTCTGGCAGCATCTGTAAGGAGTGAAAACAGCTGACGTTCCAGAGCTTTGACAAAGGGTTAACCGGATGTCAACACTTCTCTCTCCTTCCAGATGCTGCCAGACCTGCCCAGATTTTCCAGCATTTTCTCTTTTGACCTCTTATCCCTTCATTCTCTTAAATTGTCCAAAAGTCTATCAATCTCGATTATACTCAACAACTGCACTTCCACAACCCCCATTGGAATGGAGAACGCCTTGAGTGAGAAAAAAACTCTCATCTCAGACCCTCCCCCCCCACTTATCCTGAGATCACCTACCCCCCTCATCTCTTCCTGCTGGAATGACGCAGAATGGGCTGAATGGCCTCCCTCCCTCCGTGATCAAACCTCTGGAGGTTTAAAGAAAATGCGAGGAATCTCCTTTGGTTTCATCCGCGCTCTGAGCTCGGACACTTCATGCTTTTGGGTTTCCGTAGAGAGTGCTCAGGGATCATGACTAAATCTGGATAACGCCCGTAAATCAGTGGGTGAGTGAAAACAGATGGGAAAGTAGTCCTTCCAACTTTGTGCTTTAGAACATTATTGAGAAAGAAACACCTCTGGACGGGGTGGGGGTGGGGGGAAGTGGGGGGGGGGGGAGCTGGTGCTGGGAAGTCACCACCAATGCTGGAATCCACGTAACCTGACCACTGTCGCCAAGAGTGGCGAGCTTTTGCCCGTAACCCCTGGGACGGCCTCAGGCTGGCACGGCAGCGGGCAGTGTTAACCTCTCCTGCGGACCACCCCCTCCTCCCTCAGTCAGGGGCACACACGCCCCGGCAAAACTCAAAGCTGGTTGGCCAGGGGGGGTGCGAGGGAGGTTCTCGAGCCGGCCCTTGCCCTACGAGTGACCCCAGAGACGTCACCCATCTCTGTCCCCTCTCGTTCACTGCCCCCAGGACGCAGCTCCTGCCTCCCTGAAGCCCCCCCCCCCGGGTTCACCCCCCCACAGTCACGGCTAGATGTCCTACGCTGAGACGCCGCTAACACATTACAGCTTCCAGTACTGGACCGTCATCAAACAAGAAAAATAAAGCGATAATTTCATGTCTAAAAACTTTACATTTTGTTTTCCTTTCACAAGGTTGCAGTCGGTTTTACAACATTAACATTTCTTTTTACAGCAAGTATTTACTCCTCTTTCTCTGAAAATGTTTTCTTTCTTAAATTTGCTGTTAAATTGTCCGCACCTCTCCCGCTGGCTCCGTCAACGTCCCCTCAGCGAAACTCAAACGCTGAAATGAGAACTAGGAGAGGGCCGGGGGGGAGGTGGGGGGGAAACTCGGGAGGTCTGGCAGTGTCTGCGGAGAGAGAAACACTGGAGTTATCAATGATTCTGTGACAGCACTGGGTTTGCAGACGGGGCTCCTCTGTTAAAAAAAAAAGGGTTCTCCACTTTGGTAGCAATAATAGGAAGGCAGGTTATTATTTGAATGGGTGTAAGTTGAGAGAGGCGGGAACTCAGCGAGATCTTGGAGTCCTCGTACATCAGTCGCTGAGAGTAAGCGCGCAGGTACAGCAGGCAGTAAAGAAGGCAGATGTTGGCTTTCATAGCGAGAGTTTAGGGATAGGGATGTTTTGCTGCAATTGTACAGGGTGTTGTTGAGGCCACACCTGGAGTATTGTGTGGAGTTTTGGTCTCCTTATCTGAGGAAGGATGTCCTTGCTACAGAGGGAGCGCAGAGAAGGTTTACCAGGCTGATCCCTGGGATGACAGGTCTGTCATCTGAGGAGAGACTAAGTCGGTTAGGATTATATTCACTGGAGTTTAGAAGAGTGAGAGGGGATCTGATAGAAACTTATAAAATTCTAACAGGGTTAGACAGGGTCGATTCAGAAAGAATGTTCCCCATGGTGGGGGAATCCAGAACTAGGGGTTATAGTTTGAGGATAAGGGGTTAACCTTTTAGGACTGAGGTGAGGAGAAATTTCTTCACCCAGAGGGTGGGGAATGTGTGGAATTCACTCCCACAGAAAGTAGTTGAGGCCAAAACGTTGTGTGATTTCAAGAAGAAATTAGATATCGCTCTTGGGGCTAAAGGGATTGAGGGATATTGGGGGGAATCAGGATATTGAATTTGACGATTAGCCATGATCGTAATGAATGGTGGAGCAGGTTCGAAGGGCCGAATGGCCTCCTCCTGCTTCTAGTTTCTATGTTTCTATCTCTTCATTCCCGACAAATCCTTTTTGGATTTACAGCGAGCTTTGTTGCTTGTGTGAGATCCCGCTGCACCTTCCAGAGAGGATCAGGAGTTCCTCGAGGTGGGATCTGGGCAAAGATCCTCCCTCCACCAACATGACCAGGCAATGGGAAATCCACCTAACCCACACCCCTTTGAGTGTGGGAGGAAATCGGAGCACCCGGAGGAAACCCACGCAGACATGGGGAGAACATGCAGACTCTGCACAGACAGTGACCCAAGGCCGAGAATTGAACCCAGGTCCCTGGCGCTGTGAGGCCGATAGTAGTCATGATATGGACTGCTGTGAGGCAGCAGTGCTAACCCACTGTGCCGCCATGGGTTCAAATTCGACATGTCCCTGGCTGAATATATAATTATTTCTATCCCGAGGACTCTGCTGACATCCTTCCCAGCTCCCTCCCTCCAAATATTCCTGTTTTTTTGGGTCTATTCGGACTTGCGTTGGAATTAGCCAAAGTTACTTCACTTCCTGATCTAGATTTCAGCCTCTTGACTCTGTCTTCTCTCTGATTGTCTCGGGATAGTGGGATTGAGAGATCCCAGCTCTCTGCACTCCTCTGAAAACAGAGTGATCACCCAAACTAACTCCAGGATTTACCCCCAGGTCTTTCACAACTGGATCCAGAAAACGTCACTTTGTCCTCCTCGGAGCTCAGATTAGGTTTGCTAAAGAGCGGTGGGAGACAATGATAACGCTGCTGTCCCTGGACCAATATTCCCTGTGGCACTGGTGCAGCACGTGGCACAGTGGTTAGCACCGCTGTCTCACAGTGCCAGGGAAGTGGGTTCGACTCCGGCAGTGGGTCACTGTGTGGAGACGGCATGTTCTCCCTGTGTCTGCATGGGTTTCTTCTGGGTGCTCCGGTTTCCTCCCACAATCCAAAGATGTGTAGGTTAGGTGGATTGGCCATGCTAAATGCACAGGGTTACAGGGAAAGGGCACAGGGCAGGGCCTGGGTAAGATCCTCCTTTGGAGAGCAACAACAAGCTTGATGGGCCGAATGGCCTCCTTGTGCACTGTGGGGATTCCATGGTTCTGTGGATGGGGAATAAACACTGCCCTGGTCAGTGACACCCGCATCCCATGAATTTTTGAAACTCAAAATAAGAATCTGAGGCAACATCTGTGAAGGTTCCAAATCGGCCCCCGTTCCTCCCCAGTCTCACCTCAACTCACTGAGTCACAGCCACATCCAGATGTGCTTCTCAGGGGCAGCCAGTGGCCTCTGCAGCTGCCTGACTGAACTCAACATCTGGACATTGCCCAAAGGCTGGAGATTCCATACAAGTCTCCGGTTCCATAGGGAATCTCTGATTCACAGGGAATCCCCAGATCCACAGAGAATCCCTGGATCCAAGGAGAATCCCCAGATCCACAAGGAATCCCCAGATCTACAGAAAGTCTCGGGATCCACTGAGAGTCCGGATTCGCAGAGAGACTCCAGATCCACAGGGGATCTCCAGATCCACAGGGGATCTCTGGATCCACAGGGAGCCTCCAGATCCATGGAGAATCTCCAAACTCACCGGGAATCTCCAGATCCACATGGAGTCTTTGGATACAAGGCAGTTCAGACAAGAATCAAAGGCTTTTCCAGGCGATCCGAGGTGAGGGCGTGGTGATGGGTCGGGGAAATGTTTGGAAAGTGGGACCAGCTGGAATATTTCACTCGGATTCTGTAGACAGGGACAGAGCCTTGGGAACGGGGTGGGGGTGGGGGTTGAGGGAGGCCTGGCCGGATTAACAATGTCAAGAGCCTGTTATCCTGAGAGAGCCAGAGTCGCTCAGCATCGATTCCCTGTGGATTATTGAGCTTTCGTTGGGAATACAGCAACAAGGGATAACAATGTCTGAGAATCCCAGCACAGGTCTAAGGGATGATCTCCCCGACTCCCTCCTTTGAGAATGTTACAATCAATCTTTAAAAAAAACACATACCCGATTCATTCTGCCCTCCGAGAGAGACAGAGACAGAGAGAGAGAGATACCAGCAAGTTAACAGCAGCAAGCCCGTTCCAAACACAAACCGGTTCCACGTGGCAGATGACGGCACACACACACACACAGCACCATGGTAATAACACTGGTGAAATGATCGCCTTCTCTCCAACTCAGCACGGGGTTCAAAGCCACTCCGTCCCTTAGCATCGCGAGTCGGGTGTGCCACACCCCGCAACGTAACACGAGGGGCTCCACACAAAACCAGCAACTGGCGGGACAGTAAGAGGGAGGTTTGGAGGAGATTCGCTCTCAGAGAACAGCACGGGAACAGGCCCTTCGGCCCTCCAAGCCTGCACCGATCACGATCACTGCCTAAACTAAAACCGCACGCACTTACAGAATCCGTATCCTTCCATTCCCATCCTATCCATGATGTGGAGATGCCGGCATCGGATTGGGGCTGAGCACAGGAAGAAGTCTCACAGGTTAAAGTCCAACAGGTTTGTTTGGTAGCACGAGCTTTTGGAGCGCTGCCCCTTCATCGGGTGAGTGGGGGATTATGAAGGAGCAGTGCTCCGAAAGCTCGTGATTCCAGATAAACCTGTTGGACTTTAACCTGGTGTTGTGAGACTTCTTACTTATTCATTTAGTTGCCCACTCTATCATAGAACCATAGAGCCCTACAGCACAGAAAGAGGCCATTCGGCCCATCGAGTCTGCACCGAACACAATCCGGCCCAGGCCCTACCCCCACATCCCTACATATTATACCCACTAATCCCTCTAACCTACACATCCCTGGACACTAAGGGGCAATTTCTTAGCACGGCCAATCAACCTAACCCGCACATCTTTGGATTGTGGGAGGAAACCGGAGCACCTGGAGGAAACCCACACAGACACAGGGAAGTGGGTGGACTCAGAAAGAATGTTCCCGATGGTGGGGGGAGTCCAGAACCAGGGGTGATAGTTTGAGGATAAGGGGGTAAACCTTTTAGGACTGAGGTGAGGAGAAATTTCTTCACCCAGAGGGTGGGGAATGTGTGGAATTCACTCCCACAGAAAGTAGTTGAGGCCAAAACATTGTGAGATTT
The DNA here is from genome assembly GCF_965287045.1 of Carcharhinus amblyrhynchos. Taxonomy (NCBI): domain Eukaryota; kingdom Metazoa; phylum Chordata; class Chondrichthyes; order Carcharhiniformes; family Carcharhinidae; genus Carcharhinus; species Carcharhinus amblyrhynchos. The sequence goes on from NW_027649778.1 coordinate 4,691,203, forward strand.
CAGGAAGAAATTAGATTTCGCTCTTGGGGCTAAAGGGATCGAGGGATATGGGGGGGGGAAGGGGGGGGTCAGGATATTGAATTTGATGATCAGCCGTGATCAAAATGAATGGCGGGGCAGGCTCGATGGGCCGAATGGCCTCCTCCTGCTTCTAGTTTCTACCTCTTCCAGTTCCAATTCCAATTGAGTGTGACCGGTCTCTCCCAATGGTGGCCACGTCCTCAGCTGAGATCTATTCCCCATCCAGGGCTGTTGAGATTCACTCGGAGAACACAAGGATGAAGGGTCACAGTTACAAAGAGAGATCTAAGAAGCTAACTCCCATGGGAAGGAGCCATTCAGCCCACCATGCAATGTCCACTCCTCCTTCTCCTTTCCTCATTGCCTTCCAATATTTACCCCTTAAACTCTTTCCCTTCTGAAAGTTCCTATCGAATCTGTTTCCAGCGCCCTTTCAGGCAGCTTCTTCCAGACCATAATAATCATAGAATCCCTACAGTGCAGAAGGAGGCCATTCGGCCCATCGAGTCTGCACTGCCCACAATCCCAGCCAGGCCCTATCCCTGTGCGTTAACCCTAGCTAGTCCCCTTGACACTAAGGGGCAATTTAGCATGGCCAATCCACCTAACCCACATGGACTGTGGGAGGAAACCGGAGCACCCGGAGGAAACCCACACGGACACGGGGAGAATGTGCAGACTCCACACAGACAGTGACCCGAGATCGGAATCGATCCCGGATCCCTGGCGCTGTGAGGCAGCAGCGCCAACCACTGAGCCACCCAATAACTCGCTGTGTTTCTCTTCCATCTGATAATTAAATCTGCGTTGGAATTTTTTTTTTCACATTAGTTAAGAAGTTCAGGATTAGTTTGTTAGAATTATACAGGATTATAAATGGCGAACAATGATGGGTTGATGCGACTGGGCAGTTGGGGGTCGGTTTAGCTCCGTCAGCTGGACGGCTGGTGAGCGATGCCAACAGTGCGGGTTCAAATCCCACACGGGCTGTGTTTGTTTATGAAGCTCCTGTCTTCTCAACCCTGCCCCTCACCCGAGGTGAGGTGTCTCTCGGGTTAAATCAGCACCAGCCCAAACGGGAGGTCTTCGGACTGTGGGAGGAAACCGGAGCACCCGGAGGAAACCCACGCAGACACGGGGAGAACGTGCAGACTCCACACAGACAGTGACCCGAGATTTAAACTTTAAAAGGTTGAGAAGAGAATTAAAGAGTTAAAAAGAAATATTAGAGTGCGGGGAGCAGGAGGACGGGGTTAGAGCAGGCATCTCATGAGGCTGCACAGGTTAGATGGGCTGAATGGCGTGTTGCTTTTGCCGGAACATTCTACTCGGCAAATCTCCCTTTATGAAATGGACTCTCTGCGGTAAATTAAGCTGCCTCATTCGTGGAACCCCAGGCTAATCACAGAATCCCTATAGTGCAGAAGGAGGCCATTCGGCCACAATCCCACCCAGGCCCTATCCCCACAACCCCATATATTTACCCTAGTTAGTCCCCCCTGTCACTAAGGGCCAATTTAGCACAGCCAATCGCCCCAACCCAAAAGCAGGGCCCATTCCCGCCAGATCTCAAACTGTATCTGCCTCGGGGGAAGATGGGAAGGGTGGTCTTGAGCTGGTGTTGGGGTTGGGGCCCCAGTTCTACGCCCCCCGGGGGAGTTGGCCGTCACGCACGATGCCCTTTCCTTCCCTGCGGCCACCTGGGTGACGGAACGTTCTGAAGCTGCGCTCGAATGCTCCCCGCATGCAGAGCTCCTTTGGATGAGGGGTGGTTGGGGTTTGGGTGGGGGGGGTTGGTTTTTGGAATCGGGAAGGGATGCCAACTGGTGCCTTCAGGAAGTGACTGGGCCGAGTTGGAGAGCAAGCGATTGGACGAGAATCTTACAAGAGTGATCGCCACTCGCCAGTGTTAACCAATGAGGAGGGTGAGCCCACTGCCGGTCCCGTTTACGTATGTACACATCCGCTGATGAAAATAGTCCCAAAGCAATATGACAGATGTCCTCGCAAGGGCAGCCGAAGATCTTGGTTCCTCTTCGCGAGAGGAAGTTTCCAATTGTTCAGCAACATCCTCAGACGAAGAATGCCGGGGGGGGGGGTTGGGGGGGTTATTATTTTTCCAAGAGGGAAGATTTGTTGATGTTCTCATCGAGGGAGGCGTTGACTCTGAGGACAGGGCTCCCAGGAGCCACGGAAATCTGGGAATGTCGGCTGGATTTCCACTCAGATTTACAAAGGATTCCCGAATCCAATCGCGACTGAGTTCATCTCCTCTCTTGCTGCATTCCTTCTTGGCTTTCGAGGAGCAGTGGTGGTGGGGTGGGGAGGGAGAGCGTACCAAATATATCACAACATGCATATCCTTTTTACAAAAATCAACCCCTCTTGTTTGTTGCGGTGGGGGGGGTGGGGGGGGGGACGCGGTTACTGCTGTAACTGGCTCCAGCTCAGAAGGACGTTGACCAACAGTTAGTTGAGTTGAGCAAAGAACAGGAGAACGTGGCTGTCAAGATCTGTTGACCGGACAGGTCTGAACTTGTAACCGAGGGCCGTCCGCTGCCCGCTGGTGCCCAGCACGAGGCTAAACCCCCCCCCCTCCCCGCCCCAAATCAAATGCAGCGAGATTGTCCCCTCGAAGCCGGCTGGAGTTAGTTGTCCATTGATAGTTTTTGCTTTCCTCCGCTTGGAATTCTTGAAGGAATATCCGACGGCGAAGACATTTTGCTTCGGAAAGTAAAATTAAACCCCCTCCCCACCCCCACCCACACCCCCACCCCCCACCCCTGTCGTTAAAATGTCACATCTGTTTACAATCAAGGTACAAGGGTAGACATTGCCCCAAATAGCAGCACTCTGACCTCCACAGGTCCAAGGTCGCAACGTTCCGGTGCCTCTGTGCCCACAAACACGGTCACCTTATCTCAGCTGGACGAGTGGACGGTGGGGTGGGGGCCTTGGAAACGTCGCGGTCGCCGGCACTGTCCCGTCAACAACTGTCTGAGCAAGTTTTTTCTCTCTTTAGGTCAGGGTTATGTAGGCCGAGGCTTTTTCTTTGAGTTGCTGTAAACACAGGTGACAGCTCCAACTGCCTGTGAGAGGGAAACACGGGACAAAACCCACCGTTAAACATTTCACACGGGCAGAATTCAGCCGCTCTCTCTCAGCCGGCAGGGTTTCCCGGGAGAAATCCGGGAATGTGGGCTGGATTTCCACTCAGGTTTACAAAGGATTCCCCAATCCAATCGCGACTAACAAAGAACAACACAGCCCGGGAAACAGGCCCTTCGGCCCAACGAGCCCACACCGCCATCTTAACAATGTGCTTTCCCTCCTCCACCCTTGACCCATGTCTATGTTTATGGTACCCCCCCCCCCCATTGGAAACCAGATTCAGGGGAGAATAATTTAGGGACAATTTGTTACACCAATCAGCCTAAGAGCACATCTTTGGGGTGTGGGAGGAAACCGGAGCACCCGGAGGAAACCCAGGCAAGCACGGGGAGAATGCGCAAACTCCCACAGACACCGGCTCAAATCCATGTATCTGCACAGCAAACAGTGATAGTCACTGAGCTGTTGTGGTGCCCCATCTGACTAAGTTAACCTCCTCTCTTGCTGCATTCCTTCTTGGCTTTCAAGGGCCAGTGGTGGCGGAGCGGGGAGGGCGGGAGAGCGACAGAACTGGCGATCAGAGCGCCACCATTGGCAGGAGGGTGCAATTACAGCGTGACACGTTGACATAGAACTTTTCCACAGTCATTAGTTTATTTTGTTTACTAGTGTCACAAGTAAGGCTGACATTAACACCGCAATGAAGTTACTGTGAAAATCCCCTAGTCACCACACTCCGGCAACTGTTCGGGTACACTGAGGGAGAGTTTAGCACTTAACCAGCACTTTTTTCGGACTGTGGAAGGAAACCGGAGCACCCAGAGGAAACCCATGCAGACATGGGGAGAATGTGCAGACTCCGCACAGACAGTGACCTGGGCCGGGAATCGAACCCGGGTCCCTAGCGCTGTAAGGCAGCAGTGCTAACCACTGTGCCGCCGTGCCGCCCCATAGAATCATAAAGTCTGCAGTACAGAAGAGGCCATTTGGCCCATCAAGTCTGCACAAATTCCTCAACCGAGTGTCTCACCCAGACCCCCCTGCTCCGCTCCATCCCTGTAACCTCACACATTTAGCATGGCCAATCCACCCAACCTGCACACCTTTGGAGAGTGGGAGGAAACCAGAGCACCCGCAGGAAACCCACGCAGACACGGGGAGGATGTGCAGTCTCAGACAGCGACCCAAGCCGGGAATCGAACCCGTGTCCGGGTGCTGTGAGGCAGCAGTGCTAACCACCGTGCCTGCCTAATGTGGGAACAAGAATTTAGAATGGGAGAAGTTGCCGTATATAAAGGCCCCCAAAGGAAGTGAGGTTTTGCAGGCAGGAAACGGATGGATGAGACAGAGATTATTTTGTAAAAAGGACACTGGCCCGTGGGTCGATGCCAGTGACAAACTGGGAGGAAAGGATCTTACCTTCCGGGGGGTCCGTCATGGGGGGGTTCAGGCAGTACATGTGATAGCCCCGGTCGCAATCATCACAGAACAGCAATTGATCCTGCGGGAACGAGCGGAGAGCCAAAAATTACATCCGGTCACAATAAGATGTCATTTGCTACAAAGGGGAAGGTGCTGCTGAAGTTTTCTGCCTCCTACTCATCAGGACAAACACAAGAATACCAAATTTCAGACAATCGCAACAATTTATACCACGGGAGAAAAGGAATCCCAGAATCCTGGGGGCTAAAGGGATTCAGGGACAAGGGGAGATATTATCCGGAATTTTACCGAGACGTCCACTCCGGAATCGGGCTGGGCGAGGCTTGCCAAACAGAATTCTCCATTGGCCTCGGAGCTTTGCCCCGAGCGAGGTTGTAAAATCCCAGCCACTGAATTTGATGATCAAAATGAATGGGGGGACTGGCTCGAATGGCTGAATGGCCTTCTCTTGCTTCTAGTTTCTACATTTCCTATAGTGCAGGAGGAGGCCATTTGGTCCATCGAGCCTGCATCCACATCAATCCCACCCAGACCCTATCCCTATCACCCCACATATTTACCCTAGCTAGTCCCCCTGTCGCTAAGGGGCAATTTATCATGGTCAATCCACCTAACCTGCACTCTTTGGACTGTGGGGGCAAACCCACGCAGACATGGGGAGAACATGCAAACTTTACACAAACAGTGACCCGAGACTGGAATCGAACCCAGGTCTTGGCACCATGAGGCAGCACTGCTAAGCACTGGGCCACTGTGGCAAGTCGAATCTGACTGGCTGAGGAGTTGCCATGGAGAAAACAACAGGGAACTATTGGTTCCCCAATTTCCTGGGTAATTAAAAAAGGCACAAGGTTTGAACATATTCCTTTTGTTTGCAGAGGACGGGTTTTTGTGTCTGAATGTATGTCACTACGTGTAAATGTAAATGAGCCATGTTACGAGTTGTGCTGATTGTCTGAAATTAGTCATTAGTGTCACTACAAGCGCACTCAGGATTATTTACACTCCAAAGAATCAGCTTCCCTTTCTCCTGTAGTGCAGATTGATGAGATTGTTTGAAATTTGGTATTCTTGTGTTCGTCCTGATGAGTGCAAGATGAAAAGATTTGGCAACAGGAGATATACAGAGTTCCGTATTACCAGGTGACTGGCTGTGGACATCGTCACTCCTACTGTGCTTTCAGTTTAAAGACTAACCTTCACCCTAAGCTTCTCAAAGTAAGCAATCTTTTAAACCCCAAACAGCAGTTTAAACCTCTCATAATCTCAAAGGCTCACTGCTGGCAGGAGGAGGCCATTCAGCCCCTCAAACAGGGCACGTCGATATCATGACTCCGTTCATAGAAACATAGAAGATAGGAGCAGGAGGAGGCCATTTGGCCCTTCGAGCCTGCTCCACCATTCATCACCATCATGGCTAATTGTCCAACTCAATAGCCCAATCCTGGTTTGATCCCGTTCGCCCCAACTGCTATATCCAGCCGCCTCTTGAATACATTCAATGTTTTGGCATCAACGACTTCCTGTGGGAATGAATTCCACAGGCTCACCGGGTGAAGAAACGTCTCCTCATCTCCATCCTAAATGGTCTACCCCGAATCCTCAGACTGTGACCCCCTGGTTCTGGACCCCCGCACCATCCTCCCTGCATCTCCCCTGTCTAGTCCTGTTAGAATTTTCTAAGTCTCTAGGAGATCCCCCACTCTGAACTCGAGTGAAAACAATCCTACCCTAATCAATCTCTCCTCATACATCAGTCCCTCCATCCCTGGAATCAGCCTGGTAAACCTTCACTGCACTCCCTCGAGAGCAAGAACATCCTTCCTCAGAAAAGGAGACCAAAACTATTCTAGATCGCCCAGCTTATTTCCTACCCAACAGAAAAATGGAGTAATCTTACTTCTGAAATGTTCAACTGCTTTTAGTTCTAGACTTTCACCCTCCCCTTTGTGCGGAGAAGCGCTCTTGACATCTGACATCTCAGCGGTCTGGCGCTGGGCTCGAGGTTTCTCCCTCTCCCCACCCCACACGTTCTGGACTCCACCCCCACCCCCCCAATCACTGCAGAGGAAGGGCTAATTTCTTTAATTCCTTTAAACATCTCAGTTACAATCAGGCCTCAATCTTCCGATTCTCAAGGGAATTACAAATCTAAAACCGTGCAACTTGTCCTTGGGGTTGAGATCCGGAGGTTGAGGCCCCTTGCAGCGGGGGTTGCCGACTCTTCCAAGGGGAAATTCTGGGGAGACTCCCAGGATTTTGTATCGATCTCCAGGACACATGACCTTGGAGACAAAATCATTTGACAAGAGTTGTGCTTGTTTTAAATGTTGACTATTTCTCTTTACCAGATATCAGGATGTTGAAAGTGGGGAAGAAGCTGATTGGTGGACAAGTTAACCATCCTCCAATTGGGTGAAGAGTCTTCTTGCTTTCTGATTGGTGCAGGAAGGCCGTGTGTCAGAGGGATGGATGTGTTGGCCGGCTATTGGCTGGAGAGTTTTGGGGAGAGGGTGGAATCGTGTAATGGGGCTTCCGGGAATACATTCCAGCACAGTTGGGAATGGTCGGCACGGTGGCACAGTGGTTAACACTGCTGCCTCACTGCGCCAGGGACCCGGGTTCGATTCCCGGCTCGGGTCACTGTCTGTGCACATTCTCCCCATCTCTGCGTGGGTTTCCTCCGGGTGCTCCGGTTTCCTCCCACACTCCAAAGATGTGCAGGTTACACACACTGGCCATGATAAATTCTCCATAACTGCACCCGAATAGGCTTACATTAACACTGCAATGAAGTTCCTGTGAAAATCCCCTAGTCGCCACACTCTGGTGCCTGCTCGGGTACAATGAGGGAGAATTTAGCACGGCCAATGCACCCTAACCAGCACGTCTTTCGGGAGGAAACCAGGGCATCAGGAGGAAACCCACGCAGACACAGTGAGAATGTGCAACACAGACGGTGACCCAAGCTAGGAATCGAACCCGGGTCCCTGGCGCCGTGAGGCGGCAGCGCTAACCACTGTGTCACCGTGCCATCCATTAATAATATCTGGTAACCAATGTTATCTGATAACCCTGGTGTAAAGCACCTTGCAATGATGAACTATATTCAAAAGGTGCTCTCTAAATGTAAGTAATTGCTGGAAATGGGACTGGAAATCTCTCTGCTCAGTATTCTGGATCATTAAACCTCATCCCTAATGTTCGCTGCACTTATTCTGTTCCTCACACAATGAGCTAGTAAACACTACTGAGAGAGAAAGACAACAAACTTTTATTTGACACAAGCTCAGAAAACCTCTGACCTCACCCACGGCCGGGATTCTCCAGTTCCGTCTATGGCCAGGATTCTCCAGGCTCAACTGTGTCTGGGATTCTCCAGTCCCATCCACAGCCAGGATTCTCCAGTCCCGCTTATGGCCAGGATTCTCCAGTCCCACCCATGGCCCACATTCTCCAGGCTCTCCTGCAGCCGGGATTCTCCAGTCCCACCCACATCCAGGATTTTACAGTCCCGCCCAGTCAGGATTCTCCAGCACCACCTACAGCCAGGATTCTCCAGTCCCACCCATGGCCAGGATTCTCCAGTCCCACCCCCAGCCAGGATTCTCCGGCCTCAACCACAGCCAGGATTCTCCAGACTCACCCACAGCTGGGATTCTCCAGTCCTGCCCACGGCTAGGATTCTCCTGACCCGCCCATGCCCAGGGTTGCCCAGCCCTTCCCACGGCCAGGATTCTCCGGTCCTGCCCGCTGCCGGGATTCTCCAGTCCCGCTGCAGTGAACGGAGTTTGGGCTGAGCGCCATATTCTCCGTTCTCGCTGGAAGTGCTGGCGGGAGCAGACGGGATTGGAAAGTTTTGGGAGAAATTCAGAAGGGGATAGGAATTAATATTCACATTTTGCAGCTTATGCCCTCCATTAACCAACAACAACCTGCCTGCCATTCAATAAATGAAACCAATCAAATGTTGTAGAGTAGATCACAGACTTTCTGAGAGAGCATCCCACCCCCTGCCCTATTCCTGTCTCCTATGCGTCCACCCCACCTAAACTACACATCTTAGGACAGACACTAAGGGGCAATTTAGCACGGCCAAACCACCTTACCTCATCCTGGTTGGGTCACTGTCTGTGTGGAGTCTGCACATTCTCCTCGTGTCTGCATGGGTTTCCTCCGGGTGCTCCGGTTTCCTCCCACAGTCCAAAGATGTGCGGGTTAGGTTGGTTGGCCATGATAAAATTGCCCCTTAGTGTCCAGGTGTGTGTAGGTTAGAGGGATTAGTGAGTATAATATGTAGGGATATGGGGATAGGGCCTGGGTGGGATTGTGTTCGGTGCAGACTCGATGGGCCGAAGGGCCTCTTTCTGCATTGTAGGGTTCTGTGATTCTATGAAATGCTGACCCAGCCAGCGAGGACTGTGTCCCATGAATGAATAAAAGAAAATGAAATGGTGTTGGGAAAGGTGCTATACAAATGCAAGTCTTTCTCCCTCTCCTCCTTCCCCCATCACCTTTTTCCCATCAATTACGAATCCAGCTCCCCCTTTTTCACAGTTCCGATTGGATCTGCTTCCGCTGCCCTTTCAGACAGCACCTTCCAGACCACAACAACTTGCTGCGTTCCACCTCATTCTGTTCTTTAGCTGCCTATTTCCAATCAGCTCACTGATTTAGCAGAGTAAGGTTCTGGTGACGTTACACCTTGTACAGAACCATGTACCGTTCTGGTCTCCTTACCTGAGAGACGATTCAGATCACCAACCCTACCTGTGCCTCTCGTGATGTTCTAGATTTCTACCAGCTCTCCCCTCGGTCTCTGCCGCTCCAGAGAAAACAACCCCAGTTTGTCCAGTCTCTCCTTATAACTCAAACCCTCTAATCCAGGCAGGTAAACCTCTTCTACACCCCTTCCAAAACCTCCATGTTCTTCCTGTAATGTGACATCCTCACTCTTGTACTCAGTGCCCCGACCAATAAAGGCAAACGTGCCAATCGCTCTCTTTACCACCCTATCGACTTATAGAATCCCTACAGTACAGGAGGCCATTCGGCCCATCGAGTCTGCACCTACCACAATCCCACCCTACCCCCACAACCCCCCACACATTTACCCTGTCAATCCCCGAACACTAAGGGTCCATTTAGTACGGCCAATGCATCTAACCCACAAGACCAAACACCACAAGACAGAGGAACAGAATTAGGCCACTTGGCCCATCGAGCCTGCTCCGCCATTCTATCATGGCTGATATTTTTCTCATCCCCATTCTCCTGCCTTTTCCCCATAACCCCTGATCCCCTTATTAATCAAGAATCTATCTATCTCTGTCTTAAATCTTAACCTCCACAGCCTTCTGCGGCAAAGAGTTCCACAGATTCCTCACTCTCTGGCTGAAGAAATTCCTCCTCATCTCTGTTTTAAAGGATCGTCCCTTTAGCCCGAGGTTGTGCCCTCTGGTTCTAGTTTTTCCGACTGGTGGAAACATCCTCTCCATGTGCATCTAACCCGCATGTCTTTCGGACTGTGAGAGGAAACCGGAGCACCTGGAGGAAACCTACGCAGGCATGGGGAGAATGTGCAGACTCTACATAGACAGTGACCCAAAGCCGGGAATCGAACCCGGGTCCCTGGCGCTGTGAGGCAGCAGTGCTAACCATTGTGCCACCGTGCCACCCCATGGTGTGGCCAATTTCAGGTTCTTGGAGTCACAGAGCTGAAGATTAGTTTGAGTTTAATGATGTGAAGTTTGGATCATTTGAGGGGGAGATATCTCCATGGAAAAGCACTGAGCCACCAGTTGGGGAACCACTGCAATGGGATCCATTCCCCCCCAAGCTCACCCCATGAAGAATTGGAATATCCCTTCCCAAACCCATACGACCCGACCCCACCAACTCACCAGGTTGGCATCTGTCCCCCTGCTCCCCTCCCACTCCACCAAACCCAGCTCAATCAAGTTGGCTTCTCCTTTCCCCCCAACCTCATCGCGTTGCCTCGGTAACTTACATCGTTCTCTGAAGTGCCACAAAGGCTGCAGGATTTGCACTCAATGCACTGCCAGCGATAGGTCCTCACAGCGGCGGTCATATTCACCGTGAACTGCAGACACGAGGGGTGGCCTGGGGAGGGAGGACGAGAGAGATCCAGTCAAACACCCCTGGATAAGACTCTGTTACTCAGTGTCTGTCTCTGACCTGCATCATCCCTCAAGGTCTAGGGACAACCTTCCTGTCTGGGGGGGGGGGACTCAACTGGCGGGGAGGGGATAGGGTGAGGGGGGGGACAGTTGCCTGCCAAGGGAAGGCAATGGCCTAGTGATACCATCGCTCGACAGAAACTCAGCTAATGTTCTGGGGGGACCCGGGTTCGAATCCCGCCACGGCAGATGGTGGAATTTGAATTCGATTGAAAAATATCTGGAATTAACAATCTACTGATGACCCATTGTCAGAAAAAACCCATCTGGTTCACTCATATCCCTTTAGGGAAGGAAATCTGCCATCCTTACCCGGTCTGGCCTACACGTGACTCCAGAGCCATGTGGTTGACTCTCAAATGCCCTCTGAAATGGCCGAGTGAGACACTCAGTTGGTTGTAGTATCGCGGGCCAACCCACAGCACAGGGACTGCAGCGACTCAAGGAGGCAGCTCACCACCACCTTCTCAAGGGGCAACTAGGGATGGGCAATAAATATGACAACCTCAATGCTGTAGGGTACAGAAAAGATTTACCAGGATGTTATGGAGAGCTCTGAGGAGAGGTTGGAGAAACTTGGTTTGTTCTCACTGGAGCGACAGGGGTTGAGGGGCGACCCTGATAGGAATCTACAAGATTATGAGGGGCAGAGTGGATAGTCAGAAGCTTTTACCCAGGGTGGAAGAGGCAATTACTAGGGGGGTGGACACAGGTTTAAGGTGTGAGGGGCAAGGTTTAAAGGAGATGTATGAGGCCAGGTGTTTTACACAGAGGGTGGTGGGTGCCTGGAACTCGCTGCTGGGGGAGGGAGTGGAAGCAGATACTCTCTCCTCAAGAAAGCAAAAAACAAAGAAAATTACAGCACAGGAACAGGCCCTTCGGCCCCTCCAAGCCTACACCAACCATGCATTTAAGGGGCATCTGGACAAATAGATGAATAGGATGGGAATAGAGGGATACGGTCCCTGGAAGGGTTTTAGTTCAGTCGGGGCAGCACGGTGGGTGCAGGCTTGGAGGGGCTGAAGGGCCTGTTCCCGTGCTGTAATTTTCTTTCTTGAGGGAGAGAGTTTCTGATTTTGATCCCTGTGAGGGGGCCTGCTGTCTTCACCTCGACACCAGACAACTGGGTGCCCCCCCCACCCCCACACACCAATCCCCCCTCCCCCCCCCGCTTGTCCTGGGCCCTGTCACGATGCCAGCTTTGCACAAGTGGCCTCACTTCATGTGTGGACGGCTCTTAGAAACACAGAAGCTAGGAGGAGGCCATTCAGCCCTTCAAACCTGTTCCGCCATTCATTGTGATCATCAAATTCAATATCCTGACCCCCCTTCCCCCCAATATCCCTCGATCCCGTTAGCCCCAAGAGCGATATCTAATTCTTTCTTGAAATCACACAACATTTTGGCCCCAACTACTTTCTGTGGGAGTGAATTCCACACATTCCCCACCCTCTGGGTGAAGAAATTTCTCCTCACCTCAGTCCTAAAAGGTTTACCCCTTATCCTCAAACTATCACCCCTAGTTCTGGACTCCCCCACCATCGGGAACATTCTTTCTGAATCTACCCTGTCTAACCCTGTTGGAAGTTTATAAGTTTCTATGAAATCCCCTCTCAATCTTCTAAACTCCAGTGAATATAATCCTAACCAACTAAGTCTCTCCTCGTGTGACAGACCTGCCATCCCAGGAATCAGCCTGGTAAACCTTCTCTGCGCTCCCTCTATAGCAAGGACATCCTTCCTCAGATAAGGAGACCAAAACTCCACACAATACTCCAGGTGTGGCCTCACCAAGGCCCTGTACAATTGTAGCAAAACATCCTTATCTCTATACTCAGATCCTCTCACTATGAAGGCCAATGGTTGCTATGAGAGGACACAGGTTGAAGGTGCTGGGGAGCAGGTACAGAGGAGATGTCAGGGGTAAGTTTTTCACTCAGAGGGTGGTGAGTGAGTGGAATCGGCTGCCGTCGGTGGTGGTAGAGGCAAACTCATTGGGGTCTTTTAAGAGACTTCTGGATGAGTACATGGGATTTAATGGGATTGAGAGTTATAGATAGGCCTGGTAGGTATGGATATGATCGGCGCAACTTGTGGGCCGAAGGGCCTGTTTGTGCTGTAGTGTTCTATGTTCTAATATACCATTTGCCGCCTTTACTGCCTGCTGTACCTGCGCGCTTACTCTCAGCGACTGATGGACGAGGACTCCAAGATCTCGTTGAGTATCCACCTCTCTCAATTTACACCCATTCAAATAATCATCTGTCTCCCTATTATTGCTACCAAAGTGGATAACCTCCCATTGATCCACATTATACTGCACCTGCCATGCAGATACCCACACACTCAGGTGTATGAGGATCCTATCCCCAGACAGTCCAAATCACTCTGAAGATCTCTGCATCCTCCTCACAGCTCACCCCCCACCCAACTTTGTATCATCTGCAAATCTGGAGATAATACATTCAGTTCCCTTTTCCAAATCATTAATATATAATATGAACAGTTAGGGTCCGAGCACAGATCGGACCTCACTAGTTACTGACTGCCAGTGACCCTGAGCTCTCTCTTTGTAATGACTACATTTGTGTGCCCGCCATTGCTCCCTGGGCAAGGGGTGCCACCTGATACCCCCTCCCATTCGCCTCCACCAAGCAATGTGCCACAGATCTCCCCTCCCCCAGAGACCACATTCAGGGTCTATCTGTTCTACAATGAGAAATGCTCTGCATTTGTATAGCACCTCCCAGGGCAAAACCACCTCTTCCCCACCCCCCCACGTCCCACACCAACCCACCACCCCATCCTACAAGCTCTTCCCAGCTGATTAAGTCGTTCTTGAAGTGTGGTCTCTGTTGTAGTGTAGGAGACGCGGCAAACGATTTGTACACAGCAAGATCCCAAGCAAGCAGATATGTGACCGGATAGCCTGTTGTAGCTGTAGGACGGGGTGGGGGGGGATGAGTTGGTGGGAGGGGACGGGGTGGGGGGGTGGGTTGGTGGGGGGAACGGGGTGGGGGGATGGGTTGGTGGGAGGGGACGGGGTGGTGGGGTGGGTTGGTGGGGGGAACGGGGTGGGGAGGGAGCGGGGGGATAGATGGGGTGAATTTTGTAACTAGGGGCAGGCAGTTGGATATTAACTCTTTGCCATTGAAGCATGTCTTGCTGTGAGTTGGGGACCTCTCCGCTGGGTGAGACTCGCTGCCCTCTATTTAAGCCCCATGTCCTCACAGAGTTAAAATTGAGCCCAGCTCAATCTGGAGTCTTGGCTCCGGGATCCAGATTTCCCCAAAACCTACTGGTCATCACAGAATCCTTACAGTGCAGGTGGAGGCCATTCAGCCCATCGAGCCTGACACTGACTCTCCAACTGAGGATCCTACCCAGGCCTTATCCCTGTAACCCCATGTATTTACCCCACTAATCCCTCTAACCTGCACATCTTTGGACACTAAGGGGCAACTTAGCATGACCAATCCACCTAACCTGCACATCTTTAGACACTAAGAGGCAATTTAGAATGACTAATTCACCTAACCTACACATCTTTGGATATAAAAGAGTAATTTAGCACGGCCAATCCATGTAACCTGTACATCTTTGGTCACTAAGGGACAATTTAGCATGGTCAATCCACCTAACCTACACATCTTTGCAATGTGGAAGGGAACCAGAGCATCCGGAGGAAACCCATGCAGATACGGGGAGAATGTGCAGACTCCACATGGACAGTGACCCAAGCTGGGAATCGAACCCGGGTCCCTGGCACTGTGAGGCGGCGGTGCTAACCACAGAGCCAATTAGGGTGGGTAAACAAAATCTTGGACAAAGAGGCTGGTTTCAAAGAGCGTCTTACAGGAGGAGGAGAGAGGCTTAGGGAAGGAGTCTGTCTATTCATTCATACCTGGGATGTGGGTGTCACTGGCCCCCCCCCCCAGTATTTACTACCCCTTCAGAAATTGGGGGGGGTGAGCTGTATGCTTGAACCCGCTGCAGTCCGTATGGTGTAGGTACACCCACAGTGCTGTTAGGGAGGGAGTTCCAGGATTCTGACCCAGAGTTTGGGCCCCAGGCAGCCAATGGCAAAGTGACCGAAATCAGGAATTGGGATGAGGCCAGATTTCCGGGAAGGTGGTAGGGCTGGAGATGATTACAGGGGTGGCGTCTGGGGGGTGGGGGGTGGGGAGGGGAGCGGGGGCATGAAGGGATATGAAAACAACAGCTGAGAATGTTAAATCTGAGGTGTTTGGGAGGCACTGATTATAATCACTGAGGCTCAGTTTAATGAGATCCACACATTCCAATATTCCGAATCAGGAAGCAATGGGAACAGGAGCTCTGCCTCAGTCGGATGAGGAGAGGAGGTCCCAGCACTGAGCCATGCACAGCAAGATCCCAGTTCTGATCACCCCTTCCCCTCCCCCTCAATCCTGAGTTTAGCTCACCGTAGTCTCAGAGCAACATTGGGAGATGCTTCCAAGACCCTTAGCCAGACCGGCAGGGGTGACACCGTGGCACAGTGGATTAGCACTGCTGCCTCACAGCGCCCAGGACCTGGGTTCGATTCTGAGTTCAGCCTGTGTGGAGTTTGCACATTCTCCCCATGTCTGCATGGGTTCCCTCCAGGTGCTCTGGTTTCCTCCTATACTCCAAAGATGTGCAGGTTAGGGTGGATTGGCCGTGCTAAATTGCCCCTTAATGTCAGGGGGATTAGTGGGGTAAATGCATGGGGTTATGGGGATGGGGCCCCGGGTGGGATTGTGGTCAGTGCAGGCTTGATGGGCCGAATGGCCTCCTTCACTGCACTGCAGCGGCAGGTGCTGGTGGGAT